>NW_011494608.1:2328307-2342812 GCF_000754665.1 Bison bison bison | reverse complement strand
TGGACTTCACTCAGATTCACATCCATTGAGTCAGTGATGCCATCCAGCCATCTCATCCTCTGTCGTCCCCTTCTCCTCCTGCCCCCAATCCCTCCCAGCATCAGAGTCTTTTCCAATGAGTCAACTCTTCACATGAGGTGGCCAAAGTACTGGAGTTTCAGCTTTAGCATCATTCCTTCCAAAGAAATCCCAGGGCTGATCTCCTTTAGAATGGACTGGTTGGATCTCCTTGCAGTCCAAGGCACTCTCAAGAGTCTTCTCCAACACCACAGTTCAAAAGCATCAATTCTTTGGTGCTCAGCCTTCTTCACAGTCCAACTCTCACATCCATACATGACCACAGGAAAAACCATAGCCTTGACTAGTTGAACCTTTGTTGGCAAAGTAATGTCTCCGCTTTTGAATATGCTATCTAGGTTGGTCATAACTTTCCTTCCAAGGAGTAAGCGTCTTTTAATTTCATGGTGGCAGTCACCATCTGCAGTGATTTTGGAGCCCAGAAAAATAAAGTCTGACACTGTTTCCACTGTTTCCCCATCTATTTCCCATGAAGTGAAGGGACCGGATGCCATGATCTTTGTTTTCTGAATGTTGAGCTTTAAGCCAACTTTTTCACTCTCCACTTTCATCTTCATCAAGAGGCTTTTTAGTTCCTCTTCACTTTCTGCCATAAGGTGTGATGCATTGAATAGGGTTCAAGTTTTGGGGTCAGATGAACTGTAGGGAATCTTCACTCTGCCACTCACCATACAAACTAAGTTTGTATGTAGACATACAAACTTAGTTATGTTAGCTACTCATTCTGAGCCCTCAACTCTCTTTTGTTTTCCACCAGAAACAGCTCCTATGAGGGCTGTATGTATTGAGTTGGCCAAAACGTTTGTTCAAGTTTTCTGTTACAGAAAACCCAAACAAATGTTTTGGCCAATCCAGTATAATGTATAAAAATCCCCAGTGAACAGCATCTAGCACAATATGGGCCTTTGCTAAATGTCATTTTCTCTTCCCTTCACATCCTCAGTCTGGTCCCTCTATTTAATCCTCTCACATGGGCAAAAATCCTAGTTCTTTAATCTTTACATTTTCATACCCTGTATTCTTGCATATTGCTTTTGCATAGCTATGATTTGATTAAGCGTCTATTGGATAAAATGGACTTGAAATCTGACATGCTATAGGATAGGAAATAGAAATAAATCATATTAAAATATGGGCTTCCCAGGTGGCTCAGCAGTAAAGAATCTGCCTGCAATGCAGGAGACACAAAAGATGCAAGTTCAATCCCTGGGTTGGGAAGATCCCCTAGAGGACGGCATGGCAACCCACTCCAGAATCTCATGGACAGAGGAGCCTGGTGGGTTACAGTCCATAGGGTCACAAAGAGGTGGACATGATTGAAGCAACTGAGCACACACACAAAATATAGTAGAAAATAATGAAAAAATATGAATACAGAAGAACCAGAACGATAAGGAGAAATTGGCCTGAGAATTCAATCCATGCTGTTTTCAATGAGGCTTTGTGTGGGTGAGCAGTGATGAAGAGCAAGGACTTTGGAGTAAGACAGAGCTGGGTGTGGAGTCAGACCAGTCCAGGACCTAATAGACTATCTGCCACACAACAAATGTTTCTAACAATAAATACTTAATGAAGCTTGTTACATGTTTTAATATACTGGACTTTAATTATGTCACGAGCAATTATTTTACTTCTCTGAGACTTGATTTATTAGTCTGTAAATTGGGAATAGTAACAAGAATGAAATGAATGAACGTAAATAAAGTGGCCGAGTGCCCCCCACACAATCTGTGTGTAACATATCACAGATGCTATCACTGCAGAGCTTCTGCTTTACCTTGGGCTAACTGACATTGCTGTTTGTGAATATGCTTAATACAAATCCCTGGATGTTGGTAATCATATTCCATGGCACATGGGGCTGACTTTCAGAACACTGAAGCTAGAAAAAATAGTGAGGTATAAATCAGACCAGCTCAAAAGCCTGCAAACTGTGCAATGTTGGGGAAAGCACCTTGCTTTTCTGATTCTCTGTGTCTAAGTTTATGGAGTAGTTGTGGTCTGGGATCTTCTCTATTTCTAAAAATCTTTGAGTAGGGCTAATTGAACTTCATGTTTAAAAGTGTATGATTAGAAGAGCAGGCTCTGTTTCCCTAAGTATTGGTCAGTGACGTTAAGTGCGTGTGTTTGGTTGGGGGCCAGGGAAGGGGCACTGAAAAGAGTTCTAGTGACCAAGAGGGAAAGGAAAGGGGAGTAATACATGTTGACGGTCTATTAAACCAAGAATATGTGCGTCACATGCCATGTATTTTAAATATTCCCATAAAAACCCTGTCAGAATTGAGTTCCAAGCTCTGCTATCCCCATAAGGGAGTTACGATTGTTGTTGTTCAGCCACTAAGTCGTGTCTGGCTCTTTGAGACCCCACGGACTGCAGCACACCAGGCTTCTCTGTCTTTCACCACCTTCCAGAGTTTGTTCAAACTCACGTCCACTGAGTCAGTGATGCCATCCAACCATCTCATCCTCTGTCATCCCCTTCTCCTCCTGCCTTCAATCTTTCCCAGCACCAGGGTCTTTTCAAATGCGTCAGCTCTTCGCATCAGGTGGCCAAGGTATTGGAGCTTCAGCTTTAGCATCAGTCTTTCTAATGAATATTCAGGGTTGATTTCCTTTAGAATTGACTGGTTTGATCTCCTTGCTGTCCAAGAGACTCTCAAGAGTCTTCTCCAGCACCACAGTTAGAAAGCATTAATTCTTCCACACTTAGCTTTGTTACTGGTCCAACTCTCACATCTGTACATGATTATTCAAATCAAGAATATGTGTGTTACTCGTCATGTATCTTATATATTCCCACGAAAAAACTGGCAGAATTGAGTTCCAAGCTCAGCTTTCTCCATAAGGAAGTAGTGATTGAGAGATGTTGGGATAAAATCCCAAGAGGAAAACCTTTTTTTTTTCCCTTCTGTGCTTCCCCTACCTCAAGCCTCCTCAGGAAGTGCCCAGATTAGTTATTCAACTGGTGTGACTCGGGACCTCCCAGCCTGCTTCCCTCCAGTCCTGCCTCTGTGATGCTGAAAATAAGATCATTTCATCTTCCTTCAGGAACCTGAGACTAGCCCTGAGGGAAAAGTCCAAGCTCCTCACCACAGTTTCTAAGGCTCCAGGTGATGTCTCCTGCAGACTTCTCCAGCTATACTGTCACCTTTACCTTTTCATCTATATTCTTTGAGCACCTTCCTCATAAGAGACATTTTGCTGGGCTGGCTCCACAATGGTAAGAAGTGGTTCTGACCCTTTCCTATAATGTAGTAGGGTTATATATGCCATAATCAACTAACCACACAGAAACCTATCACTACTGTCTATCTGTCTGCCTATCTATCTATCATCTAAATATCATCATCACCTATTAACAATAAGTAACATTTATTAAGCACTTATGATCAAGGAACTCTTTGAATCACTTTAAATGTTTGTTTTTTTTTTCACTTAAGCCTTCCAACAAGTCTATTAGATAGGCATTTTTATTTCCATTTTCCAGGTAGGAAAACTGCCTCATTGACAGTTTACATTTCTTGTGCAAGGTCACACAGCTTGGCAGTGGCAAGGCTGGGATCGGTCCCCAGGAAGTTGCCTAGACTCTTCACAACGTGCTACTACTCCAGTTTATGGTTACAGAGGGCGGTAAGCACCTGGAAGAAAGGCTTGCACCACGATCTGTGTGCAGCTGGTAACGGCGAGCCTGAGGAAACAGTATTTGCAAAGTCATCTTTTCACCTGACTTCCCTCTTCCTTCACCCATTATGCACACTAGCCTCTGACAGAGACAGACCTCTGGCTGCCCTGCGCTCTCTACAGCCTTCCAGTTGTTCTGGATACTTCCTCTGCATTGGAGGCCTGTCCCTCTTCGACAGGCTACCATCTGCTCATTCACTCATTTGCCAAGTAATTGTTGGAGCTGCTATTGTGTCAGACACTGCTAGAGTCTGAGTCTACTGAGATAAACAGACACGCCCTCTGGCCCCTGGTGCTGACCTTCTGGAGGGGAGAGGGACATACAAACAAGCACAGAATGGGCAAGACCTTAGCATGATGGGCTATGTGGATGAAAAGGGTGAAAGAAAAGAGAAAAACAGCCTGCCTGTTCCATAGAACATTGTGTGCTAAGTCACGTCAGTTGTGTCTGACTCTTTGTGACCCCAAGGACTTCTCTGACGACCCTGCCAGGCTTCTCTGTCCATGGGATTTTCCAGACAGGAATACTGGAGTGGGTTGCCATTTCCTTCTCCAAGGGGATCTTCCTGAGCCAGGGATCAAACCCACATCTCTTATCTCTCCTGCATTAGCAGGTGGGTTCTTTACCACTATCACCACTTGGGAAGCCCCATAGAACATTGCCACCATTTTTAACAACAAAAATACTATATACAGTCTATATTTTTAAGCCTAAGATCAGTTTTAATTATTACCAGATCAATAATCTGAAAGCCTCTAGTGATTTTTTTTCTCAGTGCAGTACATTTTGTCTTCCTACTCCTTCCATCCTTCCCCTTTCTCCTTCCTCCCTCACTCCTTTCTTCCCAATCACCCTTCGGAGGTGATGTAAATACCTGCTTTGCTTTCTCCTTGCCAGGCACTGTGCCTGTTGTTCATCCTTCAAAACTCAGTATGAGGCCTTCCTACAGAAGGCCCTTCTTCTTTTGTGTGTGTTTTTTTTTTAAAGGATTGTGCTGGGGTCCAGCCCCAGCTGATCCAGGGAGTTCGAAGGGGAGACGGCATCGGCGATTACACTGGCTTTATTTAAATATTCATCAAAGATATAAAGAGTAATAGAATGAGGATGGCTCAGTAGGAAAATTCAGCAGAGAAAAGAGGCTGAGTAGCTTGGTTTACGTGGAAAATCAATATAACCTGTGACATCAGGTTAGCCCTGACCACGGAGGCTGCAGGTGCCCTCTCGAATAGCGGAAGGTGCCCCACCTTAGGCACCTTCTCGAGTGGGTCTTAGAAGCCCAGACAAATGAATGGTTGCAGAGGACCTCCATGCTCCAGATGGAGACTCAGCCAGAAACTGAGAAAAAGAATGACATGGGGAGACCAAGCTTCGGTGAGCAAGGCCCCTAGCTTTATTTTCAACAGGGGCTTTTATACCATAAGTTGTACATAGAGGATAATAGGGAGTGTGAAATCATGCAAAGTCAGCGTCTTTGATCCTTATCAAAACCAGGGTTTCTTTCCTGCAAATTTATCGTATACAAATGGTTTAGGTGATTTACATCATCTTCTGGCCAGAAGGCCTATTAACATTTTATGACTCTTGACAAAGGTTTGTCAATCCATAAGACTTATTTTCTCTAAGAGCAATTATTTTAAGGTTTGGCGCCATCCTCCGAAGGTGTTAGATAAAGTTGCATTCCTATAGGGCAGAAGTGCAGTGGGTTTACAACAAAGGAAAGAAGTTATTACCTTAAGGGTCTAAAGTTGCTAACACCAAGGCCACTACTTATTTTTTAATACATACCAACTATATTAATTAATACACATTCAAGGATACAATACAGGGGATGTGGAAACTTGGCAGCAAGCATTGGCTCATCAATGAAATCTTTTACTAGTTTTATTCTGACAGTTTCTAACTCTCTGAGAGGCTCTAAGCTATTTGAATATTTTAGGCTTCTGTGCCTCTCGCAGCTGAGAGACTGTAAACAATCGTATGCATAGCTGTAGGAGTCCGGGTAAACTTGTCAGGCGAGTTAGAGAGCTATCTGAGGGGTTTGAATTTAAACACTTCTAATGCCCAGGAACTTTATTAACTGGAGCTGTGAGTTAACTCTTTATCAGAGAGAGCGAGATGGTGGTGGGGGACAGCCCCCAGTAAAGTCAGAGGTGAGAGCACAAAGCAATAAAGTAGGCAGACTCTGGTTTTGGGGGTAGATGCTCGAGAATATCCAGGGGGACTCCTGAGGCTCGATCCCGCCTTTGCTTTTGCCAAGCGTCCTTCCTCATGACCTTTGCCACGGGCGGAGCTCCTCACGCCGGCTCCCAGCAGGATTGTACACCATGATCAAAGGGGATCCATTCAAGGTAGGCAAGGACGGTTCAACATTCACAACTCAATCAGAGCAGAAGGCCCTTCTTGAACCAAAAGTTTCCAAAAAGGTTGAGTAGGGTCCTCATCTTTCTGCTTCCACTGTATCCTCTAAGAACTGATCATGAGGCCACAGTTGGAGGGTCTGTTGTCTGCCTTCCCACTAGACTATGTCCTCCCTGGGGGAAAGGACTCTATAGATATAGTTTGAAACAGTGACTGCACACACAGCAGATGTAGGTGCTCAGTAAATATCCATTGTGTCTGTAAATAAGTTAAATTCAGGACAAAACCACCATGGAAAATATGCAGAGAAAAAGGGCTTGAATAGTATTCTTGCAATCTGAAATTCTATGAGATGTAAATTATCTGGTTACTTATGCAAAGGTGGGCACAATAAAGGACAGAAATGGTATGGACCTAACAGAAGCAGAAGATATTAAAAAGAGGTGGCAAGAATACAGAGAAGAACTATACAAAAAAGATTTTCATGACCCAGATAACGACAGTGGTGTGATCACTCACCTATAGCCAGACATCCTAGAGTGTGAATTCAAGTGGGCCTTAGGAAGCATCACTACAAACAAAGCTAGTGGAGGTGATGGAATTCCAGTTGAGCTATTTCAAATCCAGCTGTGAAAGTGCTACACTCAATATGCCAGCAAATTTGGAAAACTTGGCAGTGATGACAGGACTGGAAAAGGTCAGTTTTCATTCCAGTCTCAAAGAAAGGCAATGCCACAGAATGTTCAAACTACTGCACAATTGTATTCATCTCATACACTAGCAAAGTAATCCTCAAAATTCTCCAAGCGAGGCTTCAACAGTACGTGAACCAAGAACTTTCAGATGTTCAAGCTGGATTTAGAAAAAGGAGAGGAACTAGAGATCAAATTTCCTATGGTTGATTCATGTTTGACAGAAAACAAAATTCTGTAAAGCAATTATCCTTCAATTAAAAATATATATAAATTTTAATTAGGTCCCATTTGTTTATTTTTGCTTTTATTTCCAGTGTTCTGGGAGGTAGGTCATAGAGGATCCTGCTGCGATTTATGTCAGAGAGTGTTTTTCCTATGTTCTCCTCTAGGAGTTTTATAGTTTCTGGTCTTACGTTTAGATCTGTAGTCCATTTTGAGTTTATTTTTGTGTACGCTGTTAGAAAGTGTTCTAGTTTCATTCTTTTACAAGTAGTTGACCAGTTTTCCCAGAACCACTTGTTAAAGAGATTGTCTTTTCTCCATTGTATATTCTTGCCTTCTTTGTCAAACATAAGGTGTCCATAGGTGTGTGGATCTATCTCTGGGCTTTCTATTTTGTTCCATTGATCTATATTTCTGTCTTTGTGCCAGTACCATACTGTCTTGATGACTGTGGCTTTGTAGTAGAGCCTGAAGTCAGGCAGGTTGATTCCTCCAGTTCCATTCTTCTTTCTTAAGACTGCTTTGGCTATTCGACATTTTTTGTATTTCCATACAAATTGTGAAATTATTTGTTCTAGCTCTGTGAAAAATACCATTAGTAGCTTGATAGGGATTGCATTGAATCCATAGATTGCTTTGGGTAGTATACTCACTATACCTAATTAAAATTAAAAGCTTCTGCACAACAAAGAAAACTATAAGGTGAGAAAACAGCCTTCAGAATGGGAGAAAACAATAGCAAATGAAGCAATGGACAAAGAATTAATCTCAAAAATATACAAGCAACTCCTGCAGCTCAATTCCAGAAAAATAAACAACCCAATCAAAAAATGGGCCAAAGAACTAAACAGACATTTCTCCAAAGACATACAGATAGCTAACAAACACATGAAAAGATGCTCAACATCACTCACTATCAGAGAAAGGCAAATCAAAACCACAATGTGGTACCATTTCACGCCAGTCAGAATGGCTGCGATCCAAAAGTCTACAAGCAATAAATGCTGGAGAGGGTGTGGAAAAAAGGGAACCCTCTTACACCGTTGGTGGGAATGCAAACTAGTACAGCCACTAAGGAGAACAGTGTGGAGATTCCTTAAAAAACTGGAAATAGAATGGCATACACACTGAAGAAACCAGAATTGAAAGAGACACGTGTACCCCAATGTTCATTACAGCACTGTTTATAATAGCCAGGACATGGAAGCAACCTAGATGTCCATCAGCAGATGAATGGATAAGAAAGCAATGGTATATATACACAATGGAGTATTACTCAGCCATTAAAAATAATACATTTGAATCACTTCTAATGAGGTGGAGGAAACTGGAGCCAATTATACAGAGTGAAGTAAGCCAGAAAGAAAAACACCAATACAGTATAATAATTCACATATATGGAATTCAGAAAGATGGTAATGATAACTCTGTATGTGAGATAGCAAAAGAGACACAGATGTATAGAACAGTCTTTTGGACTCTGTGGGAGAGGGCGAGGGAGAATGGCATTGAAACATGTATATTATATATGTGGAATGAGTCGCCAGTCCAGGATCGATGCATGATACAGGATTCTCGGGGCTGGTACACTGGGATGACCCAGAGAGATGGGATGGGGAGGGAGGTGGGAGGGGGGTTCAGGATGGGGAAAACATGTACACCCATGGTGGATTCATGTCAACGTATGGCAAAACCAATGCAATATTGTAAAGTTTATATATATATATATAAATTTTTAAAAATTGGCAACATCCATTGGATCACAGAAAAAGCAAAAACATCCCAGAAAAACATCTACTTCTGCTTCAATGACTATGCTAAAGCCTTTGACTGTGTGGATCACAACAAACTGTGACAAATTCTTCAGGAGATGGGAATACCAAACCATCTTACCTGCCCCCTGAGAAACCTGTATGCAGGTCAAGAAGCAACAGTTAGAACTGGTCATGGAAAAACAAACTGGTTCCAATTCGGGAAAGGAGTATGTCAAGGCTGTATATTGTCATTCAGCTTATTTAACTTAAATGCAGAGTACATCATGCGAAATGCTGGACTGGATAAAGCACTGGCTGGAATCAAGACACCACCCTTATGGCAGAAAGTGAAGAGGAACTAAAGAGCCTCTTGATGAAAGAGAAAGAGGAGGGTGAAAAAGCTAGCTTAAAACTCAACATTCAAAAACTAAGATCAGGGCATCTGGTCCCATCACTTCATGGCCAATAGATGGGGAAACATTGGAAACAGTGACAGACTTTATTTTCTTGGCTCCAAAATCACTGCAGATGGTGACTACAGCCATGAAATTAAAAGACGCCTGCTCCTTGGAAGAAAGGGTATGACCAACCTAGATAGCATATTAAAAAGCAGAGACATTACTTTGCCGACAAAGGTCCATCTAGTCAAGGCTATTGTTTTCCCAGCAGTGATATATGGATGTGAGAGTTGGACTATAAAGAAAGCTGAATGTGGAAGAATTGATGCTTTTGAACTGCGGTGTTGGAGAAGACTCTTCAGAGTCCCTTGGACTGCAAGGAGATCAAACCAGTCAATCCTAAAAGAAATCTGTCCTGAATATTCATTGGAAGGACTGATGCTGAAGCTGAAGCTCCAATACTTTGGCCACCTAATGCAAAGAAAAGACCCTGATACTGAGAAAGATAGAGGGCAGGAGGAGAAGGGGATGACAGAGGATGAGATGGTTGGATGGCATCACCAACTCGCTGGACATGAGTTTTAGCAAGCCCCAGGAGTGGTGATGGACAGGGAGGCCTGGCGTGCTGCAGTCCATGGGGTCGCACAGAGCAGGAAATGACTGAGCAACTGAACTGAACTATGCCAGGCAGTCTGGACACCTAATTGCCCTTTGCTTAGTCTATCTGTTGTGATAGTAGACATTTGACACATCTCTTCACTTAAGACTTATGCAGAATCTCTGATTTTGGCAAAGATTCCTTATTGCCTTGATCCTCCAAAGTATTGTTGTTTAGTTGCTAAGTTATGTGACTCTTTTGCAACCCCGTAGACTGTAGTCCACCAGGCTCCTCCCTCCAGGGGATTTCCCAGGCAAGAATACTGGAGTGATTGCCATTTCCTTCTCCAGGGATCTTCCTGACTCAGGGATCAAATCCAGGTCTCCTGTATTAGCAGGCTGATTCTTTACTGAAGAATCCAGAAGATTACACTGAACCACCTGGAAGCCCTCCAAAGTATTAGAACCTCTGGTTTTTAACTGAGCACCTGGCCACCCAAAGTGAAATCTGCATCTCTTAACCTCTGTCTCAATCATATTAGCCAACAGGAAGTTAGGACCCATGCTATGTGAAAATTCCACTTCTGTCCTTAAAAACAGGAGATGTTCTTCTACCTCAGTCCTGCTGGCTGGAATATCCATCCACTCATGTGTTTAAATATTCATGCAGACATGGGTCATGGCAGAGGATGGCAGGATGGCAGAGCAGCAAGACAGGACCTGGAGTCTCTGACAGCTTGGAATCCTTACTGACCTTGGAATGCTCACCTCCAGACCTAAAGGAGGGAGAGATAAAATAGACCTCAGTCTTGCTTGAGGTGCTGCTATTTGGAATCTCTGTTACATGCAGTCATGTCTAATCTTGACCAGTACACTGATTTTCTTTCTATAGAAACACAGATTGTCAGAGGCATATGGGACTTTAGAACTAACCTAATCCAATGTCTCTTAACTTTTTTGGAATCAAGAATATTTTAGAATTTGATGGAAGCTCACTACTGAAAAATGAGATAAAATGCATGTCCATGGTAACAGCCCTTTCCTGGTTAAACATGTCCAGTTTAGTTGTAGGCCTTCGTTTTACCTACCAGCAAGCTGTGGTTCAGAAAGATCCTTAGGGTTTCAGGCAGTCCCATGGGAAATTGGACCAGTATCCAAGTTTTTTACACACAACCTGATTTTTTTTCCTCCAAAAGATACTGCCTAGTTACCATGGGCAAAGTTCCGGTGATGGCTATCTGATGGTGCTTCAGAGATATTTTAGGTTTCTTGGTAAATATTGATGGTTCTGCCTTCTTATTCATTCACAATCATTCCTCCACTTTAGAAATAATTATTGAGCATCTTCCAGGATTAAGCACAGGACAATGCCCTGTTATACTCTGGTGAACAAAATATAGATATTACTCCTGTTATTATGGGGCTTACATCCAGTGGATGAGTCAGATGTTAAACATGTCAAAATACAAATACATTTATAATAACAAATTGGGGTAAGTACTATGAAAGAAGAAAATGGGATGGTAGCAGAAAATAATAAGGAGATCTACTGGGAATCAAGGAAGACCACTGTGTGGAGTTGACATTTAAGCTGAGATGAAAGACAAGAAGAAACTGGACATGTGGGGAGTAAAGGAAAGGGTATTCCAGGCAGAGGGAACAATTCACACAAAGATCCTGAGGAGAAGAGAGCTAGAATATTAAAGATCTGGGAGAAGGCTCAGTACAACAGGGTTTAGTACCTAGGGAAGATGGTGAGAGGTAAAAAAGGCAAGATTGTACAGTTCCAAGTAGACCCCTGATGGCCTATTAATAAAGCAGCCAGGTCTTCCCTGGTGGCTCAGACAGTGAAGAATCCGCCTGCAATGCAGGGGACCCGGGTTTGATCTTGGGACAGGAAGATGTCCTGGAGGAGGAAACGGCAACCCACTCCAGTATTCTTGCCTGGGAAATCCCATACAGTCCATGAGATTGCAAAGAGTTGGGCACAACTGAGCGACTAACACACATATGTGTATTAAGAACAAAGACACGTTATAATTGCAACAAGAAGCCACAGGAAGGCTTTCAAGAGACAGACTTTATCACTTCTCCCGGGGGAGAGGTGATATGATTCTAGCTTTTCAAAAGACCACTGTGGTTGCTATGTGAAAAGTAATTGGGATGGTCGATAGGAGCCGACACAGGGAGGCATTTGAGAGGATATAGTTGTAGCCCACATCATTAATAAACAGGTTGCATAGATGGATTTGAAATGTATTTTGGGCATAGGATGTACTTTGGTTTGGTGGTATAGAGTGTGAGGAAGAAGGAAACCAACGGGTCTTTGCAAATCTTCAAGGATTTCGCTATGGAATTTTTCAGCAAAGCAAGCCCAGATATATTGTAAGGTTAATGAAAGATCCTTCTCAACATATATATATCCTTCTCAACATATATCCTTCTCCACCGACCTGTTCACACACATTTCCTGGGATGCAAAGCAAAATAAGGTTAAACTCCAGATTGTTTCAGTAGGCTAGATGCCATTTCTTCAGGAAAAGGGTGGAAGTTGCATGTTCATAATAAAGTTAGGGAGAATTTATTTCATTTTTAAAAATAAAGTGACTGAAAATAGCTCACTGATTTGGAAGAAAATATTAATAAGATATATGCTACAGTTTTTGAGTTATGCTTACCCCACTCCAGTACTCTTGCCTGGAAAATCCCATGGACAGTGGAGCCTGGTAGGCTGCCGTCTATGGGGTTGCACAGAGTCGGACACGACTGAAGCAACTTAGCAACAGCAGCAGCAGCAGCCAGGACTTCAGTTGCCGAGCACAGGATCTTAGGATCTTATACGAACTGAGTGAAAAGGTAGAAATTTAGAACTTCAATTTTAAAAGATTTCAGAAAACATTTTTATTTAATTACTCATTATAATTATGTTTCTATGGCAATAACTTGGTGTTTGAGAAACCAAAATAGGCAACAGTTGATCACTTATCTATCTTAAAGCAACAAGTGGATGAATATAAAGATCCTCTGTCATTACCTCTTTTTCACTCAGGAAAACTGAGTCCTTCCCTGACTGAGCTGATGCCTCAGAAGCTTGCTGGAAAAATCAAAGTACCCTTCAACCCCTAGACCCTCTAGAAGGACAGATGGGGAAACAAATACTGAGTGCATTGTAATGCCAAGTAATTTCATATATGTTAATTAATGTTAATTTTTCACAACAACTTGGGTAGGTTTTATTATCTCTACTTTGTGTTTGAGGAAAAAGAACTCAGAGAAAGAAAACAGTGGAAAGACCTGTGGAAGAAAATGTGTGTGTGTTCGTCAGTCTGCCGGTCAGCTTGGGTCCCAGCTGGAATAAACACAGACTCAGTCGTGTCTGACTCTGCGATTCCATGGACTATAGCCTGCCAGGCTCCCCCGTCCACGGGATTCTCCAGGCAAGAATACCAGAGTGGGTTGCATTCCCTTCTCCAGGGGATCTTCCCAACCCAGGGATCGAACTCAGGTCTCCAGCATTGCAAGCAGATTCTTTACCGTCTAAGCCACAATGTAAAAAAGTAGGGTAGGATCTCTAAAGCCCACATCACTATCATGCAGATTTCAAGTGTTTCCCAGTTCTAGAAGTGAAGGAACAATATTAAAATATTTCTCCAAGAGTCCACTGTTCCCAGCCATAATTGGTTCTTGGATAGCTCTGACAACTTAGTATCCCATATGGCAGAGTTACTGGCCCCAACTTTCATCAGTTTCTGCATGCCCCTTTCCAGGTGACTTTAAAGCTCTTCCCACTGGAAGCAGAGCAATTACTTCTGAATCTCCTTGATGTTGGTCTTAGTCATGTGATCCATTTCTGCCAATGAGGTAGTGAGGTTCATGAATCAAGGAAAGGCTTGAAATGCATTGCATTTCAAGGATTCTATTTGCCCTCTTGTGCTTTAACTGTTACCTGAAAAGACCATTCCCAAGGTAAGCACTGTCTGTCAGCTTGGGTCCCAGCTGGAATAAATGCAGGGGGCACAGAACTGAGCTGAGACTTGCAGCAAGAAGTCAAGCCTAGACCTGAAGCAACACCACCCAATCAAGCACAGTCAGGATCAGCCAGTTCTCCTTTGACCTGCGGACCCATGAGCAAGAGACTAAGCGTTTGTGGTTGTATGGCTTTGAGTTTTGAGGTGGCTTACTATGCACTGTTTTGGGGACAATGATTGATATACCTTGTGATAGTAGCTTTCACTTCCTGGATATTCAGCTTCGTAAAATGTAGCCAGCAAATACTATTTGAGCACTGGCTATGTAAAAATCAATATGAAATTCAAACAGTGGCTTTGGAAAATACAAAGACTAAAGCACAAGGTTCCTTCAAGAGAGCTCACAGTCTAATGAGAAGAGCAGGCAAAAGATACCAAACACATGGGGTGAATAAAGCGAGAATGGGGAGGAGCCACTGGATAAAGGTTGATTACAGAACTTACTCAGCTTCAAGGATCCAAATTAGAGGAAGGTGCCACTTTTTAAAAACTGACCTAGTGCAGTTTGTGGCAGAAGGTTTAAGCAGGCTACCTGGCCAGGACTGTGATACTGTTACAAACACAAGCCCCTGCACTCAATGCACAGTGAGGCCAAATAATACCAAAACATCAGCATCTGGAGCAGAGGAAGTGTAATTGCAGGGCCATGCAAGGAGAAAGGGGGTTCATGCCTTAAAACCCCCAGACTCCCTG
>NW_011494608.1:2326116-2328207 GCF_000754665.1 Bison bison bison | reverse complement strand
ACAACAGCAAATGTTATTCTCTGTTCTGCAACATTTTATCTAAAGGTATAATGCTCTTAAAGGTCATAGCCTTGGGAAATATACCAGAAGAGGAAGGGGAGGAATCAAATTCTTTCTCCATGACTCTTGGCAGCTTTCAACACTTAACAAATCGGCTAAGCAAAGCAACATCCTTGCCCCTCATCTTGTTCCAAGTTCCAAGGACTGACTTTCACCTACGAGGCCCAGGCCCTGGCTGGGAGAGTGAGGGTCCCTGCTCAGGCTGGCCACCCTGCACTGGAGCCTTCGTCCAGCAGCAGGTCTGTGTCTTCCAGCCAGTGCCCAGGCCTGGGGGCGAACCTCAGCTGGCAGCATCTTCAGGGCCAGGTCCCCAGCCCCTGCGTAGCCATCACCATCAAGGGAGCCAGGTGCCCAGGACACAGCCGGCCCTCAGGCTGCACAAACCAGGGACCAGATCCCTCAGACCACGACCCAGGGGAACTGCTGCTGCAGGGCCCATCACCATGCAGACCCTTGGCAGAGCCGCCCCGCCCCAGTAGAATACTAGACACGCCACAGGACCAGTACCAATGTATTTGTGCTTTAAGATAACGTAACAAAAACTTACTCCATTTCAGGTTTCCTTCTGAGGACCCTTGAGGTAAGTACAAGATACAGTCCAACTTTAGCCCCTTGAGGTAAATACAATGATTCCTTTCCATTTCCGAGATTAAGACACAGGGGTAAAGTGTTCCAAATTGCGCATCTAAGGAGTCCTGGAGCAGGGATGAAAAAGCGACTGCGGTAGCCGCACTCCAAGGGACACTCATTGGTGCCTGCCCCCTAGGGCTCACCAGGCAGAGTCTCCCCTGGTTGCACAAGGCCTAGTCTGTGTGACCGACAGCATACTGCAAAGCAACATCAGGGCAAAGAGGGGACCGCGGCTTCCACTTGAGTCTTGGGCTCTTTCTCTTGAACTGGAATAGGGGCAGGGCGAGCGGCAGCCATTACCTCGAGACCTGTTAGTGCAGCTGTTACCGCGAGACCTTCCGCGCGAGACTGTATCAGTCCAGGCTCCACCAAGAGTCAGTCTGGCAGTGGTCCTCGCGGTAGAGAGTGTGATAAGATGCGATCGGTCACAGCCTTCTCCCCTGGCGCCCTCCAGCCCGGCAGGTGAGCTGAGGACCTGGGGACAGGCTGGTGCACTGACCCGTAGCGCCCCAGAGCCCTTGAAGGAGCAGCGGGCCTCTCCCCCATCCCCACCTCTGCGACCTCATGACAGTGGCGGACTCCATGGGCTGTGGTCCTTGGCAGCTGGAGCATACGGACACTGCCATTAAGGTAAGAGCTTCAACCGCCTTCAGCCTCTCTGTTCAAGTTTCAGAACTTGGTCCAGCTTAGCTGAGTTCTCTACCCCTAGGAAGTGGCCAGAGGTCAGGGTAAAGGTGCAAAGACATTGCACGTCATTACTTTGGGTCCGTTTCTGTGGTTGGGGCTATTCTCAAAGAAGAGCAGTTATGGTGAGCTGGGGATTAACCTGATTGCTATTTGCTACAACATGTGTTCCTGTTGATCTTGAACAAAACGATTCTCTCCAGTTTAAATAAAAAGTCTTGTGTCCTGGGAGCCTGGCTCCCCAAGTGATAATGGCTGGGCAGGGTCTGGGGACCAGGCCATATGGGCGCTGCCAGCTGACATGTACCTCCTCAGCTGAGCTTGGGCGCTGGTAGGAGGACCCAGACTGGATGCTGGACTTGGGGTGATGGGGTGATGCAGGGATCCACTCCTCTTAGCCAGGACTTGGATCTCGGAGGGCAAAATTCAAGGCTTGGAACCTTGCCTTTCTTGTCAGAACAGGGAATAACAGGTTTTAGTGGAGATTTACAGGAACATCCTGACTTGTCCATGACCTGACCTCAAGAACAAAGGATTTGACACCCAAAATTTGCAACAACTAATCATACGCCTCTCTCACCTTTTCTATAATAACGTTTTGTGAAAGCTTTTAAGGAGTTCAGTTTTTACGACAAGAGCCGCTTGTCTCCTTGCAATGTCCTGCAGTAAACCTTTCTCTGCTCCAAACTCCAACATTTTGGTGGTGTTTGGCCTCAC
>NW_011494608.1:2307320-2326016 GCF_000754665.1 Bison bison bison | reverse complement strand
CCCTGCGGTAGACTTTTCTCTGCTCCAGACCCTAACATTTTGGTGGTGTTTGGCCTCAGTGTGCCTGGGGCATAGGGGAAAAGTGATAGTCGCTCAGCCATGTCTGACTCTTGCAACCTCATAGACTGTAGCCCTCCAGGCTTCTCTGTCCATGGAATTCTCCAGTCAAGAATACTGGAGTGGGTTGCCATTCCTTTCTGTCGGGGATCTTCCTAACCCAGAGATCCAACAGAGGTCTCTTGCACTGCAGGCAGACTCTTTACTGTCTGAACCACCAGGGCATAAGGACTTCCATTCAATCACAGAATCACTTGCTTTGCGGGAAACCAACTGCCGCATCCTATGTACTGTCAGCAGTCTGGAGAGGCCCACTTGGCAAAGAGCTAAGGCCTCTTGCCAGGGGCCAGGGAGGATCTGAGGCCAGTCAGCCACCAAGGAATAAATTTGAAGGAGGACCCTACAGCCTTCAGATAACTGCACCCCCTCCAGGACTTGACTGCCACCTCATGGGATGTCTCAATGCTAGAATCACCCAGCTGAGTCTCTTCCAAATTCCTGACCCACAGAAAAATGAGAGGGAATAAAGTGTGCTGTTTTAAGCCACTTAGAAGTCTTAGTAATTGTTTATGCAGTCACAGGTAATGCAAATAGCCACTTTTTCCAAAACCCCTGTGACAAAGCACTGCTTTTACAGTTTATAATAATAGTTCTTTAAAAATAAATATAAATATTTCTGTTACCTTTACAGTTTATAAACAGCTTCTTCATGCTCTTCTAGTAGAGGAATCCATTCTCTTTGCTTTACAAGGTGCTGACTCATTTCAGGATAGTACAGTTTCCAGTGGTTAACATTTTGCCTGATATTCAGCATAATATAGCAGGAAAATATGTGGGCACTGGAATCAGACAGACAGGATTATCTTAACTAGATAAAAATTCAGTTCGGTTCAGTCGCTCAGTCGTGTCCGACTGTTTGCGACCCCATGAATCACAGCACGCCAGGCCTCCCTGTCCATCACCAACTCCCAGAGTTCACCCAAACTCATGTCCATTGATCCATCCAGCCATCTCATCCTCTGTCGTCCCCTTCTCCTCCTACCCCCAATCCCTCCCAGCATCAGGGTGTTTTCCAGTGAGTCAGCTCTTCACATGAGGTGGCCAAAGTACTGGAGTTTCAGCTTTAGCATCATTCCTTCCAGAGAACACCCAGGACTGATCTCCTTTAGGATGGACTGGTTGGATCTCCTTGCAGTCCAAGGGACTCTAAAGAGTCTTCTCCAACACCACAGTTCAAAAGCATCAATTCTTCGGCGCTCAGCTTTTTTCACAGTCCAACTCTCACATCCATGCATGACTACTGGAAAAACCATAGCCTTGACTACACAGACCTTTGTTGGCAAAGTAATGTCTCTGCTTTTTAGTATGCTGTCTAGGTTGATCATAACTTTCCTTCCAAGGAGTAAGCATCTTTTAATTTCATGGCTGCAATCACCATCTGCAGTGATTTTGGAGCCCAGAAAAATAAAGTCTGACACTGTTTCCACTGTTTCCCCATCTATTTCCCATGAAATGATGGGACCAGATGCCATTATGCACAAGTAAATAAACATTTTTAAAGGCACAGTTCAATGAGTTTTGACAAGTGCTCTTCAATGTACCGAAAAACACCAGTAAAATTAAGGAGCACTTCTGTCACCTTAGAAAGTTCTCCATAACCCTTCTAAATTTAATCCTTACCACCCTAGAGGCAACCAATGTTCCGATTTCAGTCACCAAAGGTTAGTTTTGCCTTTCTTGAATAAATGAATTTTACATTTGCATTGTATATGATAACTTTCACTCACTAGAATATTCTTAAAATTCATTCATGCTGCTGTGGATAACAACACTTTACACATTTTATTGCTAATTAGTATTTTGTTGGGGGCTTCCCATGTGGCTCAGTGGTAAAGTATTCACTTACCAATGCAGGAGACACAAGAAATGAGCGTTCGATCCCTGGGTAAAGAAGATCCCTGGAGTAGGAAATGGCAGCCAGCTGCAGTATTCCTGCTGAAAACTTCCATGGACAGAGCAGCCTGGTGGGCTACAGTCCATGGGCTTGCAAAAAGTCAGACATGACTGACCGACCAAACACATTTTGTTGAATTAATATATTAATATAATATAATACACTGTATTCTCTTCTCCTGTTGCAGGTTGTTTGCAGATAGGGGTTATTAAATTAAGCTCTCATAAACATTTTGGATAAGTCTTTTCTAGACATATGTTTTCATTTATCTTGGGTAAAATATCTATGAATGAATTTGCTAAATCATAGGGGAGATATATAATTTTCTAAGAAATGGCCAAACCATTTTTCCAAAGCATTTGTATCACTGCATTCCCACCAGCAGTATATGAGGGTTCTGGTGGCATTCCATCCTAGCCAACATTTGGTGTTACTGTTTAAATTTTAGCCATTCTAGTAGATATGTAATGGTATTTCATTATGGCTTTAATTTGCTTTTACTTGATGACTAAGGATGTTAAGCTTTTTCTCAAGCTCATTGCCCATTTATATACTTCTTTTGTGAATTATCTGTTCAAGTCTTTTGTCTGTTTTTATAACTTTTAAAAAATTATTAATTTACAAGGATTATTTTATATTATGGACATGCATCTTTTGTCAGATATAGGTACTGTGAATAATGTCTCTCAGTTGGCGGTTTGCCTTTTTCTTTTCTTAACAGGCTTGTTTTTGTTTAATGACTAGAGCTCTTTAATTTTTATAAAGTCTGATTTATTATTATTTTTTTCTTTTGGGTTAATTTTTGTGTTTTTTCTAAGAAATCTCAGCCATACTGAAGTTTGAATACATTCTTCTTTTTCTTAAAGAAGATTAATAGTATTGACTTTAGTCAATAGTATTACATGTCCATGATTCATCTTGAAATAATTTCTGTGTTTGATGAGGAAAGTATTGGATTTTTTCCTCCATTTGCTGCATAAAATTTTCTTTGTTAAGTTGTTGGCATGCATTTTTTAAAAATTAATTGATCCAAATGTATAGATTTATTTCTGGATTATCTAATTCTTTACTATTGATCTATTTTTATATCCTTAGGCCAATACTATCCTGTATTGACTGCTGTAGCTTTACAGTAAATCAGAAATCAGATAGTTTAAGACTTTCAAGTTTTCTTTTATAATATTATTTTATTGTCTAGGTCTTTGAATTTTTATATACATTTTAGAATAAAAATTTCAATTTGTAAAAATCTTATGTAACTTTTATTGAATTATGCTTGTAAAGGAATTTATCCATGTCCTCTAAGTCATGGGATCTATGATCTTTTTAACATCGTCAAAATCTGTTGTTCTCTTCCATTCCAGTGTTTCTTTGTATTTATCCTGCTTTAGGTTTGCTGGGCTTTAGAGGTCTATAGGTTGATATTTTCATCAAATTTGAGACATTTTGACGATTATTTCTTGAAATATTTTTTTTGATGTATTCTCTCTACACTCTCCTTTGGGAACTTCAATCACATGAATACTAGAGAGTTTGTATTACTGCACTTGCTGTTGAGGCACTTTTCCTTTTTTCAAGTTTCCCCCTGAATTATTAAGATTGTATCACTTCTACTGATCTATCTCAAGTTTATTGATTCTTCCTCTGCCATCTCTAATATATCATCATTAAATAAATTTTATTTATGTATTATAATATTCACTTTTAGAATTCAAATATTTTTCTCTTTTTAATTATTATAGCTATCTTTTCCTTTATATCCTTGAATGTATTCATAATAACTGTTTTATAGTCCTTATTTGCTACTTCCAATGACTGGATCAGGTACTGACTTATTTTTCTATAAATTACAGATCAAATTTCCCTACTTCTTCACATATTTAACAATTTTTAAATATACACTGAGCATTTAAAAAAATGCATTGTAGGAAGTCTGGATCATGTCTTTTTTTAAAGAGCGTTAAATCCTGCTTGAGGAGTTATTAAATTGCTGTTAGATTTTCTCAACTTTCCAGGCTTGGATTTTTTTTGTTTACATTGTTAATGGCTGGTTTGTTTTCACTTTTTCTGTATCCTAGGGATTGATTCTGTGTCTAGGATTTGGTCATTACTCCTCAGTCTTGGCCTTTATGAGGTCTCAACTGAATCCCTGAGGTGCTCTCCACTCTGTGGAGTGGGAGGTCTCTCCACTCTGGCTGGATTGAAATTCCCATACCTACAGGTTCTCCATGATCTCTGCGATGCTGGTGCACAGCAGCTGCTCTCTGCTAGACTTTGTGGAGTCTCACCTCGTGCACATGCAGTGGGAACCCCCCAAACATATGTCTCAACTTCCCCTCCTTGCAGATCCCACCTCTCTCTGCTGAAGTTGGGAAAGTGTTTTAAAGCACAGAATCAGACCAAACATGAGGTTTATTTTGTGTGATTTTCTTTCACTACAGATCACAGTACAATGCTCCTTGATATCCAGTGCCTGAAAACTATTGCTTTATGTACATATGTATTGTAAGTTGTTATCATTCCTTGAAGTAGGAAGGTAAGTTTGTACTAGTTACTCCATCGTGACCAGAGCCAGACTTGCTTTCAGTCTCTTGACGTTGCTGCTGTGTGACCTTGAGCAAGTTAATTCATCTTCTGTGTTTCCATTTGTTTATTTATAAATGAGGCTCATAATACTTAGACCATAAGTTCAATGATAACAGCTATGCCATTTATTTTTCTTATTTCTGAACCTTTAATAACTAACACAGTGCACTCAACACACATTCATTATTTAACTGTATTCATGCATTCATTCATTCAAGAAACATTACTAAGTGAATACATGCTTCACAGAAATGTTTTTAAGAATAAATTCAATCATTTATGTAATGTAATCAGTACCAAACTTGGCTCAGAATAAAAACCCAGGACATTATAGGTATTTAAAAGGTGTACTGACTGAAATTAATTATATTTCTAGGTCCTAGAGTTTACAGATATTCTACTTAAGAAAAAAATCAGTAGGATTTTAGGGGAAAAAAGCATGACCATGCCTCATTTAGAATTTCACTAGTTTACAAATGCCACTATTAATCTAAAAAGGCATGGAGTCAGCCCATCTTCACTGTTGATCCTGTATATGGAGTATCATAAGCTCTGTGCTCCCAGTGTGTTAAGCACCGCGTTGATGGCTGACTGGCTGGTTGACCAGTGGGTATTAGGACTCTTGCCCTGCTAGGGTGAACAGGCTGGCTGAGCTTAGTTGGCTGAATCCCTGCAGCAGTCCCCAAGGATGGAGTCACTGCCCACACTGATGAGTCTCTGCACTCCAATAACTTGCAAACAAGCCACGATTTCTGGCCCAGCGTGAACTACAACTGCAGTGGGGAAGCTGGGAGGGCAGGAAGCAGGAGGAAGCCGGATTTATGAAGCTCCAGGGTGATGTTCAAGGCTCTGTGCTCCAGCAGTGCGATGACCACCTGATTAACAGTTCCTTTTCTGCATTCTGCTTTATTTTCCAAAGTGCTTTCTGCATCTGTGACCCCATTTGACCCTCACAACATCCCCCAATTGGATAAAGGGTATTATTACATGTCTACATTTTAAAGATATGGAAACAGAGCGAGAGAGAGATAATATGATTTAGCCAAGGCCCCATAGTGAGAAAATGTGAGAGCTGGGTTTGAAATCCTGCTGGCAGAGGGTAAGTGTTTTTTCCATGATTTAGAAATGACGGTTTTCCATCTCTTTAGCCAAATGGTGGTCATTTCAGCATGCGTTTGGAAAGTGGGATGGACGATTGGGATCCAGCAGTTCCTTCTGTCTCCGTACAGAGTCTTAGCGCTTCAGAGCTCAACGAGACCTCATATACACATAGTCCCAGTCACCTTATTCTGTGATGCTGACATGGAATCTCAGGATGTTTCAGCCACTCAGTGAAGCTCAACAGCAAGTTCTGAGGGTGACCTGATACACCATTACTCATCTTTCCCTCATACCATGCTGTTTTTGCAAAAGCCTCTCTGGCCTCCGGCTTCACAGAATCAAACAAAACAGGACAATGACAGCTTTGGGACCTGGGTAGAGCTCTGGCCCTGACTCCACTCAGAGGCCATGGGTCAGTTTGATGGGTCGCCATCAAAGAGAGCCTTTATGAAGACGGTGCTTTGAGACACCCAATCAGTGCGTTTTTGTTAGTTTCTCCAAACTTAAGCTGAGTCAAGCTGTATTGATTAAAACCGGTTGGGAAATGAATTCCTGAGGCTGATCTATAAAGAAATTCAATCTGGAGATGGAGCGAACTGTCGTCAGGATTCCTTATTAGGCACTTCGCACCAGGGGCTAAATAAAGCAAACAAACAGATACGTAACACAAAGGGCACACTTTTTCAGGGGATGAAAATGACACTGTGGTTGGGGAATATCACATCTAATACCATAGGAACTGACCATTTCTTAATAACCAACAAATCGATCCCTCCCTAACAATGCTTCCAAGAAGCGAGAATAAGAAGGGACTATATTAACAAAGAGGGATGGAAATGAAATTAAGTCCCTAACCCAGCCTTTTCAGTATCTCTAAGATAGGAGGGTGATCCTGTCAGAAACTGCATTCTACAAAGAATCCAGAATGGTTGCCTCATTTAATTAGGAGGAGAAAAGCGTGTGGGGAGAGAGGGAGTCTTCTGGGTAGGGGAGTATAGCAAAGAGATCGAACCTTCTGTTTCAAAAGTTGCTTAGCAAAAGCAATTTTAATTGCTGCCTTTGTTATAACAGATTAAAGGTAGTTATGTCCTGGTGTACCTCACTTTAAGCAATCAATGTGTTCCTGAATAGTTATGTGCAAATCAAATTTTGTAAATCAAATCCAATTTTAAATGCCCTCAGAGAGCTTGTTCTTTCCAGGAAATTTTTGGTGAATTCTTTGGTAAGACCTAAGACAATCCTCTTAATTTATTGGGTTGGTAGCTTTAATTTCTTTTAGATGATGATAAATGTTATTCCCTCTCCCATATTCTGAAGAGGGGACTGAAAATAGAATGGAAATAAAATGACTTAATGATGCGATATAGTAACTGATGGTATCTCCTATGGTAGGTTAATTTAGTAAATGGTGAGCTTACCTCTTGTATTTTCTATGAATAATGACTAGTATTTAACATCGGGACAATGAGACTGTAAGAAAAAATCAAAAAGGATTACTTGGAAGGAATTTTAAGAAATATCTAATCCAACCTTCAAAACCGATTTCTCTTTGCAGTATTCCAGAATAATGACTGTTTAGGCTCCACTTGAATACTGTTAGAATGAGCTGTGATATTCATTGATAAATTTATTCATTAAATATTTATTGAGCATTAACTATATGGGGGACAGGAAGAAAACTAGATATTGGCACCCACCTTCTTTAGAACTTAATTCACCTGGGAAGGCAGATATTCACTAAACGGTAACACAGTAATTGATACATTATTTGATAGACATTATGAAGATTAAATATAGGATGCTATGAAAGTAGTCAGGGAAAACTGACCCAAGGAAATTGCATTTCATCTAAGACCCAGAAGATGAATAGGTGCTGAGACGAAGGAGAGCCAGCAGAGGACGCCATGTGTGGGATTGACACTATATGTGGGACTGTGGTTTGAGATAGTTATTCTGGCTGCTGTGTGAAAAGTGGACTGGATCAGGGCAAAGATGGGAACAAATAGACCCACAGTCAGGGTAAAAGATGCTGGTGACTTAGGCCAAGATGCTAAATGTGGGGCTGGAGACAAACAGATTGTCCTGAAAAATTATTGGGAATATGCTCAGTAGGACAGAGTGATTGTCTGTATATGGAGGTGCATGCATGCTTAGTCGCTAAGTCATGTCTGACTTTGTGACCCCATGGACTGTAGCCCACCAGGCTCCTCTGTCCATGGGATTTCCCAGGCAAGAAAACTGGAGTGGGTTGCTGTTTCCTTTTCCATGGTATATGGGAGTATGTGAAAGCAAAGAGTGAAGGATGATCTTGGCATATCTGAGTTGGGCAAATGGAAAGACAGTTATCCCGTCTACTGATATTGAGAGCATTAGCAGGAGAAGAGATTAGGGAGAAGAGATTTGGTGCAAATAATTCTGGGCATGTTAAGTTAGAGGTGCCATCAATGGAAATGTCCAGCAGGCAGTTTAGTAACTGAGTCTGGGACTTGACTTTCATGACTGTGGCACCCTGTAAGCACCTTGCAGCAAGGCCAGCACACAGCAGCCCCCCACGACTGGCTGGGGGTTCAGGACACGGTTCCAATCTCTGGAGAAACAAAGTCCTAGACTGATAAACCAGGCCAGCAGCCAAAACTATAACTGGAACATAAGACCTAGATCTAGACAGGAATTAAATGGGGAGTGTGGGGACCCAGGACATAGGAATGCAGGCGGGTTCAAGTATTAGTGTTCCTACTCAATATTTATGATTTGGGTCATTGAGGTAATAAAAGCAGTAGCCAGGAGACTTTTTTTTAAAAAATGTGGACCATTTTTAAAGTCTTTATTGAATTTATTACAACATTGCTTCTATTCTGTGCTTTGGTTTATGACCCCAAGGAATGTAGAATCCCAACTCCCTGACAAGGGATCAAACCCACATTCCCTACACTGGGAAGCAAACTACTAGACCACTAATTGTCAAACTGCTGGTCCCAACTTCTGGACTGCTAGGGAAGTCCCCAGGAGACTCTTTTGACCTCTGATGCCAACCAGCATTGTGGTAAGAGGCAATATGCTCTCTGCTGCTGCTGCTAAGTCGCTTCAGTCGTGTCCAACTCCGTGCAACCCCATAGCCAGCAGCCCACCAGGCTCCACCGTCCCTGGGATTCTCCAGGCAAGAACACTAGAGTGGGTTGCCGTTTCCTTCTCCAATGCATGAAAGTGAAAAATGAAAGTGAAGTCTCTCAGTCATGTCCGACTCTTCACGACCCCATGGACTGCAGCCTACCAGGCTCCCCCATCCCTGGGATTTTCCAGGCAAGAGTACTGCAGTGGGTTGCCATTGCCTTCTCCAATATGCTCTCTAACTCATCAGTAATAAGCTTCACAAAATGTTTAAACCCCATTTGGTCACCATAGAGAAGCGTGGACCATACCAGGCAGGTGCAACATTTGACTGAAATTCTCATATATTGGTGCCTCTGTCTGGAGACATGAGAACGGTGAGATAGGACTGAATTCTGTCTTGTTTATCATCTGCTCAAATTCAGCTGTTTATGTCTTGATACATCTTCAGATAACCTTATCTCCTTCCTCTGGGTTCTTGATATAGCAAAATCCAAGTCAACAGCTCATCAGAAAGGAACCTTGGTATATTGGTCCATGTCTTCCAGTTGCATATGACAGAGCTCCACCTAAAACAAGTTTAAGCATTTGACTGGAGTCAGGAATAGACCCATTGACACAAGCCAGGCACATGAGGGAAGTAGTCCATGGCCACTGTTGGAGAAAAGCAGGCAGAGACTAGCAGCCCGATGCTACTTGCCAGAAGAAACAGGGAACCAGCATCTCAGCGTCCCAGAAATGCAGTTCCTTTTGTGCTTTGGAAGGCCCCATAGGCCAGTTGTGATTGTCCTCTGCACACGGTTCTCCATGAAGGATGCAAAGAGTGATATCCCTCGTAGAGAAGCCGGCACTAAAGTCAAGTTCCTCTATGTGTCGTGTCTCCCTCTTCCTTTCTGCCGCTTGTCTTCTTTCACATCTTACCAGAGCTATTTCTGTCTATGGGGAGTTAGCAGGAAGATCACATATTGCACAGAGAGCGGGGTGTTAAATTTATGCAAAGGCAAGGAATGTGTTATGGCAAAAATTATTTATTGCATGGCGTCTCCCTTGAGGGTTAGTCTCTTGTGAGAGTTTTAAGGACAGCAGCTCTATATTTGTCGCATGGCAGAGCCACACTCCTGCCTGCCTCCTGCTGTCGGTGCCAAAAGCATTTATGTAAAGTCGTGATGCAAAGCTGCCACCTTTAGGAGGCACAAAATGGCCCAACACAGAGCGTCTTGCCTTGTAGCCATTTGTGTTCTGAGAGGGGTGAGTCTGCTGCCAGTGAGAAGGAGGAAGGAGCAGAAAGTGCTGGATGTCCTGGAATTGGGCCATATCATGGCAAGACAGCTTGTTTAGCTAGCAGGACCATTTATGTAGCTCAGGGCATTTTAGAGACGCCATGCTGTGGTTCAGCGTCAAGAATCCATCAGATCTAAAGCTGGATCCTGTTTCTGCCATTTACTAGCTATGGATCTCAGGAGGAGTTAGCTGGCATCTCTGAGCCTTCATCTTCTTGCCTATAAAATAGGGACATTAATAGGCATTTGCATTGTGTTGTGTGGAGTAAGTGAAATAAAATGTATGTTCAATGGTAAGTGCTACCAGTTTTCTCCTTTAAAAAAATTAAAAAAAAATTTTTTTTGTTTAATTTTTGCTTTTTATTTTTTGGCGTGTGGGATCTTAGTCCCCCTAACCAGGGATCAAAACCACACCCCCTGCATTGGAAGGAAGTCTTAACCACTGGACCACCAGGGGATTCCTTCTCCTTTCTTTTTATGAAATTAAGTGTCAGTTCAGTATTTTTCTGAGAGGCTTTATTCCCTGAATCTCACAGGTGGTGTTCTCTAGTATAAAAATGACAAATGCTTGCAAAGCCTAGCACAGCTTCCTTATTTTCTTTTAGCAGACACTGCTTATTGATTATGCCTCGCTTTGCTGAGAACCCCTCAGGGTCCTTCTGAACATAACCCTCAAGGATCATTTATTAAAAAATAAAAAAAGTCAGAGTTAACATAGAAAGTAAAATATTTTTTCCATCTGTGATCCAGAGCTTGTCCATAAATGACTTTGTTGATTATTGCACCCAGTATGCACAGATGGTTTGTAATGTACATTAAATGTGCAAATGGACCTCCAGGTGCGTGGAGGACATGGTGCTTCTGAGAGATGTGCCAACATATTCTTATTCTTGCTTCAAATGTTGAATCATAGAATTTCTATGTCACCTTTGGACATTTGTGCCCCACAGCATATGTTCTTGAGACTAGAGAGGTGTCAGCACTTCCTCAGCTTCTCATACATATCTAGAGAGTAGAGATAACAGGGAGGCAACATGTACATCAGAGGTTAAGAGCAGAGCTTCAGAGTCGGACAGTCCCTGCCACATACCAGCTATGTAAATTTGGTTAAGTGAGTCAAACTTTCCAAGCTTCGATTTCCCCATCTGTATTTTTGTAAATGAGTATCAGTCATACCTGTCCCCAAGGCTTGTGAGGATTAAAAGAGATAATGCTGGTAAAGAGTGGAGCCGAGGTTCAGGTTTATATTCACCGGTCATTATCATCATCATTATTAATATTAACTGAAATATATTCAGGAGAGCCCAAGATGTTCAAAACCATGTCATAAAAGAACAGAAAAAGAATGGGAAATTGAAGAAGCTGGGGAAGACCAGGAACAGATGGTCTATATACTGCACAATGGAATACTATTCACCAATCAACAATCTACACATCTATGCTACAACAGAGATGACCCTCACTGTGATATTTGACTTTTAATAAGAAATATGTGTTTGGTCATCATCTCCTGGCACAGAGCTACTAAAACCATTGGAATTTCCTGTGATAAGAACAGTAAAGATATCTTCTGTTGTGTTATTATGGTGACTTGTGGAAAGCCCTTAGGTAACCTAAGTAGTTGGGAGTGGGGGGATGGGGAGGTGGAGCTGGCTAATTAGAAGGTTAGAACTTCTTGATTAGAGGGTTGGAACTTTCAGTCACCCTTCATACCCACCCTCACCCAACCTTGGGGAAGGGAGACAGATGGAGACTGAATCAATCACCAATGGCCAATGATTTCATCAACCACATCTATGTAATAAAGCTTCCCTGAAATCCCAAATGACTGGGTTCAGAGAGCTTCAGGGTTGGTGAACACACAGAGATGTGGGGAGAATGTCACACCTGGAGAAGGCATGGGAGTTCCATGCCCTTTCCCCGTACTTTGCCCTGTGCATCTCTTCCATCTGACTGTTCTTGAGTTACATCCTTTTGTAATAAACCAGTAATCTAGTAAGTAGAATGTTTCTCTGAATTCTCTTGAGTTGCTTTAGCAAATTAATTGAACACAATGAGAGGATCTAGATGGATACATCTGATTTATAGCCAGATTTGTCAGAGACGCAAGTAATAAATGGGATTTGCTAGTGGGGACTGAAGTTGGACGAAGAGATGTCAGTCTGGAATTAAATGAACCCTTAACCTGTGGAATCTGGTGCTATCTTCTGGTAGATAGTGTCAGAATTGAGTTGAGTCATATCATGGTATCATGAGAATTGCTTGCTGGGGTGGGGACCTAGTCCCCACTCCCAACATTGGAATTGATACCAGAACCTAGTCAGTTCAGTTCAGTTCAGTTCAGTCCTTCAGTCGTGTCCGACTCTTTTCGACCCCATGAATCGCAACACGCCAGGCCTCCCTGTCTATCACCAACTCCCAGAGTTCACTCAGACTCACGTCCGTTGAGTCAGTGATGCCATCCAGCCATCTCATCCTCTGTCGTCCCCTTCTCCTCCTGCCCCCAATCCCTCCCAGCATCAGAGTTTTTTCCAGTGAGTCAACTCTTCGCATGAGGTGGCCAAAGTACTGGAGTTTCAGCTTTATCCTCAAATTTTCTAAAAGGTCAGGTTTGACCATATAGCTGATTGTATTATAGTTTTCAAATATTGGCTACCCTATCCATGTAAGTATCACATCTCTCAGCTTCTTTAATAACTGACTGGGCCATATGACTTACTTTGACCAATTAAACATGAAAGTGATGATTGCCATGATTAAGCTTTAAGAATCTGCATTAAAATTTCTCATTGGCCCCAACCAACATGGAGAATGCTCCTTTAGCCTGTGCCCTGAAACAAGGCAGGTTAATGAGCAGAGACTGAGCCCACCTGGAGCTGACAGGTACATGAGCAAGAAAACAACACTTGCTGTTGTGAACCATTGAAATCTAGATGTCATTTATTACTGTAGCATAAATTAACAAGGTCGAGGCATTTTCTTTTTAGTCTTATGGGGTATAGTTTCATGCCACTGGGTAGAAGATGTAACATTTCCTTTCAATAATCTTCTGTCAGTAAAATCTGTCTCAAAGTAGGGAGGACTGAGACTTCCTTGGCTGTCCACTGGTTAAGACTTCACCTTCCAATGCAGGGGTGCAGGTTCTATCCCTGGTCAGGGAACTAAGATCCCATATGCCTCTGGCCAAAAAACCCAAACATGAAAAACAGAAGCAATATTGTAGAAAATTCAATAAAGACTAAAAATGGTCCACATTAAAAAAAAAATCTTAAAAAATAAAAGTGAGAAGACTGCCTTGATTCTTAACAATGGAAAAATTCAAACAAAGTTGAATAATTACTTGTTTCCAGTATTATACAGAATTGTAGCAAAGAGACTTCTGAAGGTCAAAAGTTCTTGGTATTTGGGGAGAAATTTGCTCTGGAATCAAGCAGAAGTCTCTATGTCAGACTTAGAAAGTTTAATACATTGATATTTGCCATGCCTCTACAAAATGATATTGTATATATAATGTTTTCCAAACTTATTTCACCAGAACACCCTCCTCACTCCTACCCTTCACCGTTCCCAAAAGAACATCTTATGGGACAAATGGGTTTTTTTTGTTGTTGTTTGTTTTTTGGCCACACCTCAAGGCATGTGGGATCTTAGTTCCCTGACCAGGGATTGAACCCAAGGCTCCTGCATTGCAGGCAGATTCTTCATCTGAGCCACCAGGGAAGCCCCAAGACAAATGCTTTCGAAACACACTTTAGGAAATGCTGGGTTGACAACTTCGTGATTGTCATTGTGTTATCCCAGATAGAGTTTGAGGTTTGTTACAACACTGAGGGTCGCATGAATTAGTCATGATTTGAGCCTTCAAGGAGAATACCAAAGACTTGCTGGCGGCATGGGTGCCATTAATAGTTAAAACGAAGAGCTGTTGCAGATTGAATCAGTTTGCATCCGACTCCACTGCTTATTGGTTATGTGCCTTGAGTAGGTTAGCTATCCCTTTTTTCTCAGAACTTAATGTTCCAAGAATTTATATCTTATCCACTCTGGAAAATTCACAGTTATATTTTTAAACATTGCCTTTCCCTCATTCTCTCTCTATTCTACTTAAATGATAGATTCTCTCATTCTGTGCAGTGGGTCTCACGCTTCCTTCAGAGGCTTTGTCTCTGGATTCCCTGTGATGCATTCTTCAGAATCATCTCTTCAGCTGTATCTAAACTGATACTTCATTTGTTCATTGGATTTTGAATTTTGGGGAACCCAGTTTTTAATGTCTTGATCTTTATCATTAATGCTTTTATCTTTCCAAGCAATTTGGCCTTTTCTAATAATATTATCTTTTTTTTTTTTTTTGTAATTACTAGTCTGCTTATCTGTTGGATGCTTTTAAAAATTCTGATTTTGCCGTTTCTGTGGACTGTTCTTTTCTCTCAAACTCTTGAGAGTTGCTCCCCTTGATGATTGTGATTGTTAAAACTGCTTTGTGGTGAGTCACTTCCCCATGTATTTTATACATGTTTATTGTTAAGTCAGGCCTCCCAGGAGGCTCAGTGGTAAAGAATCTGCCTGCAGTGCAGCAGATGTGGGTTCAATCCCTGGGTTGGGAAGGTCCCCTGGAGTAGGAAATGACAACCCACTCCAATATTCTTGCCTGGGAAATCCCATGGACAGAAGAACTTGGGAGACTACAGACTGTGGGGTCACAAAGAATTGGACACGACAGCAACTAGACAACGATCGTTAATTCATCTTTACCAAAGATTAATTTTCCGCGTGATAGGAAGTTCATGTATTTTGGGAATGAATCAGTGTTTCTAAGCCTTTGTTTTCGCCTCTATGAAGGGGGGTTCAGGTTTACCAGAACCAGGAATCATCTTTTATATTCATATTTTTCATTCAGATTTCTGAACTCTGTATCACAACGTTCAGTTTCCAAACCCATCTGTAATGAAAGTTTAGGGGTTTTGTTTTTCACTACGTTTTTGGGTTTTTTTTAACCTTCAAAAGAGCTCTGGGTGGAGAAATGCATCTTTGTAAATTCCCAGGGTTGGTGGTTCAAGTTTTTCTAATTCTATTTTCACTAAGAATTAGTTTTTTATGGTTCCAGGTTTATGAAGTCACAGTTCCAACTTTCCACCTGTCACAGACTCCAGGCCTTATCTCCTGTGCTGTATGAGACTGAAACCCATGCCCATAAACAGCTGCACAGTTTTCTAAGGTCTAACATTATTCCCTACCCACAGTATGAGATGTTGTGCTTATCACTCTGGCTTTCAATTCTTTCTTTGTTTTTGGCACTTGGTAATTTTCTTGGCTTAAATACGAAATAAGCTACATGCATATATCTTGCTTTTTAATCTATTATATCTTTCCCATCATTTCCACTTGTAAGTTGTATATATGTAGTAGGAAGGCTTCTGGGTTACTGCACACTGTCAAGTACCTAGTCTTAGGACAATGTATATACACATATCTGTCTCATCCTCTATAAATCTAATGTAACAGCATCTACTTCATTGGTCAATATGAAGATACAGTACTTAATGAAAGTAACGCCCTCAACATAGTGTCGGCCATATAGTGAATGCTCAATAAATGTAGGGCATTATTATTGTTATTACAGAAACAAGACATATACATTTCGAAAAATAATTATAAATATGTCACAGAACCTTAGAAAGGGATAATCATTTGTATGTCCCTTCAGCAAACATTTCCGAGCCCTTTACAGACACAGTCGGCTTCTGGGAAAAGTCATTAATAGAGCTTGAAATTGCCCATCTGCCCTAGGCAACCATTGGATCAAGGGTTTCAAGTGAGAGGGAGACAAAGCAAGTCCATTTCATGACCTCTCAACAGTACCCTCATGGGCATAAAGCTCTTCTAAAGAAAGTGACTGTGGTGTTTGGCCTTATCTCATGACCTGACTGTGTGGGGAGAGAGGCACTTGAGAGTCGGCGTTCTGCTAGGTCATCCTACCCACCACACGGGGACTTGACAGGTCACCTTTGCAAGCAGGATGCGCGTGGTATAATGGCTGTGATAATAAGCTAACTACCCTTCTTTGAGTCCTTCCCATGGGCCAGGCTGTGTTCCAAGCCCTTTCCATACATTTCCCGTTCGATCTTTATAAGGAGTTAAGTGCCGTTACGATGATGCCTGTCTAAAGCTGAGGAAGGTAATTGCAGGGTTGCAGCCCTGTACCTGGCTGAAACATGAAGGAGCTGGCTCACCCTGCTTAGGAGCATCATAATGGCTGATACTGGGGGTGGGCAGTAAAAAGAAGCAGGAGCAAGTGGTGTAGTGGGGCGATAACTGACTCCAACATGGTGTCAGTGTTAGTCCAGAAAGCACAGCAGAGCAAAAGAAAAGGTGAATTAACTTAGACGGAGTGCTTGCTGGAAATAATACAGTTTGCATACATGCTGGCTGCTTAAAACGCATTTTCTAATTTAACTCCCTAGATTCTATGAGGCAGAGATGTCTATCCCATTTTGTTGCTGTTGTTCAGTTGCTGAGTCATGTCTAACTCTTTGTGACCCCATGATCTGCAGCATGCCAGGCTCTTCTGTCCTCCACTCTCTCCCTGAATTTGCTCAAAATCATGTCCATTGAATCAGTGATGCCATCTAACTACCTCATCCTCTGCTACCCCCTTCTTCCTTTGCCTTCAGTCTTTCCCAGCATCATGGTCTTCTCCAATGAGTCAGATCTTTGTCTCAGGTTGCCTACATATTAGAGCTTCAGCATTAGTCTCTCCAATGAATATTCAGGATTGATTTTCTTTAGGATTGTTTGGTTTGATCTCCTTGCTGTCCGAGGGACTCTCAAGAGTCTTCTCCAGCACCACAATTTGAAAGCATCAATTCTTCAGCACTCAGCTTCTTTATGGTTCAACTCTCACATCTGTACATAACTTCTGGAAAAACTATCCGGCTCTTTGTCAGCTAAGTGATGTCTCTGCTTTTTAATATGCCATCTAGGTTATACATGGATAATTGATTTCTCAACAGGTAACTTGCCCCTGACTACCGTCTACTAAGTAGTACTTGGGTGTCCTGACTCAAGCTTACAAAACGTATCCCCCTCTCCAAGCCCGCAACCTCTGAGACTCTGAAGAGGTGGGACGTGCATTTGTATCTATTTCAATGCCCAAGAGGAGTATGTGTGATATACCAACTGTCTGCCAGAAAAAAGAGAGACTTGAGGGATTTGGGGCTTAGGGATTATGTTAGGAAAAAATATAGAAATATAAAGAAGGAATATAAATATAATAATATGGTAGTAAAGAAGCAAAGGTAAACCGACGAGGACTGATGTTTGCCATGATAGGCCCTGGAGTCATGAAGGCAAGAAGGCTTTCATTTCCATTGAGAAGAAAATCCAAACCCTCATCTGGGGTATTGGGAGCTGAGTTTCCCAGAATTCTCTTTGTTCTGAGGTTCTGGTTTAGAGTTGGCCAAGAGAGAAAGTCATCCTACTCTCAGAAGGATGTCACGGTCACATATGGCAACGAACAGGCACAGAGAAAGCCAGCGGCTCCCACCCACCCACACGCTCCTTGGCGGCCAGCTCATCATCTCAGCTGCTGACCACCACCCAGGCACTGGCTGTGCCTCCGTGAGAGCAGTTACACCCATGCAACTGCCCCCTGGAGACAACAGCTCCCAAAGACCGCTCCTGAGCACCCACACCATTGCGGGAGGCCAACGTGCTTGTGGTTGTGGGTTTCCTGCAAGCTCTGACACCCCCACCTTGTCTGTGCTTCAGCAATGTATCTATGATCCTTCAACTCCCTCCCTCTAGATACCCACTTCCCCGCACCTCCTACATGTGTGGAAAGTCTAACTCCTATAATAAATCTCTTATTTTTGTGCTACTTGCAGGGGTTCTATATCCCCAACTGAAACCTGGAAGGTACACCTGGCCCACAAGGGCTCAGCCTGCCTCTCCAGCCTCTCTCTGAGCCATCTTCCTCATGCTCCTTCTAATCCACTCTCTCTAGAATATGCCGTGTTCTTCACCGGCTTAAAGTTTTTCCTGTTGATGTCTTTTTTGAGCATTCCTTAGGTTTTACCCATTGAGAACAAGAAGATAACAGGATTTGGCAAAAGAAGGAATATTCCCTTTCACCCTTCTGATCTCAGCCCAAATGCTGCATCCTCCTGAGACCCTTCTTAACCACCTCGGTTAGGAAAGTGTCTCAGGTTTCCTCTCACAGCACTCCATCTCTTGCATGTCCCTTACGTCCGTCTGTGCATTCTTCAGCTGATGTGTGTGCTTTTACACTGTTTCCCTGCACCAGAATGTGAGATGTGCGTTCAGTTCAGTCACTCAGTCGTATCCGACTCTTTGCGACCCCATGAATCACAACACGCCAGGCCTCCCTGTCCATCACCAACTCCTGGAGTTCACTCAGACTCACGTCCTTCGAGTCAGTGATGCCATCCAGCCATCTCATCCTCTGTCGTTCCCTTCTCCTCCTGCCCTCAATCCCTCCCAGCATCAGAGTCTTTTCCAGTGAGTCAACTCTTCGCATGAGGTGGCCAAAGTACTGGAGTTTCAGCTTTAGCATCATTCCCTCCAAAGAAATCCCAGGGCTGATCTCCT
>NW_011494608.1:2261924-2307220 GCF_000754665.1 Bison bison bison | reverse complement strand
AAAGTACTGGAGTTTCAGCTTTAGCATCATTCCCTCCAAAGAAATCCCAGGGCTGATCTCCTTCAGAATGGACTGGTTGGATCTCCTTGCAGTCCAAGGCACTCTCAAGAGTCTTCTCCAACACCACAGTTCAAAAGCATCAATTCTTTGGTGCTCAGCCTTCTTAACAGTCCAACTTTCACATCCATACATGACCACAGGAAAAACCATAGTCTTGACTAGACAGACCTTTGTTGGCAAAGTAATGTCTCTGCTTTTGAATATGCTATCTAGGTTGGTCATAGTGTAGGCATATGCTATTCACTATCGTATGTGTGACCAGCACAGTGTCTGACACACAGTAGGGTTCTCAAAAATGTTTGTTGTACACATAAATGAATTAGCAGACCTGGCCCACTGTGCTAGCTTCTAGTATCACATCACATTGTGTTGGTCATGAGGATGATGTTGGTACTGAGGGTGGGACAGGAGGGCAGAACTGGGTCAGATTGTTCTTCACTTTTCTACCTGTGGTTTTCATAACATGAGTTCTCAAAACAGAAAAAAAAAGGGGGGAAGGGGGATGGTTTGCTGAGAAAAGTAAAGGATTTAGGAGCAAAAGAGCTGGATGACAGAGGCAAGATGGATTTGAAGGACCTGGTAATGTTTGGCAGGGAAAAGAGAGGATCCAGGCAACCTGGATACTGTGGGAGGAAATGCAAAAAGGATGAGAATTCCCAGGGATCCTGTAGAAAAGGGAATTGGTGAAAGACAAACATCTACCAGGGGACATATATTTTTTCTTAATTTTGCTCCGGGTCGTGCTATGTAAATTTTCTCCATTCCATAATTGTCAGTGAATCCACATTGCTCACTAATGCTTTGGTGTCAGTGGATCCTTTAGGGGAATTGAACAGCTGTTGAAGTCTGCAGCCAGGTGGGTAATGAGATAAATGCAGAGATAGTACATGGCCGGTGGCCTTGAAGGCTGAGCTTCACCCTCAGACTTGTGGTTGACACTCCATAATCCTATGTATTGAGGAGAAGGTTGGAGAAATCTCACAGTGACACACACAGAGGCTTCTACTCTTAAAATATACCAAAGAAACCAAATTAATGAATGTTATCCAATGCTTTTCCAGTCTTAGCATCCTAGTGAGTCTGAATCTCGGAGGTGGAAGAAGCTTGAGAACTGAAAGTCATCAGATCCCAAGAGTAGGAGTAAGAACCAAAGACTCTCTTTACTTAACGATGTTGTTAGAGCCTAGAACTTCTCGGTGGTCCTCCTCAGACTGATGTTTCCTGGAGAGTATAAATGCAAACTAGAAATAATGTGTATTCTTATAAGCCAGCTGATTTGTGAAAAGCTTGGTCTGGATTCCTGACTGATGAAAGACCATCTGGTGAGAAGGAGATGCCTGGCAGAGCTGAAGCGAGGCTCACAGCTAATAGCCAGCACCAAGGGTCCAGACATGTGCGTGAGGCCATCTTGGATGCTCCAGCCTGACAAGCTGCCCAGCTGACACCATGTGCAACAGAGTTGAACCATCTCTGCTAAGCCTGGCCTGAACTCCTGACCCACAGTGTGGGCAAAAACATGACTGGTGTTTTAAGTTACTGGAACAAACAAATGAAAAATGACATTGATACTACAGCACATACTGCAAGGTCAAACATGCTTTTTCCCCAGCATCTTTTGTTGTTCATGAGTTCCTTCATGTTGACTTGTTTGACTGTCTTTTACCTCTTGCTCTGGGAGAGGAGGCCTGGAAATTTACTGGAAATCGAGTATTCTGTTCAGTCAGGACCCAGTTAATCAACCATTTATAGATTCCTTCTGATAATGAGTTTGGGAAAATTGAAACAACAGAAGACCAACTCGAGAGAGTTGACCTAGATTATAGAACCAGCTGCTGGCCAGGGTCTCTCCCCTTTTCTCTAGAGGATAATTAGCACTCAAAGTTGTGAAGAGCTCTTCATACAAGGATGCTAGGCAAGAACATTCCTCAAGACACCACGAAAAAGGCAGTCTCCAAGGAAGTCCAATTAAAAATGTGTTTGGTTGTAAAAGCAGCCAAGTTTTAGTCATTCAGATGCCTGTCAGCACCTGTGGACTCTGTCTTCACACCATATTCTTCATCAGAAAGATTTCCCTGGACATTAAGGACTTTGAGTAAAGGTGACCTTCAGGTGCAAATATGTTAAGATAAATGGTTTATAGTGAGGACATCTGAGGCATCAATAATAAAGCTGAAGGAATCATATGAATGTGCTGTTAATATAGTGAGAGGAAAATTCAAGGAAATCTGTTTGTCATAGAATGAAGAAGCTTGCTTGCACTGGAAGGAATTTGGGGTGCTGCTGACTCTGGGGTGCCCAGGTCAGCTCAGGTGTGCTTCCTTGGAGCGCAGCATTGAGAAAGCACCAACTAGACTTGGTGGAAAGGAGTACTTTGATAGGATGACAATGCCTATCTTTGCAACAAGATGACAAATGTAGGAACCCACTCTATTCATCTACCATATTTTATCTTGTACCAACTCTTTACAATTAGGCAATGCCTCATGGAAAAGCTCAGCATCCCACATGCTGAATGTCCTGTGGGAAATTAGTGGAAGGGCCAGGATTTGCCTCCTTGATTAGTTTGTACTAGTTTTTCCCACTCATATTTGGCATGGGGTTCAGATTTGTAACCCTATATTTGCCTGTTACACTGAGATCGACATCCTTTGCTTTGATTTATGGCACATTTTAGGGATTTTGGCTCAGAATTTCCCCTCAAGTCCTGGAACTCAAGAAAGATGGATTGTTGTTGTTCAGTTGCTAAGTCATGTCTGACTCTTTGCAACCCAGCATGGACTGCAGCATGCCAGGCTTCCCTGTCCTTCACTATCCTTCGGAGTTTGCTCAAACTCATGTCCATTGAGTAAATGATGCTATCCAACCATCTCATATTCTGTTGCCCCCTTCTCCTCCTGTCCTCAATCTTTCCCAGCATCAGGGTCTTTTCCAGTGAGTTGGCTCTTTGCATCAGGTGGCCAGAGTATCAGAACTTCAGCCTCAGCATCAATCCTTCCAGTGAATATTCAAGGTTGATTTCCTTTAGGGTTGACTGGTTTGATCTCCTTGCTGTCCAAGGGACTCAGAAGTTTTTTCCAGATTGCCCTATGTCCAACCTTAATTAGCATCTTGCTTGGCCAGAACCTCACTAGGTTTTTGAAAAGGAACCAATACAGTATACTAATGCATATATATGGAATTTAGAAAGATGGTAACAATAACCCTGTGTACGAGACAGCAAAAGAGACACTGATGTATAGAACAGTCTTATGGACTCTGTGGGAGAGGGAGAGGGTGGGAAGATTTGGGAGAATGGCATTGAAACATGTAAAATATCATGTATGAAACGAGATGCCAGTCCAGGTTCGATGCACGATACTGGATGCTTGGGGCTAGTGCACTGGGACGACCCAGAGGGATGGTATGGGGAGGGAGGAGGGAGGAGAGTTCAGGAGGGGGAACACATGTATACCTGTGGCGGATTCATTTTGATATTTGGCAAAACTAATACAATTATGTAAAGTTTAAAAATAAAATAAAATTTTTAAAAAAAGGAAAAAAAATAAATAAAATGATCCAAACCATGAAAAAAAAAAAGAAAAGGAAATTTGGGCAAGTCTCTGTTTGAAGCTGTTTCACGTATTATCTTTAGATTTAGTAGTTTTGGAAACATCCTTTATGCTCTGAGTGCAGGTCTGGATTTTGGGGCTCCTGTCTCTAGATGTATTTGATATGTCACCTATGATGGGTTCCAAGACTCAAAAATACTGTGGGTTGCACGGCTTCAGTCCAAGTGCTCAGTTTCCCCTCCCCTGAGAGATGGGCTCGGCTACTGTCCATCCCCATGTGGAAGGACCAGACGAGAGCATGAAGACACTGAAGCAGCATCTGATCTCTCAGGGACTCCAGCCAGCGTTTGAAGAAGAACATGTTCTTGCCGCTTTTCCAGTCTGACTCTAAAACGACCAAGCAGATCCAGTTGACGTTCTACCTCTGGGCTATTGACTCACTCTCAACCTGTGGGAACCTGGTTCTCATTATAGATGGAAATACCCTGACTGAGGTCACCTCCAGCTGCTGACCTGACAGCGTCTTAGGAGAAGAGCACCTCTCCTTTCACTCCATGCCTTCCACTTGCCTGCCTGGTCTCTGACAGTCATTAAAGCTCTTATAACTACTGTCCTTCACAAACACACATACATGCATGCAACTGCACACACATGTGCACTCATCTGGTGTGTCTGTGTATATTGGGTATTGCTAACAGAGAACAGTAAAGCTAGAGACTCCCTAGAATAAAGTACCCCAGTCAGTCTCTAGCTCATTACTCTGATTTATTCTGAGTGTTTGCCACTGGGGTTTGTGAGCATTGTGACAGGGAGCATTAGGACAGTGCCTGGCAGATGGTGAGTGAGCAGTGCCTGTCAGCTGGCATCAACCAGATAAAGACAGCAGAGCTCCTGGGGGTGGGGATGGAACCACAAGCCTCCTTCCTTCCTTCCTTGCCACACATCTGAGGCACCTTATTAGCTTAAACATCCCAACTGAATCAAAACAGCTCAGTTAAGAAAAGAAGAAGCTGAGACCCAGGAGCTCTGTTATTTGGCCCAAGTCACACACCTGCAATAAAGCCAGAACTAGGTCCAGGTTGTCTGAACTCCATCTGGGTCCTCATCCCGCATGTCTACCAACTTCACTTCTCCTAAAGACTGAAGTGTAGTTAATGCAGACTAAGGTTCATCTACCATTAACTGTTCTGGAATTAACAGTTAATAATTATGCTCATAGATGTGATATGAATGTGGAGTTACTAACTGTATTAGCAATTGAGATAAGAGTCATGAATTAAATATTTATGGTGGTTCAAATGATCATAGTAACAGGATGGAGACTGAGATCAGCCAGAAAGTCTGCTTTTCTCAAAGCATTTCTTCTTATCAGATAGAGAGAAGAGAGGGTTTTGTGGTCACAGAAGTTTGGAAAGTATACTAACTCCCTCCTGGAAATTCACCACACTCAGGAGCGTATTAAAAGGCTCTGAGAAATGCTGCAGGAGAGGAATCTATTTGTTTCTATGATTTTATTTGCCCACCAAACTGTCTTGAGAGATATTACCTGTTAAAACTCATTGAAAGTGTTTGTGAAACAAACCGTAGTAAATGGAGCTATGAGCCCGACTAGGTACATAAGCACAGGCCATCTGGGCTTTCCGGGTCCCCTGCAGCTGTGAGCTTTAACCTGCAGAGTTTACTTTATCCTAAATAGAACATAGCAGGGCTTCCCTCACAGTCCAGTGGTTAAGAATCTGCCTTGCAATGCAAGGGATACCAGTCCGATCCCTGGTCCGGGACGATTCCATACCCCTGAAGCAACTAAGCCTGTGCACCACACCTACCGACCCAGCACTCTAGAGCCCATGAACCACAGCTGCTGAGCACACGCGCTGCGACTGCTGAAGCCCACGCACCCTGAGCCTGTGCTCCGCAACAAGAGGAGCCACTGCAGTGAGAAGCCCCCGCACGCTGAGTGAAGAGTAGACCCTGCTCGCTGCAACTAGAGAAAGCCCTCATGCAGTGGTGAAGCCCCACCACAGCCAAAAAATTAATATTACTTTATTAATATTTAAAGAATTAAAGAGAACATTTCAGAGAAAGAGGTGGGCTCTGTATAGCCTGGGGTCTTTGCCTGTTTCCTCTGCTTCAGCCAGAGAGGTTCAGCTTTTCTGTGGTTTGGATATTGATACTGTGCATAAAATAGCCATCTGCTTATTCAGCAGATAATGCCCAGCATGTGCCAGCCACGTCTGATGCACTTGGGATAAATCACTGACCAGAAACAATGGAGATTCTGACTTCACAGAACTTGGCGAGAAAGAGGAGACAATAGATAATAAATGTGATAAGCAAGAAAATTACAGAGTATGTTCAAGGATGATCAGTACTATGGGGGAAAAAAGAAAAAATAGAGTAAGGGGGACTGGATGTGCAGGGGGCTGCAGGGGTGTCATTTGAAGTAGGGATCAAGGCCAGCCTCACTAAGAAGGTGATACTTGGACAGAGAATTGGAAGAGATAAGAGAGTAAGCCCTGCACACATCTGAAGAAAGAGCATCCAGAGAGAACAGCCAATGCAAAGGCCCTGAGGCCAAATGGAGAGCTGAGGAGAGAGTGCCAGAGATGTAATAGAGAAGCCAGAAAGGGCTGTGATCAGGGATGGGTGTGCTTATGCTCTGATGGGCACTCAAGGGCACAGAAAGAAATAAACATGTAGAAGAGACCAGGTTGGACTATTCATTGTAACTTGTGATGTACCCATCAGAATCTGATCAATAAAACAGAAATGACTTGCTTATATTTCAGAGAGAGAATTTAATGTGTGACATTAATTAAATAAGTAAAGTAGCACAGTCACATCTGACTCTTTGCAACCCCATGGATTGTAGCCTACCAGGCTCCTCAGCCCATGGAATTTTCCAGGCAAGAGTACTGGAGTGGGTTGCCATTTCCTTCTCCAGGGGACCTTCCCAACCCAGGGATTGAACCTGGGTCTCCTGCATTGCAGGCAGATGCTTTACCGTCTGAGCCACCAGGGAAGCCCTCTTCATTAATTACACAATTGATAGGAAAATTGGGGGAAACAGGGCCAATGATCAGTAATACCAGCAGACATACCCAGCCCTCTGCTGGAGGGACGGAGGAAGCAGTGGAATGGTGCATGGGGGCTGGGCTCACATGCCAGAACCTGAAGCCCGAAAGAGCTAGATGGACAGAGGAGATGCAGTCTTGGCCAGAGACACTGCTTGAAGCTCCCTCCTTCCTTCTGCCTTTCATTCTCCTGTTAAGACTCTGCCTGGAAAATACCACCTGCAGAGATGAGCCCTTCTCCAAATAGCTACCCTAGGAATGGCTTGTGGTGTCACAAACTACCCCACAGTTCTGTGACTTAAGACACAACCATTTTTTTAAACTTTTAATTTTGTATTTGGGTGTGGCACTAGTGGTAAAGAACCCACCTGCCAACGAGGGAGCCATAAGAGATGCAGATTCAATCCCTGGGTTGGGAAGATCCCCTGGAGAAGCGCATGGCAACCCACTCCAGTACTTCTGCCTGGAGAATCCCATGGACAGAGGAGCCAGGCAGGCTACAGGCATGGATTTGTGAAGAGTAGCACATGGCTGAAGCAACTTAGCATGCACATAGCCAATTAACAATGTTGTGATAGTTTCGGGAGGACAGAAAGGGACTTGGCCATACATATACATGTATCCATTCTCCCCCAAACTCTTCTCCCATTCAAGCTGCCACAGAAAATTGAGCAGAGTCCCCTGTGCTATATAATCAGTCCTTGTTGGTGATCCATTTAAAATAAAGCAGTGTGTATAAGACACAACAATTTCATTTGCTCAGTTTACTATACTTTGGGCAGAGCTCACCCAGGACTGTCTGTTGCTGCTCCAGCAGACCTTGGGAGGACAACTTAGAGCTGGCGGGTCCACTTCTGAGATGGCTCTTTCATGTGGCTGGACATTGGCTGGGAGCTCAACTCACACTGTCTGCAAACTGAACCACATAGCTTCCTGCCTTTGCTCTCCAGACTAAATAGTAATCTTTGTGGTCTGTGGTCCTCCTCCACCTAGATGTCTGGCAGGTGGACATGATAATGGAGGCTCTTAAATTTGGATGTTGAAGAGATTGGGTGGGGCTTAGGGCCAGCCGTCTAGTCTTTCAGAATCCTGGTCTGCCCATCCATAACAGCAAACCGGCCATGAACAAACCTCCCTTACAAACTGATTCTGAGACTGAACGAGATCAGGACCAGCACTGAGCAAATGACTGCTCTCTTGGTCTGTCTCCCCAGCTAGCAGTACCAACCAGAATAAACAGAGGACAACCAGGTTCTTCTCAAAGAAAGCTTCCTTGCTTTAAACTCTTGAACAATGAAGAGAAGAAACAAGAGACCAGGTTGGCAGGAAAGGATGGATGCAAGAAGAAAGGAATCAGCCTGTCCGTTTTAGCTCCGTGGACTGAGTTAAACTGGCCTATCAATTTCAGTGTCTCCCAGGTTAATCTGTAATGGAAAGAACACTGGCTTTGGGCTGGAAGGACCAGAAGTCAAGCCTCAGCTCTGTACTAGAATGAGAATAAGTTGGGTGACCCTTAGGCAAGGCTCTGTATGACCTTGACTTTCCATACTTAGACCTGTGGATATTTCTTCCTCCCTCTTAGGTTTCTGTGCAAATTGAACTAGGTAATTATATATTTTCAAGCGTTCTGCAAAGCCAGATAAAAATGGAATGGATTAATTATAATTTCTATAACTATCACCGTTGCCATTTTAGACTCTGATTTCAATCCCTTCTTCCTTTGTCTTCTGGGATGCTCCCTACTTTGCCCAGAAAACTCATTCATTAGACATGTGGGAGGATAATTCCCACACGAGAAAAAGATACATGGCTTCCAGATCAGATAAGTGAAAATGTTTAAATTTTTCATCTATTCCCTTGTCTGCTTTTTGGTCAATAGCTTATTCTGACAACTTCATTACCTCCTAATTACTCCAGGTTCCTTTGCTCATTTTCTGTGTGTGATAAAAACCCTCCCAAGAAAGGGATTTGACACTAGAAGTCACTTGACTCCTGACGGACAACCAGACTGCCCCTGCTCCCTTGAATGTGGTTTTCTTTCTCTTTGTTGGAAATATTTGCAAAAGCCCTTCTAGTGCCTTGCATGATGGTCCTCTTCTGCACACTTTACCTGCCACTGGAAGATGTGAGCGATAAGACACATTGTCTTCTTTCTCTCGTCAGAGCTGATTTATCCTCTGCCTATAAATCTTTGAGCAGCCCTTCAAGAAGCTGTATCAGATGTGCCTTAATCTTTGTATTACTCATTTCTTAAAGGAATTTTAATCTATTGGGCTTTAATTATACGTCCCTCAGAAAGTGCCAGCCTTTTCTTAGCAAGGCACTTTATTCTTGGGATTTGATAATCACTCTCACTTTCTCATTGGAGAAGGCAATGGCACCCCACTCCAGTACTCTGGCCTGGAAAATCCCATGGACAGAGGAGCCTGGTGGGCTACAGTCCATGGGGTCGCTGAGTCAGACATGACTCAGCGACTTCACTTTCACTTTTCACTTTCATGCATTGGAGAAGGAAACGGCAACCCACTCCAGTGTTCTTGCCTGGAGAATCCCAGGGACAGAGGAGCCTATTGGGCTGCCGTCTGTGGGGTCGCACAGAGTCAGACACGACTGAAGCGACTTAGCAGCAGCAGCAGCTCACTTTCTCATGAGGCTATACTTAGAAAATTGGAGGAGGAAGGGGGCTTTGAGGTCACCCAGCCTCCTGTGATGCCCAAAGCTGGCAGCTTGTATTAATCCCAGGGCTTTTTATTAAAAGTACAGATTCCCAGACAACTCTCATCCGAGTGGAGCTCTATCAAGTGTATGCTTAAGGTGCTACACAGGTGATTCTAGTGAACAGGCAGCTGAAGGAACCATGAGTCTAGTCCATGGATTTCAAATCAGAGATGACTTCAGGGTGGAAGGAAAGAGCAAAGAGTTTGGAATTTGGGGGATGGGATGCGGGGTCAAGTTTTATAGCCTATTCATACCAGTGGAGCATCCTAGGGCAAGTTCCTGATTCTCTGTGGCCTGAATTTCCTAACGTATAAAGTGGGGATCATGGTGCTACTTGTTGTTGTTTTTGTTTAGTCAGTAAGTCATGCCCAACTCTTTTGTGACCCCATAGACTGCAGCCCACCAGACTCCTCTGTCCATGGGATTTCCCAGGCAAGAATACTGGAGTGGGGTGCCATTTCCTTCTCCAGGGGATCTTCCCAACCCAAGGATAAAACCCACGTCTCCTGCGTTGTCAGGCAGGTTCTTTACCACTGAGCCACCTGGGAAGCCCTTGATGGTGCTATAGTTCTGATGCTTAAAATAGAAAAACATGTAGAGGTGTCTAGCGTAGTGTTGATCCCTTCCCAGTGGGAATTTGATCCCTTCCTCTTCTCCCGTGTGCTGTGTGCTTAGTCACTCAGTCGTGTCCGACTCTTTGCAACCCTATGGACTATACCCAGTAGGCTCCTCTGTCCATGGGATTCTCCAGGCAAAAATACTGTAGTGGGTTGCCATGCCCTCCTCCAGGGATTCTTCCCAACCCAGGAATTGAACCCAGGTCTCTTGCATTGCAGGTGGATTCTTTACTGTCTGAGCCATCAGGGTCTCTGTTATTTCCAATTTTGCACAGTCTAACTAAAATTGTGTTTTTATGATTACCAATGTTTCCTTGGTGATCATTTATGTAGCCCCTAATTTAATGCTCACAACATCACTATGAGGACAGTACTATTATTATCTCCAATTTACATATAAGAAAAAATATATATAGTTAAGTTATGCAAAACTCCACAACTCAAGTGGTGGTGTTGGAATCTGAATACAGAGCACCTGGCTCCAAAGCCCATACCCTCAAAGGTCCCATCTGGCCCATGAAGCTTCTACTGACTTCCTTCCCTACTTGGCTGGACCGGGACTAGGGAGTGGCAAGCAGGGCGCTGAAGAGACTCCATTTAAGAAGGCTCTCACTCTCACTGAACGATCTGCCCTTGCAAAGCCCCAAGAGTAAGGGTCTCCTTTAATTTTGCTCCCTAAGGTTCTATCCGTATTCTCTTTGGTCAGACCCTAGTGGGAGGGCCTTCAACCAGAGAAGAATAAATAACTGAAAAGTGAAGAAAAGGGCATTGCTGGCCTCTTCTGCTATCTTCCCATCCAAAGGGACACGGCAGTGGGGCATTTATTCCCTGACATGCAGAAGGGCCTGAGAAGGCTGAAGGAAGAACAGGTCCCCATGAGTTACAAGGAACATCTGAGCTCTGGCCTCCACTCCCACCCCCTATAACACACACACACACACACACACGCGCGCGCGCGCGCGTGCACACACACACACACACACACACACACTTTGGACCAAGTTCGAGCACTTTGGTTAGCTTGAAGCTGATGACCATTCCCCAGATGATTCTCAAAGCTGGCTAGAGAACGGAAGGGAAACTGAGGCAGGATGGCCTTTAGCTGGGAGCCAATGGATTTGCCACAGGGAGAGCAGAACTATGAGTGGGGTCGGGAGGGCAGGACAGTCTTGACTTTAGATTTCCTCCCTCAGCATGATCCAGGGCATCACTTTGAATCTTTCTAATAACCTTGTCAGAATGCCATTCATAGTATTTTACAGGTGGTAAAAACTGAGGGTTAAGAGGGAAGGTCTGTTCAGAACTAGAAGAGAAGAGGTAGAAAATGAGTATTAAGTAATGAGTGTTAAGTACTGTAACTTAAAAATGTTCACAACCTAAAAGTTGAGAGTTATGTTTTATTCAGTGGGAATTTTTAGGACATCAAGCCCAGGAGACGGCGTCTCAAGTGCCCCGCCGAGAGAATTGCTCCCCAGGTGGTGAGAGGAGGAGCCAGGTTATATACAAGTGTTGCAACAAAGGGCAGGTAGTCTGAACTTCAAAAGATGATTGTTAATTACAGAAAGCCAGATATCTCCAGTTAAGGAATTTAGCACTTAACTAATTATGGGGATATGCAAGAGTCTGGGCTCACTGAAATCATTCCTTTGATATGCACCTCAGCTCTTGGGGGCCAGGATGCTGTGTTTTCACATCCTGAGTTCCCTCGGGGCTCACCAGCTCACCATCTGTGGTGGCTGTAATTGCTGGCAACTAGGACACCTTTGTTTATTGATATGGCAGGAAATATTCCATTTCTCAATACCTACCCCAAGCCGTATTACTTGTGCTATTTAATGTTATTTAAATAGTTTAATGGGGAGGGAGGAGGGAGGAGGGTTCAGGATGGGGAACACATGTATACCTGTGGCGGATTCATTTTGATATTTGGCAAAACTAATACAATTATGTAAAGTTTAAAAAAAAATTAAAAAAAAAAAATAGTTTAAAGTTATCACAGGCAGGCATGTGATACTGACTGTTGTGAATACAGAGAGGGCATGTGGGTTTGATGAGTGATGTCATCTGGGTTTGATTCGTGATGTCTGCCATGGCCTTGGAGGGAAGCATGAGCATGCATGCCATCCCTACACCACAGTCTTTCCAGGAAACTAACCCCACACCATGGATCAGGAGGAAGTAGATCCAGAACGTGGGACACCACGTCTTCTGAAAGCAAACTCCACACCTCTGTCACCATCTCACATCCCACATTGTTTTCATGAGTGCTTACTGTGAACTTCTTCCCGGGCATCTCTGTAGCTGCAGTGCCTATAGCAACAAAGATGCACTTACTCTGAATTCATTTGCTACACTGACACCCGAATTGACACATTTACCTGAACTGACTGCATAGTGAAGATGACAGGAATTTTGCCCCTTTACACAGATGGAGGACCAAGGCAGAATGTCAGAGCTAGTCAGCAGAGAAACTGGGACTCAGATCTGGAACTGTGATCTCCGCATGGTATTCTCAGCACTAACGCCTGTGGAGGGAGGAGGGGTAAGAGGGAGGAAGCAGTGACAGTTGTTCTGGGAGGAGGCCGTGAAGAGAAGAGATTGCCGCAGGTCTGTTTGTTCACACCTCCCTCTAAATCAGGGCTGTGTGTCTCAGCACAGAAACAATGAAATAAACTGCCTCTGGCAGCCCCAGGGTTGGGTATCAGTGTGAGGAGGCCGGCTTGCTGCGATGCTTGGTGTTCTGCTTCAGGGGCAGGGTAGGAGGAACAGGCAAAGAGCCTCTGAATTGGAAAGAGAGGCCAGCCTGAGACATGGACTCAGGGGCTAAACTAGCCTTTTCAAAGAAGCTGATTCCTTTTCAGCCTATTCTCCAAACTCCTCCATCCTCCCTCCTGCTTTCTGATCTTTGACCCTAAATAACCATTTAACTCCACAAGGAGAGAAACTCAAGATGCCAGCATCCCTGAGAGGCTGGGAATTATCAGCCAACTTCATACTAAAGTGTAAATGACTGGTAGAAAGAACTCACATCTGAACTCTTCAAATACTATTTGGAGAACAGTCTGTGCAGAGCACTGTGCTTGTACCTGTCATGGATAAGTTCTACATCCCTAGGAGATTTTCAAACATAGGGAGCAGGCAGTGGATACATTCTCTTCTCTGTACCCTCACATCCCTTTGTATTGGGTTGTAAAAATCTCCTATTTCATTCTTTGAGCACTTACTCTGTGGCCTTTGCAGTGGAGATGCATAAGGCGAGACTCTTCTCTACCTGGAGCTCACAATCTTCCCTGGGACATGGCAAAGGAAAAAGAGCATCGTAGTCCAGTGTGAGAGATCAGCTAAGTAAAGGACACAGTGAGAGACTGGGAGGGGAAGGCAAACCTTCCTGAGAAGGCGTGAAGGGTTTAAGAGGGGAAGAGACTCCTAATCGAGATGGAAAGGACAAAGGCAAGCCTGGATAGAGACAAAGAGAGGCAACATCAGAGCTTGAGAGTGGCTCATGTGAAGATAATAAGCTGTCTTTAAAAAAATAAAGAAATGATGGTTTTGTGTGTGTGTGTGTGTGTGTGTCTGTGCCCACAGACTATAAAATTGAAGAAAACCTAACAAGAAGCAAGATTGGTGAAGTAGATAAGCGCATGATAGGAACCATGAGTCTAGCTAAGAAGTTTGAACTTAGAGGTCAGGAGGAGCCACTATGGGCTTTTAAGCAGAGAAATGAAAAGACAAATATGAGTTTCACTCTGCCTGATGAGAGGAGAGCAGCTGGGAGTGTGGCAGACCAGATTATGGCTCCCAGCTCCTCCCTTTCTCCCGGTGTTTATGATTATGTATCAACACCCTTTGCTATGCTATTTTGCAGTGAGGTTTCTTAACCTCAATGATATTTGCCGTTTGTATTGGGTCATTCTTTGTGGTGGGGGCTGGCCAGGGTATTGTAGGATGTTGAGCAGCATACTACCCACTTTCTGTTGTTTTGTATCTCAACTGTGTCTGACTCTTTTGAGACCCCATGGACTGTAGCCCGCCAGGCTCCTCTGTCTGTAGGATTTCCCAGGCAAGAATACTGGAGTGGGTTGCCATTTCTTTCTCCAACTGTAAGGCTTTTAGCAGCATCCTACCCTCTAGTTTCCAGTAAAATCACTGCCACATCCCCCTGCCTCCATCCCACCTGTGAGAACCAAGAATATCTCAGAGTAACCCTGGAGGGGAAAACAACTCACCCTGCTCCCCTAGTTGAGTACTGCCATTCTAAAAAAGATGGAATATACAGCTCTGGCCAACTGATCATTTGCTTGGGCTAGAGGAATGCGAGCAGTTGGTATATATGCTGTAGCCAACCAGCAGCTTTAAATGAGCTTTCATGTCTCAATGAACTCTTCTGGCATGATAAGATCATGCCCCAAGTAATCTCTTTCAGCCTGGATTCTGGAATTAAGACATTTGCAGCTGACCTGGACCAACCTGAAGCCTGGAGTCAGTCAAGTCTAACTGAGCCTAGCTGAGATCAGGTAAAACAATGCCAGCCTGAAACTCATGAGCCTGAAATAAAAGGCTGCTTTATAGGATTTCCCTGGTGGTTCAGTGGTTAAGATTCCATGCTTCCAATGCAGGGGGCACGGGATAGATCCCTGGTCGGGGAACTAAGATTCCACATGCCTTATGTTGTGGGCAAAAAATAATAATATATATGTGTGTGTTTGTGTGTATATATATATATAATAAATAATTTAAAAATACTGACTAGTAGAACTAATAGCATTACTTATTATGCAGCTTTACTATAGCAGAACGCCTGGCTATTACAAGGAGTAAAAGCTAGATGCAGGGAGATCAGTGTAGATTTGTTTAGAGCCAGTTCACTGTAAATTGCTCTTCCTGGGTAGATGGAAATGGGATGGGGGTAAGGGTGGGACCTGGGGTGGCTGGGCAGAGGTGAAAGTTTCATCATTCTCGTAGCTTCGGATTGAATGAACTAGCTTCCCACCACTAGCTCATGCAGCCACATGACCCTGGGCAAGTCACCCCATCTCTTTAGGGCCTTCTTTTTCCATCAGGAAAAGGAAGCATCTGGTCTCACTGATGCCTACAGTGGCCTCAAGCTCTGGTCTCAAGTACAGCAGTGTTAAGTTAACTAGAGGTGCCTGCCCTGCCTGACCAGACATTGCCATAGGACTGTCACCACCTGGCTGTGGTCCAGTGATTGAGAAGCTCTCCCTGCAGCTCAGTTAGGAACTGGATTTTTTGAGCTCTTGACATGAAAGAATCGAGGAGTTTTCTTGAGAACTCCCTGAGACAGTACCTATGGCTAACTCAACTGGACTCGTGTAATCCAACTCTCCCTGGACTGACCGGGAGGAGGGAGGAGATCTGACTTTTAACCCAGGCCCTGTTCTCTCATAGTTGCATGATCCCATGCCACGACTGGAAGACCTCTTCAGGAGCTTCCAACCCTACTATTCAGCGAATCTAAGAAAGCTCTCATTTGCTTCTCCAGTGGACTCTAGGTATTTGCCATCCCTGCACCCTACTGTTTTCAATCATTGCTGGCACTGGCCCTTCTAGCCACTCATTCCTCATTTCCTTATGGTAAGGAAAGCCACCACTTTCCTTATTTCTTCCACCATGATTTAGTCCTAGCAATCATTCCTCTCCTGGGACAATAGCAATATTGTAAATAATTACCCAACTCCCACGATTGAAACCCCTAGTTCACCCACCATGCAAAAGACTAAGTGATGTTTTGAACATGTGAACCAGAATGCATTACTTCCTTAATTAAAATTCCATTGCATTTGTAAGAAAATGGAGATTCAGGGCCTCATCCCACCGAGCACCCCACGCTCTGCCACACCTCCACGCACTCCTTGGCACCATCCTCCTGTCTCTCCAGCCGCAATGGACTTCCTCTTGCTCAGACACAGAAAACTCTTTCCAGCCTTTGCCTGGACACATTGCTTCCAATGATACCTCCTCTGACAATTCCCAGTTGCCAGTCTGGAGAGGCCACCCTTTGATTCTCCCTCAACGCACCATTTTTGTTTCTTCCTTGTACAAAACAAATGTCACAGTGACACCTGTGTTTCGGGGTTCTTTGAGTAGTGTCTGTATTGGAAGCTACTTGGAGGTCATATTCCTGTAGGTCTTGTTCGTTGCTATATTCCTGATGCTTAAGGCCAACCCTAACACCTAGTAGGGACGGAGTGTTAAATGAGTGATTCGATGAATGAAGGAGTAAGAGTTGGCCACCTGTAAGACGAGGGGAACTGTGTTCCTGGCAGAGGGGAAAAGATGGCCAGAGGCATGGAGGCATCAAATAATAGTTCTTCCTTCTCTAGGATCAGTTGGACTCCAGTGTTCCTTAATTGCCTTGGGATCTTAGCTGACCACAGCCGGAGTGGCTGTGGAAAATGCCTCCTTTGAATTCTCCAGATTCTTAGTGGGGAAATTGGACTTCCGAGAGGGTGAATCCCCAGGCCAGCTCCAAGCCTGGCCTCCTCATCCTTGGCATAGGCTTTCCCATTGGCCTTACCACCCTGAGGAAGTAGGAAAGAAAACTTGCTAGCTGGAGGTGCCCTCTCTGGAAACTCACCCAGCAACAGAGAAGAAATAGTTTCAGAAACCAATTTTTTGTCTGCGAGAGGAAAACAATAAAGACATTAAGAGGGAAATAAACTTGAGGGTCGAGTGGCTGGCTAAGAGAAAATTAAGAAAAAACCACTGAATGATGGCAAGAAAAAAGAAAAAGGACCATGTAGGCACTTGAAAGAGTAGGTGAGGAAAGTATAAGGCAGAGTAAGACAATATGCTGTATATTCAAGAATTCCAGGGATCAACATGTACACACTGCTGTATTTAAAATAGATAACCAGCAAGGACCTACTGTATAGCACAGGGAACTCTGCTCAGTACTCTATAATAAACTAAATGGTAAAAAGAAATTGAAAAATAATAGATACGTGTATGTGTGTGTGTATATATATATATATATATATATACACAAACTGGGCTTCCTAGGTAACGCTAGTGATAAAGAACCCACCTGCCAATGCAGGAGATGTAAGAGACATGTGTTCGATCCCTGGGTCAGGAAGATCCCCTGGAGAAGGACCTGGCAACCCAGTCCAGTGTTCTTTCCTGGAGAATCCCGTGGACAGAGAAACCTGGTGGGCCACAGTCCATGGTGTCGCAAAGAGTCAGACACGATTGAAGCGACTTAGCACACAAATATAAAACTGAATCACTTGTACACCTGAAACTAAAACGACATTGTTACTCAACTGTGTCCAATATAAAATAAAAATTAAAAAAATGAATTCCTGTAGCTGTGGTCAAGTCAGTCTTCTCATATATCACCCATGACTCCCCATTGCTTGGAAGACAAAATGAGAGAATCGTGGTATATGAGTTAAAAGCCTGTCTGGTGGGTACCTATCTCAACCATCCTTAATTGTAAAATAATGTTTTTGAACTACCTAATATATATATAATTGTTGTGGAGAATAAAAAATATATGGTTGTTATAGAGAAATACCAATACTGCTGAAGTAAATTTAAAAATTGTTCAACCCACTCCCTTGCCCAAAAGTAACTGCTGCTAACAGTCCAGTGAGATTCTTTACAGGAATGTCAATGTATTTACAAATATTAGGTTTTTAAAATGGTATCCAGCAGTTGCACTATTCAAATTGTTCTCTGATTTACTTTTTTACATAATAATAAATATTTAGTGATTCTTCCAACTCAGTAAACAGGGATCTAGATTATTCTTTGCAAATGGTTGAATACAGTTTTATGAAGAGGAGGTACACACGATAATTTATGTGATTCTTCTCCTTTTAATTAACAGCTAGGATGTCTTCAAAACTTCACCATTAGACTGCTGAAATGAGTATTCTTATAAAAAGAAAAGTATGCCCTTGGGTGTTCTGTCTATAGGAGATACCTATAAATGGAATTGCATATGCACTTCTAATTTTAGCAACTTCATTGACAGTGAAAAAATAAAAATTAATCATCATTGAGTACTCACTATGTGCCAGGCACAGCTCGCAGCATTTCCCACGGATTGTTATATTTAATTTCACATAACTCTAAATATAGATATAGATGAGGAAAGCAGGGTACAGAGATGAAGTAACTTGTCTGAAGTCACACAAAACTGGATGGAGTGCTGGGTGGTCTGACTTCAGAGCCCATGTTCCTAACCAGTTTTAATTTTTTGTCATTTAATGAAAATATCCATTTTCCAGCAACTTAAATAACATTGGATTTAATTAACTATATAGATACATTCACTAACAGTATAAATTTTACCTTTTTAATTTCAGTGTGCATTCCCTTGATATTTTATGGGATTGAAAATGTTTCATATATTTATTAGCCTTTCTATGTCTTGTATTAATGGTCCTTTTATATTCTGTTCCTATATTTCTATGAAAATTTTTAATGATTGGTTATAAAGAGGTCTTTATATCTTCTGATTATTAGTCATTTCTTACAAATATTGTGATATTTTTCTTATTCTGCATTTTTTAATTTGCTATGTGTGTCTCATAGAAAAAGAAATGAAAAATGTATTATGATCAAGTATGTCCATCTTTGGGTCCATGGCTTCGCAGTATCAGACACAAATTAGCAACTGAACAACAACGAAAACAGCAACAAATATCAGTCTTTGTCTTATGGTGTCAAAACTTTTGAATCTTTAAATGGTCAATTTTCCCAACCTAAGGTAATAAAACTATTCCTCTATATTTATTATAATGTTTCCAAAATTTTGTTTTTAAAACATATCTTTAATACATCTTGGTATTATTTCCATGTATGGTGTGAGCCAGAGAGAGAATTTTTTCAATAGTTATTCAGCTGTCTAAACTCTGTGTCCTGAATTGTTACTCCTTTTATGTCAGATATGAAATGAAACATCATAAATTTTCAAATACCACAGTTTGCATTCTGACCTCTTTTTTCTGTTCTTTTAATTGATTTGTCTCATCTTTGGACAATGCCAGGCTTTGAGAGAAAAATTAATGTTCCTATCCCTAGAATATAATTTTATTTCTGATACAATGAGTTGATCTTATTATATTTCACATTCAAAATACACATAGGTATTCTTACTAATGTTCTCTGAAGAGGAATTTTAGAATCGGCTTATTGAGTTCTGTTTTTAAAAATGAGATTTCGATTCTGTCTCTATTTTACAAAGGGGGACTAAGAGCAGAGCAAAGAAGGCATTTATTCAAGGTCACATGTGTGTAAACGATATGCAAATAATTCATCTGTAGGGTAGCTGATGCCCTGGCTCTGGATCGAAGTCTTACCACTTTCTGCCCACCTGAGAGGTGCAGAGTCAAGCTTCCACACTGGGGTCTTTCTCCATCACATGTGTTGGGTTTTAAATCCACAGAGGCTGACCAGAAGTCAATATTTTCATCTCTGATGATTTTGTAAAGACAGACTCTCTTTCTTCTCTTTACTGTGTTTGTCCTTTAACTTGGTATCAACAAGCCTGACAACATGGGGCACACAGACCACATACAGCCCACCTTCCATTGAGTCGTTCACTGCCCAGGAATAAGACCCTCCCCCTCGCCACACAGAAACACTTATCGGACCAATTTGGGTAGTTTTGTTCCTCAAGAAACAGCACACTCCAGCCCAGCAATGACTCCCCTTGAGAGTGACATGAGTGCCCTCCGACCAGCAGCTCAATGGGAGAACCCTTGTTCTCCTGAAGCATCTCATCAGCATGACTTAGGAGTGCAGTAATTAGTCGGACCAGGGAATCCAGTCCTATTGCCTTTACATTTTAAAAATTAAATCTTGAAATAATTTTCCAGAGGAAGCCAACAGAGACATATCCCTTTACGTTAACTACCCATTGAAACAGTCCTCAGTGGTATTAATATTTCCCCAACCTCATCCACACCAATTACAGCATTTTAACCTAGAATGAATCAAAAATTGTTCGTGTGGGAGGGAGGCAGGCTCCATGGTGGGAAAGAGAAGAGACTGGAGTGAGGAAGTCCTGAGTTCCAACTTTAGCTGCTGACTGAGTGGGGTTTGGAAAGACAGTTGAAAAGAGAAAAGCATTTCAGGAAGCGATAGTGCGAGCGTGCTCCATGTGTGCTCAGTCTGCGACCCAATGGACTGTAGCTGATCCATCAGGTTCCTCTGTCTATAGAATTTTCCAGGCAAGAACACTGGAGTGGGTTGCCATTTCCTATTCCAGGAGCTCTTCCTAACCCAGGGATCAAACCCACATCACCTGTGTCTCCTGCATTGGCCCGCAGATTCTTAAACACTGAGCCACCTGGGAAGCCCATAAAACTGTGTGGAGTGATGGAATGCAAAAGCATCTGGAGAGATGGGTGAACCGCAGGAAGGGTGGGATGTCTGGAGAACAGGGCATGGCGGGGATCTGGTGGCAGGAGGTGAGGCTGTGCTTGATGCTAAAGAGATTTTATCTGGTAGCTGGTATGGTGCCATCAAATCCCCCTATACTGGAGGGTCTGCCCTGCTCCTTACTAACAGTGAAATTGAGATAACAAGACTTCTTTTGTAGAGTTGTTTTGAGGATTAGAGATGTTGTGTGTAAAGGCTGTGGCACCATGCCCAGCTCAGAGATGTGCTGCTGTAGAGAGTTGCTTTTTTTAGGAAATGAATGGTCATGGGGAGTATTTATTGTGGTGTTGAAAGATCATCTTGCTGATGTTTGGAACATTGAGGAGAAATTTGTCAGAAGGGCACCCCGATAGGAGGTGATTGTGCTTTACTGGACAAGAAAGACCGAGGGGAAGGGGGCAATGCATGGGGGGAGTGGAGAAGGAGATGAGGGACCACTCAAAAGTAATTTGGAAAGCCAAAGCTACAGGGACTGGGGTGTGTGGTAAGTGGTGGGCAGAGGACTGGGTGGGTTTAAGAAGTAGGAAGGGTTTAAGATGATGGGCAGATTTTTGCTTGGATAAAGGTTGAGAGTGATACCCCATTGAAGATAGAGAATAATAGGCAGAGGGGCAGATTTTCCATGGAAAAGATTCACTCTTAATTTAGGTTTAAGAAAAGCCAACACCAGGAAGTAAAAATACAAATTCCCAGGTTATTTATCTGACCCTTGGTCAAAATCCAAATATACAGAGGCAGTGAATAATCATGAACGAGCAGTGGATCTTGATTTAGAAGATCAAGCATGTCATCTCTATCTAATCTTGCTGTGTAATTTTGAGAAAAAAAAAAAAGCTCAGCTTCTATGAGCTTCAGTTTCCTTATCTATAAAACAGAAAATGAGCATCAACCCTGCCACCTCCATCACAGTGTGATGAGACTCTCCAGAGCCACTGTCTCAAGACCTTGGTCTCATGGAAGCAACCTAGATGCCCGTGAACAGATGAATGGATAAAGAAAATGTGATACATATATGCAATGGAATATTACGAAGCCATGAAAAGGAATGAATTCGTCAGTTCCAGTGAGATGGATGATAAACTTAGAGCCTATTATACAGAGTGAATAAGTCAGAAAGAAAAAAATATATATTAATGCATATAAATGGAACCATATATATGGTTTGTGACATTGTACAGGAGGCAGGGATCAAGACTATCCCCAAAAAAGAAATGCAAAAAGGCAAAATGGTTGTCTGAGGAGGCCTTACAAAGAGCTGTGAAAAGGAGAAGTGAAAGACAAAGGAGAAAAGGAAAGATATACCTATTTGAATGCAGAGTTCCAAAGAAGAGCAAGGAGAGATAAGAAAGCCTTCCTTGGTGATCAATGCAAAGAAATAGAGGAAAACAACAGAATGGGAAAATCCAAGAGATTTCTTCAAGAAAATTAGAGATACAGGGAATATTTCATGCAAAGATGGGCACAATAAAGGACGGAAATGGTATGAACCTAACAGAAGCAGAAGATATTAAGAAGAGGTGGCAAGAATACACAGAAGAACTATACAAAAAGATCTTAATGACCCAGATAAACACGATGGTGTGATCACTTACCTCGAGCCAGACATCCTGGAATGCGAAGTCAAGTGGGCTTTAGGAAGCATCACTACAAACAAAGCTAGTGGAGGCAATGGAATTCCAGTTGAGCTACTTCAAATTCTAAAAGATGATGCTGTGAAAGTGTTGCACTCAATATGCCAGCAAATTTGGAAAGCTCAGCAGTGGCCACAGGACTGGAAAAAGTCAGTTTTCATTCCAATCCCAAAGAAAGGCAATGCCAAAGAATGTTCAAACTACCACACAATTGCACTCATCTCACACTCTAGCACAGTAATTCTCAAAATCCTCCAAGCCAGGTTTCAACAGTACATGAACCGTGAACTTCCAGATGTTCAAGCTGGATTTAGAAAAGGCAGAGGAACCAGAGATCAAATTGTCAAAATCCATTGGATCATTGAAAAAGCAAGAGTTCCAGAGAAACATCTACTTCTGATTCATTGACTCCACCAAAGCCTTTCACTGTGTGGATAACAGCAAACCGTGGAAAATTCTTAAAGAGATGGGAATACCAGACCACCTTACCTGCCTCCTGAGAAATCTGTATGCAGGTCAAGAAGCAACAGTTAGAACCAGACATGGAACAATAGACTGGTTCCAAATCGAAAAAGGAGTATGTATATTGTCACCCTGCTTATTTAACTTATATGCAAGGTATATCATGTGAAATGCTAGGCTGGATGTAGCACAAGCTGGAATCAAGATTGCTGGGAGAAATATCAATAACCTCAGATATGCAGATGACACCACCCTTATGGCAGAAAGTGAAGAAGAATTGAAGAGCCTCTTGATGAAAGTGAAAGAGGAGAGTGAAAAAGCTGGCTTAAAACTCAACATTCAGAAAACCAAGATCATGGCATCTGGTCCCATCACTTCATGGCAAATTGATGGGAAAACAATGGAAACAGTGAGAGACTTTATTCTTTTGAACTCCAAAATCACTGCAGATGGTGACTGCAGCTGTGAAATTAAAAGACACTTGCTCCTTGGAAGAAAAGCTATAACCAACCTAGACAGCATATTAAAAAGAAGAGACATTACTTTGCTGACAAAGGTCCGTCTAGTCAAAGCTGTGATTTTTCCAGTATAGATGTGAGAGTTGGAGTATAAAGAAAGCTGAGTGCTGAAGAATTGATGCTTTTGAACTGTGGTGTTGGCAAAGACTCTTGAGAGAATCCCTTGGACAGCAAGGAGATCCAACCAGTCCATCCTAAAGGAAATAAGTCATAAATATTCATTGGAGGGATTGATGCTGCAGCTGAAGCGCCAATACTTTAGCCACCTGATGCAAAGAACTGACTCATTGGAAAAGACCCTGATGGGAAAGATCAAAGGCGGAAGAAGAAGGGGACGACAGAGGATGAGCTGGTTGGATGGCATCACCGACTCAATGGATGTGAGTTTGAGTAAACTCCAGGAGTTGATGATGGACAGGGAACCCTGCAGTCCATGGGGCTGCAAAGAGTCAGACACGACTGGGCGACTGAACTGAACTGATAGAATCTAGAAAAATGGTACTGATGAAGCTATTTGCAGGGCAGGAATAGAGATGCAGTTGTAGAGACTGGACTTGTGGACATAGTGGGAGAAAGAGAGAGTGGAACAAATTGAGAGAGTAGCATTGAAACATAAACATTACTATATATAAAACAGATAGCCAGTGGGCAGCTGTTGTATAACACAGGGAGCTCAACTTTGTGCTCTGTGATAACCTAGAGAGGTGGCATGGGGTGGGAGGTGGGATGAAGTTTCAAGAGGGAGGGGACGTATGTATACTTACAACTGATTCATGTTGATATGGCAGAAACCAACACAACATTGTAAAACAATTATCCTCCAATTAAAAAAATAATAATAAAAAACCTTAGTCCCTAGTGCATCAGACCCACTCAAGGATGGGTCAACCTTGTGATCTTGTGGGTCATGAATGAGCCTGTATTTTCAAGGGGCAGGTGTAGATTTCCAAACTGTCCTGCTTGCCTTCCTGGCAGGACTCGCTGAGAGACTCTAGAGCGGGGACAGTGTGCTCCCTGTGGGAACACACAGCAGTCCCGCCATCTGCCTGAGGCAGAAGGCAATGGAAACAGCATTCTGCCCTCTTCAGGGACTGGCACTGCAGGAAGAGGAGGGACAAGAAGATCTGTTCCCCTCAGTCCCGAGAGAAGGGCTGCTGAGCGTTTTCGCTGGGCTTTCCTGAAGCCAAGATGAGAAGGAATATGAGGATTTTAATAGGAAGGATGGAAGGAAATAAATATAGAAGCCTAGAAAGAAGCAAGAGAGGGAGAGTGGAAGGAAGGGGCTTCAGTCCATAACCTGACCTCCTCCTCCTCGTGTTTTCAGCAGTCAGGACCCAGTACTAGTAACTGTGACTTCCAAGGCCAATCCTGGTGCCTACACCTTAATCCAGTGCTCCTGTTCGTTCTTCATGATTCCGCCCAGGTGGCACCTCTCCAAGGGGCCATTCTTAACCGTCATGGGCAGGTTAGATGGTCCCCAGATGCTCCCACAGTACTCTCTTTCCACATACTCCCTTTTTTATATAGCAATGATCTTATTACATGCCTCACTTCCTTACATGGGCTTCCCCGCTGGCTCACCCAGTGGTAAAGAACCTGCCTGCAGTGCAGGAGCCACAGGAGACACGATTCAAAGATCGTGTCTTTGGAAGATCCCCTGGAGGAGGGCATGGCAACCCATTCCAGAATTCTTGCCTGGAGAATCCCATGGACAGAGGAGCCTGACGGGCTGTGGTCCATAGAGTCACAGAGTCAGACACGACTGAAGTGACTGAGCACGCATGCACACCTTCTTCACAAGACTATGAAATCCATGTTATTACCACCACCATCCTTCATAAACAGACAAGTTGGTTGGAGCTCAGAGAAATTAAGTAACTACCCTAAGGTCACAGAGCTAGGATGTGCAGATCCAAGATTTAAACCTGCCTTACCCTGGTCTCATTCCAAATCTCTTCATTTTCCCCATTTCAAACTGTTTTCTACAACAAATAGATTGCTAAAGTGCCCCCATTGGAAACATGTTTCTCTAAAGTGAACCTCAAGCTGGACACTCAAGAGTGGTCCCAAGGGTCCTGGGGCAATGGAACATTCTGCCTTTCAAAGAGAATGATCTTATAATTCACAAGTTTGCCTTTCAATTAACCGAGGACTGTGACTCTTTATTTAATGTTATTTCTACATAATCTAATTTCGGCTGCAGGTTAATGGACCCATGGGGAGTTATTGCTACTTCAGTTTCAAAAGCATTCAGCAGCATTCCCAGATTATTGGTCATTAATGGAATCACCCAGCTGTTTTGACTTTCTCCCAATCCTTTTTGAGGTGACCTTAGAGGAAAGGACAAAAACAGAGACCAAGGGACTCACTCTTAGGATAGTGGGACTCGCTGAACTCTTATCTACTTCTGCCAGCCCTGTGACCTGTGGATTCCAGGTCCTAGAAAACCAAGGCTCATCACCAGACCCTACTTGTCCTAGACTATTATTAATGCAAATACACTTACTAAGCAGCTAGTATGCCCAATATACCACGCTAGTATGGTTGGACACATAGAGATGAGTCAAGTATGGTGTGAAGTAAGAATCCCACTCAGTTGGGATAATCACTAAAGCTGTAGCTTCCTATTAATGTGTGCAGGGTTCATGTACAGTTTCATCACAGTGCTTATTATTGCTTATTTATCCAAGTAATATGGATGGAAAATCCAACATGAATTAGGTCCCTTCTGATGGTAACTTCTGGTGAGTCCAACCTTGTAAGAGCTGATTGTCTCCTGAGGGATGCAGATAAATTAATAGGTAGTGACAGTTCAAGGAGATGAGTCAGCAAAGTTGGAAGCATCAGAGATTATGAGAGCATAGAGGAGTCATTCCTGTTCAGGACTGAGGAGTCAGGTAGTCTTCCCAGAGAATCTTACGGTTTCATCAAAGTTTAGACCTGAGGGTGAACAGGTTGTTGTTCAGTTGCTCGGTCGTGTCCAACTCTTTGCAACCCCATGGACTGCAGTGTGCCAGGCTTCCCTGTCCTTTATCATCTTCCAGAGATTGCTCAAACTCATGTCCATTGAGTCAGTGACACTATCCAACCATCTTATCCGCTGTCACCTCCTCCTCCTCCTGCCGTCAATATTTCCAAGCATCAGAGTCTTTTCCAAGTGAGTTGGCTCTTTGTGCCAGGTGAACAGAAGTCAGCCCCAAGAATCAGTAAGGAGATAGAGGTGGAGAATGTTTGGTTGGAGGACCCGTATGAGAAGAAACATAGGATGAGAAAGAAAAGGTCACAGTGGGGAAATTGCAGTGGTTAATGTGCCTTAAGTAGAGTTCAGAGTAAAGACAATAGTAAAGAGGAATGGAAAAAGCCTGTGCAGAACATAGACGTTCTCAAAAGTCTACGAAGAGGTTGAATTTCGTCCTGTAGATAATGAAGAGTGTGTGGAGGTTCTCATAGGCGAGTGATGTGAATAGATTTAGATTTTTTACAAATCATCCAGCTCCCCTATGCAGATCTGATTTGGGCATTGAAAAGGGGAGTTTGGAAGAACTGGACCAAGACAGTGACCAGAGCTACTGAGGAAGCACTAAAGATGAAGAGAAAGGGCACCAATGTGAAGAAAAATTTGGATTAGTGTCAACAGAAGATATGAGAAGTGAGATGAGTTTCTGTAACTTCAGATATTTGACTTTCAGAGAAATACAAGCTAGAAACTTCAGCCCACCTCAAGCCCAGATTTCCACCTTTTGTGAATGACTGACATGCAAGTTAATCAGGTTTTTCCATATTATGGAATATAAGATCAAAGCCATTCTACTCAAGATTGTATGTATTTAATAACATTTGAAGAATAAAGAGTTTGGGGATCTACTAGCACAGATGGCTTTGATTGTAGTCTACGGGGGTGATTCAGGATCCAGTAGGTCATGGAAAAATGTCCCCAAATGATGACAAGGTAAACGAACATCTTTCATTTTAATGAGTGTACAAGATTTGTTTTCATGGATTTTTAAAATTATGCTTCATTGGTGCAATATTTAATTTGCTTTAGAAATGAAAAAAAATCTTGGTTCCTCAAAGGCATGGTGGTGATAAAGATTGGTGGCCTGTTTCATTGTATTCCACTTATAAAATGGCTTCACAATTGCACAGAAGCTACTGGAAGCAGAATATCTTAACAGATTTTTAAAAGTATGAAAAGTCTTCACTCTGGAGAAGACGATGTTTCACATTTTCTGAAAATCACACCCCAGCTTTTGTACCACTAAGGTGTGAGCAGAAGTGGAAGGACACGTTGTCTGGAGGCCAACCGATGAGCTTTGAACACCTGTTTGCACCTAAGCCAGCTGCACAAGTTCGGGGAAATCACTCAGTCCTGGTGGTGTGCTGTCTTATCTGTGAAGTGAAGGTGGTGATGAGCGCCCACCTCACAGGGCAGCTGCAAGGTGTGAGTCAGAGCACTCTGTCTTCCCTGGTCCAATGCTGCATCGTCATCTGTAAGGTGACGAGCCTACATCCTACCAAGCCTACTTTCCAGGCTGCCATAAGCTCGAGGGACCCACCTGATCCTGGCTCCTGTTCAAATGCTGAATGTCTAGCGGATGGGATCTTTAAGCACTCCTGTCACCTGGCTCCTACTGGCACTCCATGGAGTTGCCAGAATTCAATCAATCAAAAGGAATTTGACTTCTGTGTTGTTCACTTGTAAAATGTAAAATGCACTATCTTTGGAAAAGGAGAAGAAAGCACTGTCAGAGTGATCTGTGGTTTGGAAAGAGGCTCTTTCTAGGTCACTTTCTGACATTGGTGTTGGGCTTCCCTGGTGACTCAGACGGTAAAGAATCTGCGCAAAATGCGGGAGATCCAGGTTTGATTTCTGGGTCAGGAAGATCCCCTGGAGAAGGAAATGGCTATACACTCCAGTATTCTTGCCTGGAGAATCCCATGGACAGAGGACTCTGGCGAGCTACAGTCCATGGGGTCACAAAGAGTCAAAGACAAGCGACTAACACTCATTTTCACACTTTACTGACATTGGTATTACCCAAACAGTAGCCTAACGAGTTCTGCCATCACACTGTCCCCCAGAGACCCCTGCACCCTAACCCTCACCCCTGGCTACTGCTCACTCCTAACCCCACCGCCCCACTCTTCTACTGCCCTGATCTGGGCCATCAGGAGTGAGTTGATAAGACGAAAACAGAGGAAAGAAATCAGAGATTGACAACTTGACTTTATCTACTTGAAATATTCTCAGAGACAGGATAGGGGGATATTTAATAGCTGATTAAAAGAAGAGGTGCCTCAATAGTATCTCTGAAGACTACAGCTGTGCCCACCCCCTCCCCTGCCCTGGTTCAACTCTTCATATCTTCTCACAAGAACCCTTTCAAGAGTATCCTAAGCTTTCTCTCTTTCCCCACAGTCCTAGGGTTTCCCTCCCACACAGGTCTGAATCTTCCACACCCGTCCCAAGCACTCCCCTTATGAAGAGTATAGGCTTTGCAGACCCAGTGGCAAATCCCAACTCTGCCACGTGGCTCCTGCGGTCCTCCCCTGACAGATTTGTTGCAAAGAGCAGTAACGATGCAGCTCAGACACAGAGCAGCCATGCAAGAAATGATAGCTCATATTATTTAAAAAGGAAAGCTCCTGACTCCTCAGCCTGGCTCTGATGGCTTTCCATGCTCAGCCTCTGACTACCTCTCAATTATCTCACTCTCCAACTCTGAACTACTGTCCAACTAGGTCAGCTGGGGGGCCCAATATGGATAAAAGGATGAACCTGAGGTTCTGAGGGACCAGAGTGGGTGGCTGCAGTGGGGCTTCCAACCATTTCATGAGCATTTCATGTGAGCATTTCTGACCAATGGATTGTGAGAGGTGTCTGGTGTCAGGGAGATGCATAATCTTCTAGTTTTCTTTCTCCATCACAACACCGTTGCTGAAATGCAACCATGAGATCCAAGAGCCCAGCTTGCTAAGTCACTGAGTGAAGGAAAACTGGCCTGGAGAGTCTCTGGGACTCTGCATGGCTAAGCACCCAATCTTTGCTGTGCTGTGCTGCTTAGATTTAGGGGCTGTTTGTTACTGTTGCATAACCTATCCTATCCTAACTAATACATAGGTGAAATATTTATTAAATAGTTATTATTCCTGACTTTACACAAGATCATTATAATAAGTGATAACAACGATACCCATGAGCACTGTTTTCATTTAGTGAACTAATGATGAAGTACTGCATCAACAGACGATTACAATACAGTATGATACGTGTGTGTGTGTGCTCTATTGTGTCTGACTCTTTGCAACCCTGTGGACTGTAGCCTGCCAGGCTCCTCTGTCCATGGGATTTTCTAGGCAAGAATACTGGTGTGGGTTGCCATTTCCTTCTCCAGAGGATCTTCTCAACCCAGGGATCAAACCTGAGTCTCCTGTATTGGCCAGCACATTCTTTACCTGAGAAGTCCAGAGTGGTATGTACTCAAATACAGTTTGCTCTAGGAGAATAGAACAAGAAAATTCAATACAGTCTGGGGTCAGGAAGACTTTCTTAAAGGAAGTAGCGTCTAGTCAGAACCTAAAGAATGAATGACAGGGGATATGCTGGGTTGTTTTGAGGATTAGGTGATATGTTCATTATGAATGTCATGGTCAATAAATAATCCCATCTCTGACCTTTACTTTTCAAGTGCTTTAACCCGGATCTAGTCACTTCTTTCCAGAAAAATGTAAAAGTCTTTCCCTTTAATTATTAGCACACAAAATCCTCTTTCTACGCTGAATACCCTTTACTTGGAATTCTAGAATATCCAGACTTACTTTAGTACAGTCATCCGATATTTTTTGGGCTTCAGAGATAGTACAGACGAAGCATGAGTCATTCCATCTTGTGACTTAGGGAATGTGTCTTAGAGACTGAGTCATAAAATTATAAAGTCGTGGGACATTTGGATGGAAGACCAAAGGGAGAAAAAAAATAAAAGTTCTTCTTGGCATATGAATTATCTTGAAACAGATTTGTAATAGGATGCTGAAACTGAAGCCTCTAATAAGCACCATGAGATAACAGATGAAAATTCAAAGCCAGATCTCTGGGTAAGGAATTTGCAAAGAAAATGTCAGAGGACCTGTCCCAGAGATCGAGGACCCTCTTCCTCATTGAGAGTTTAAAGAGAGTTAAGGGAAACAGAAGGAAAATTGTCAAGGAGCTTTCTTTAGAGATACTGTTATATTGATGTATCCCAACTAAAGTGTGTCAAGAACTTTCAGTGGAATCATTCTAAGAGATTTGAAGTATGTTCCCTATATCTGAGGTCTGATTCCCAGACAGGAAATGCAGAGGGTAGAAGAGGGCTGGTAAGCTGCTTTGAGGGTAGGACTTCGGGAATCCTACTATGCAGGGACTCAGTGTTTCTGGAGCAAAAGATGTTGGTGTTCCCCATGAGACAGTGTGGGATTCTTTGCAGTGAGGGAAAGCCAGAACAGGAATATTTCAACTCACTGGGCTCCCCAGGGTGGATGGAATTCTATCATCAAGAGCCTGAGTTCCAGACTTCCCTAGTAGTACAATGAATAGGAATCTGCCTGCCAGTGCAGGGAACATGGGTTCAGTCCTTGGTGGGGGAAGACTCCACATGCTGCGAGGCAACTAAGCCCATGCACCACAGCTACTGAACCAAGGTGCTGCAAATACTAAAGCTCATACGCCTCGAGCCTGTACTCTGCAAGAAGAGAAACCACCACAATGAGAAGCCCGTGCACAGCAAAACAAAAAAAAAAGAGTAGCCACACTTGCTGCAACTAGAGAATGCCCAGCATAGCAACAAAGAACCAGCCCAACCAAAATATAAATTAAAAAAAAAAAGAAGAGCCTGGGTTCCTAGGGTCTGAGTTGGTTCCAGCTGGATGAGGGGAGCCTCAGGGGTGGTTCTCAGTGGTAGGATTTCTGAGATCCTCAAATGCTGATACTCCTGCCAGGTCTTGGGTTGCTGGGGCAGCCGATCGTGGTGCCATCCCAAGAGGGCATTCTATTCTCTTACCTCTCCTCCCCTCCCATCCTGAGGGGTCAGAAGCTACTGAGAAGCTGTAGTTTTGGAAACTGTTAAAGCACAAGTCAGAAGAAAAACAAGTTGGTCCTGAAGTCCCCAGCTTTCCCTTCATGGGCTTCCACCCTACAAACATATGAGCTGGGATAAGCAGGAAGTTGTTCAGTCACCAAGTCGTGGATGACTCTTTATGACCCCATGGACTGCAGCACACCAGGCCTCCTGTCTCTCACCATCTCCTGGAGTCTGCCCAAGTTCATGTGCATTGAATCAGTGATGCCATCCAACCATCTCATCCTCTGTCACCCTCTTCTCCTTCTGCCTTCAATCTTGGCCAGCATCAGGGTCTTTTCCAATGAGTCAGCTGTTTGCATCAGGTAGCTAAAGTATTGGAGCTTCAGCTTCAGCAGCAGTCCTTCCAATGAGTATTCAGGGTTGATTTCCTTTAGGACTGACTGATTTTATCTCCTTGCTGTCCCAGCAAACTCTCAGGAAGTAGGAAGACTCACTATCAAGTCTTGTTTAGATTTTTGGCTCACACCTTTGACTGGACACTTAATTTCTGAGACTTAAAATGGCTATGGAAATGCCAATTACCTGAGAGTCATCAGAAAAGTCTTGGACTTAACCTTACTTTCTTCCAAAGGCAGAATTTGCCCCATTGGATACATTTTAAAGAAGTGGTGGGAGAACCAAGCACAAGTGCATTTTAATTGCTTCACAAGCTGTGCTTGTTCAGCCTGCATCTCATGAAGGATTTTCAAGCATCCCTTTGAAACTGCAGGGAAGAAGTAATTTTTTAAGATCCTTAAAAATTATTTAAGAATAAAAATGGCAAATGGATGCCAACTGTATAGGGCTCCTTCCCTGGTGGCTCAGTGATAAAGAATCCACCTGCCACTGCAGGAAACATGGATTTGATCCCTGATCCGGGAAGATCCCTGGAGAAGGAAATGCGAACCCACTCCAGTACTCTTGTCTGGAGATCCCCATGACAGAAAAGCCTGGCAGGCTACAGTCCATGGGATCACAAAGAGTTGGACACGACTTAGCAACTGAACAACAACAGCAGTCATTCACTCAGGATGTACAAAACGTTCCTTGTGTTTGCTTGATTTAGTATCAACTTTCATTCCTTCCTTTTAGGAACTTCAGTTTCCTTTCCTAAAGCAGCTGTCATCTCTCTCCATTGGCCAGAACCCTGCTCCCATTCCATACCCCATCTGCTTACACACACTGTTCCTGGTTTGGCTGAACAAAGGCTTAGTCTTTAGCCAAGTCCCAACCAGCTGCCCTGGGCTTGCCCTGGGCTACTGAGATCCTCAGGCAATCCCAGGGACACTGAGGGGTGGATGTGGTTGGGGCAGGAGGTGGGGTCCTGGGCATCAATACTGCTTCAGTGCTTAGGGTGCCTTTCTTCTTTTTTAGGAAATGACTGCATCACGCCTCTGAATTTTCCTTTCCTGAGGGTTTTCCCCCACAACCCTGTTCTAGCTGACTGAAACTACAGAAAGACTAGGTGCAGCTCCCATGAAATGGGTCTTCACATTAGTGGAGCCTCCAGAAGGGGAAAAGATTTCCTCTAACTTTGACCTCATAGGCAAATTATTTCCTGTTACCGTGTACTACCAAGAAATAGGAACTCTGTCTCCCTCCTTTTTTGAAAGCAAAATATTGCGAATAATTTTGCCAATTCAATTAAGTGAAAATATTCTTTGTTCCTCCGAATCTGGCCCTGCTAACCAGCCCACATTCTCTCTTTTATCCATCTTCCTTACTGAATACATATGGTGGTTTATAATTGAAAATGCGTGAACATGCAGAAACCCAGGGAAGCTGGCAACTTCTTTTAATGTGTAAATTGTGTTCAAAAAGTAAGTACACCTTGGCATTCTCAAAAGTCATGCTCCCTTGCCATCAGCTGCAGGAACAGAACTAAATTATAAATTAAAGCCAGTTGCCAAGTGTATATATATACACACACAAAGGCATTCATTCCACAAGTGCATCCTAATTTGGGACCTTATTATGGGGGTCAGTGACAAATAGTTCTGCAAACTTTCAAGAAAGCAAGAGAGCAAGAAAAGTAGAATACATTTGGAGAGGAAAATTAAATGGTATTTCATTACAAATGGCCATCTGAAGAAATTCAGATCGGGGACATCGGTCTTCAAAGAGTTCAAAGTTGGCAATAAAAAAAAAAATCTATATCCACTTAAAAGAACCAAATATTAAAAAAAAATACAGCTTAAAAAAATCATCTCCTTTGTCAGCACTGACAAACTCATTTCTTGGCCAGCTCTGTGTAAGAAGGCTGTGACATCTTGCATTTTGCATGAGGGACACATTTTCAAAAAACTGTAAACTGTATCAACTAGTTTTTATTATCTAATTTTATATCACTTTGTCAACAAAGCTATGGTTTTTCCAGTGGTCATGGACAAATGTGAGAGTTGTGCCATAAAGAAGGCTGAGCACCAAAGAATTGATGCTTTCAAACTGTCGTGCTGGAGAAGACTCTTGAGAGTCCCTTGGATTGCAAGGAACCCAAAACAGTCAATACTAAAGGAAATCAACCCTGAATATTCATTGGAAGGACTGATACTGAAGGTGAAACTGCAATACTTTGGCCACCTGATGCAAAGAGCTGACTCATTGGGAAAGACCCTGATTCTGAGAAAGACTGAAGGCAAAAGGAGAAGGGGGCAGCAGAGGATGAGATGGTTAAGTAGCATCATGGACTCAGTGGACATGAATTTGAGTAAACTCCAGGAAATAGTGGAAGACAGAGGAACCTGGCAAGGTGAAGTCCACGGGATAGCAAAAAGTTGAACATGACTTAGCGACTGAACAACAATGACAGTTTTATTTAGTGACACCCCATTCTGCTGCCCCTGCCCATGTAGCCAGTACTGAATATAGAAAGAGGCAATGAGGCATCCTCTGATCTAATTAGAGTCAGAACTAATCTTCGCCAGAGAAACCTGCAGGAATACATCATGGCAGGGTGGTGATGGAGAACGGGGAAAATGGGGTGGGTGGCCCAGGGCACTATCTCACTCCAAAGAGCTGTATGCCCATCTGGAAAGCAGGGCATGTTGGGGACAATTCTGGGAGGGGTCTCTCTAGTATCTCCTCAGCCCCTGTCCTCTGCCATCACCACTGCCCCTTGAAACAAATTGTACATGATCCAGACTCTTTGGATAGCTCCAAAAGGAACAGTAAGTAAACTCCGGGAAGAACCTTAGCACTCGATGGAAGAAATTCCATGATTGATTCTCGGCTTTGAAAGAGTTTCCACCAATCAGAATTTGGTTTTTAAGTCATAACTAATTGTTTCCTCTTCCTAGATTAATCATCCATGGGTATAAATCAGCAGATGATAAATGCAAAGCAGGAGACAGCAATAAAACACTATCAACTGGAGCTTCTGCAGCAGACACTCCTGGCTGCCTGACCAATGACCAGCTCCCTCATCCTTCTGTGTCAAAGAAGAGCCCACCTCTCCTGACGGCCAGAAAGTGCTGGATCCTTGCTTTTGAGCTTTCCTGGCAGTGAGGGGTGTTCGTGGAAATCAATCTGGGCTAATGACATGTAAAGGAAAGTTTGCTGTGTTTGGAGGAGACTTCCAGAAAATACTCCTCCCTGCTCCATGATTAAAATGCTGCTGTTTAGTCATTAAGCTATGTCTAATTCTTTTGTGACCCCATGGACTGTAGCCCGCCAGGCTCCTGTCCCTGGGATTTCCCAGGCAAGAATACTGGCATGGGTAGCCATTTCCTCCTGCAGGGGATCTTTTTGACCCAGGGATCAAGCCCATGTCTCCTGCAGTGGCAGGCAGATTCTTCACCACTGAGCATACGAGGGAAGTCCCATGATAAAAATAGATTTTATTTTAAGGAGCAGCATGCCTCCCTTTTCCTTTTGCATTGCCACCTTAGGGCTGTGCGTGGTGACAAAGTTCATCAGCTCCGAGAGAAGGGAACAGGTGGGTTCTTGACAGCACTGACCCGGTGCTAAGTCAGTACTGGAACCACCGGCTACTGGACACGTTGTTATTGAAAACAAGACCTCACCTTGAAGCCGCGATTAGTGAAATCATTTGCCTTTTTTAGCTAAAAGCATCCTAACTAGTATGATTATTTAATAGGTTACCTGTTGCTTTGGTCACCCACGAGACTGTTGTTTAAGTAGAACTCCTACAGAGCCTTTGTTAATGTTGAGAATTGCTGGTAAGTCTGAACTGTTACCTCTGGGAAACCCCATGAGAAAAACTAATGTTCTTGTTTTCCAGAGAGAAGGAGCTGAAAGGACAGAATCCTATCTCAGCTTCTTTCTAGCTCTGCAACCTTGGGCAAGTCCTTAGCACCCTGGAACTCAGTGTGCTCATCTGTAACATGAAGCCTATCACCAGGACTTACTCCAGCTCCTGGGGGGTTGAATGAACTAATGCCTATAAGGTGCCCAGCACAGTGCCTGGCATGCAGGGAGAACGCAGCCCCCGCTGTGCTGTCGCCTCTGTTCCCCGCCTGCAGGGGTGTGAGAGTGTCCAGTGGTTCTGAGTTGCTGGTAGACCAACTAGCTCTTGTTTTCCCTTACATATTAAAGTAAGGACCACCCACCTGGACCTCTTAGCAAAGGAAGACGCAGTGTGAATCCTTCGAGAGGCTAGAGGGCTATGAGAGAGAAGTTCAACTTCCAAACCATCACTTAAGAAGGCTGTTCTACTCTGAGACCTGTCACTTTTCTCATCTTATTTCTGGGAGCTGCTAAAAAAGGACTCAATGCTAGAGCCATTCGTGGGTCTTACCTGAGTCCCCCTCTTCTGTGATTCCTCATGCATTTGTCCAGGCTGCTCCCAGGCCTGGGGCATCATTCACCATCACCTGGGGACTTCTGTCTCTTCACCTCCTAGGAGCCTCATTTCTCATTCTGTAGACTCTCTGCTGGCCCCCATCATAGAACCCTTCACGGGTTTGATTTCTCCCCCTACTAAATTGTCTCTTCAGTCCCAACACATATCTTGCCTGTATCAAGTAGTAAATAAATCTTGGTTGAATGACAACATACCCATAAGATTAAACTCAGTGGTAAGTAAACACTATTCTATGTGGTTGTATATTCGATCTAGCAAAGTTATTTCTATTTTTTTTCTGTGAGATAAACCTGATTGTTTATTATCCCCACCAGAATTTATTTTTTTTCTGAGAACCTTCTGCTTTATTGCTGTAAGGAGAATAGACTACCACCACTTTGCTAGAGTGAAATTGTGCAAAGAAACACAACATATGTTTAACAATTGAAAAGTAACAATTAATAATTCATGAATTAGAGCAGAATTCATAATGGAAATTCAGAAGTGAGTGGTGATAAAGGCATTACATGTTAAATTATGAGTAATGTAATCTAAAAGGTACTTAGATGGAAACATATTGTCTTAACATATGTATTAGAAAAAAATGAAATCTTAAGCTACTTATTTAACACAAAAACTAAAAGTAAAGAACCATAGAATAAACTGAAAGAAACTTTAAGTAAAATCAGGATAAAACCAAGAGTGATTAAATAGAAAATAAGGACACGGTAAGGAGATTTGTTTTCAAAAGGGTAGTTCATTGAAAAGATCCATAAAATAGCTCTCTGACAAGATTGCTCAAGAAAGAAAAACACAAATAAACAATATTTAGAATGATAAAGGAAATATGCTGCAGTTTTAGAGACATTTTAGCAATCATTAAACCATGGTGTGAAGAGTCTTATGACAATCATTTTGATAACTAAGATGGGATTAATATTTTCAGAAAAATGAAAATTATCAAAATTGACTCAAGAAGAAACAGAAAACCTCAATTGACCATTCAGGAAATTAAATTTGTGGTAAAAGAATCTGCCCACCCTCCAAAGAAAAGCAAGATAATTTCAAGTTTTACCAAACCTAGGAATGCATAATTCTTACCTAATACAAGCTTTTCTAGAGACTAGAAAGGAGGAAACTAGCTGAGAGAAGGGGCTTCCCAGGTGGCTCAGTGGCAAAGAATCCACCTGCCAAGCAGGAGATGAGGGTTCAATCCCTGGGTGGGGAAGATCCCCTGGAGGAGGAAAGGACAACCCACTCCAGTATTCGCACCTGGGAAATTCCATGCACAGAGGAGCCTGGTGGGTTGCAGTCCATGGGGTCAGAAAAGAGTTGGATAGGACTTAATGACTAAACAACAGCAAAGTTGAAAGACAAGGGTTAATAAAAACCTTCTCTTCCTAGTTGGATAAATTTGACCATGTTGTAACCCCGAACTCCTGATAAAGGTGAAAGAGAGCTCTGTTCCAGGCAATGTAATTTACAGTTAAGGAAGCAGAAGAAGCCCCATGATTGATGAGCTGCTTCATTCCTGGGAGAACTGTGGATAGACTATAAGTGCCTGGCAGGATGCTACAATCTGGGTTTCCTGTGTGGAGCAATCTATACCTGGGCTTGTCTCTTATGGAGATATAGAAGCTATGGCTACAGAACTGTTACAGCTAGCTATGTGAGTTCTTATTTCAGATAGGAGTTCCTAAATCCACTCAGGTGGTCTCTCTGCCTTCACCTGAGTCGTCACTGGGGTGATCTGAGAATAGTCAGTGACTGCCAAGACTCACACCTGAGAGAGATGTCCTGCTGACAGGTGTGTCTGACCTGCAGGCTTCAGTGTCACCTGGTGGCAGGTGTACCCTGTGGATTCAGCTCGAGAGACTAAAGATCCAGTTGAAAACTAAGACCACCGTTCGTGGAGGTTGCAAGATCCAAATCGAGAGGCCAGTCTAAACTTGATACAAAATAGAGAAGGATCAGAGTGGAAAGTAAATTATGGGCAGTGTCACATTTGAACGAAGAGGCAGACATCCTGCTATTATTGTGGAGCACACAACGGAAGTCTCACTTTCATACTTGCATTTGGGCAATTCTTTAAGGTGGTCCATGGATACAGAACTGGATTCATGGAAAGACAATACTGTGTTCTAGCCCCTCCTCTTCTCATCACTAAATAGAGGACTTTGATCAAGTCACAATTTAGCTTCTTGGACCTCAGGAAACTGGGGATAATGATACCATTCTGGGAGGTTACTGTAGCAGTTCTATGAGATAAACTATGTGCAAGCTTGTTGCTTCTTATAAATATGTTATAAGTCATTCAACTAGGTTTGGCTGGTGTTTAATTCAGGCTGAAGAATGGAGATAAAATCTAAAGATGGAAATGCAAAAGGTCTGGGGAGAACAGAGTAAAGGGATGGATTTTGAGTAATTCTGTAGAAAGAAAGATGGTCATGTTGGAGAAAAACCCAAAGAATTTCCAGACCAAGAAAAGGGCATTTACTTAAGTTGACTTGCTGGGAGCCAAGGGCTTTACACAGTTGCAATGGTCTGTTGTCCATTTCTGAACACAGTTGTAAGCAGCTTGTCCCTGGGAGGGGACAGGAGCCAGTGAATGGCCATAAAGTCTATGCTGGATTCTATGCCTGCTCAACCAGAGTGGAGAACGTGGTGGGGCTGTACACAGGCGATAGTCTGCATTAAAATGAGAGCCAGTTTGGGCGTATAGCAGGGGGGCTTTCTAAACCTCAGTGCTTTCTGCAGAAAATGGAAGTTACCCGTCTCTTGCAAACCCTGGCAGGAGAAGGGATACGTTTAAGAAACCAAACTGTTTCAAATATTACTGCTAATGCCACAGGACATTTGGACAGCAGGTTGAAACAGCAGTTTCCCTCTTTCCGAGTCCCCGCTACTTCAAAAATTTTCAACCCCAAATGTAGCCTGTTCCTGTGCTTGGACCCTTTGGAGCTGAAGCAGTTCACCAGCGTTAACGTGCCTCAGAATTCTTAACAGAGCTTTTTAACAAGCACAGCAGATAGAGCCCACCCAGACCTACTTAAACTAGAGTCTCTGGAGTGGAACTTTTTCTAACCTTGTACCAAAGGTAATTGCAGTCACAGCTAGGGCAGAGAACTCAAGCTAGGAGCCAGTGGATTGAAGCATTGCATTTCCAGGCTTCCCTGTTAGAAGGCAAATGTCACCCAGGACAGGTGAAAATGAAGGTGTAGCCCACCTTTCACACCGAAATACAGTCATTGGTGGGATTATTTGTTATCAGTAAAGGGGACCAGGAGGAGATTCCTAGGATGTGTTAGAGGGAACATGGAAGCTGTGAGTGAAATCACTCAGTTGTGTCCAACTCTTCGCAACTCCATGGACTGTAGCCTTCTAGGCTCCTCAGTCCATGGGAGTCTCCAGGCAAGAATACTGGAGTGGGTTGCCATTTCCTTCTCCAGGGGATCTTCCCAACCCAGGGATCGAACCTGGGTCTCCCATGTTGCAGGCAGACACTTTACCATCTGAGCCACCAGGGAAGCTCCAACACAGCCTCATCTATCAAATGAGGTCGTATTTCACAGAGTTGTTGACGGATTGAGTGACGTGAGGGGTTGGTGCTCCATCCATCACATCTCCTTTCAGAGGATGGGTGAGGCAGGAGTGCTAGGAAGGGGGTGCCGTCAGGACACCCAAGCTGGATGGGGATTGAGCCTGGGCTGTCTTCGTAGGTGGGAGCTTTGATCAGCAGGTTCATGGTACAGGTGTGTCATGGAGAGAGGGGCCTGCAGTCTGTGGAGCCTGTGTGGTGGGGAGAAAGGCAGAAAACAGGCATAGAAATATGAGGCTTGTTGTTGTTCAGTCACTAAGTCATGTCCAATACTTTTGCAACCATAGCACGTAGACTATAGCCCGCCAGGCTCGTCCCTCCACGGGCTTCTCCAGGCAAGGATACTGGAGTGGGTTAGCATTCCCTTCTCCAGGAGATCTTCCTGACCCAGAGATCAAACCCATGTCTCCTGCACTGCAGGCGGATTCTGTACTGCTGAGCCACCAGAGAGACAGCATGCCCAGCAACTGTTCCCCACAGATTTCCCAATAAAACCAAGCCTCATGGCTCAATGACTATGTTAGTTTCCTAGGTCCAATGTAACAAAATACATGAAAGGCTGGCTTAAACAACAAAAGGTATTCCCCCACAACTCTGAAGGTCAGAAGTTCAAACTCAAGGATCATGCTCCACTTGCCATAAGCCAGATCCACTCCATGCTTTTTTTGTAACTTCTGGTGGCCATCCATCCTTGGCCTTCCTTTAAAAAAACAAAAAAAACCTCTTATTTTACTGTTGTTAAGATTATCAATCATTTCTTGTGTCACCAAATTTTTAAAAAGTCAGCAGTTATTTGTATTTTCCTGAAAGTAGATTCAAGGTTCCTGGGTGAAGGTCAGATTAATGTTTTTTAAGTTTTATATCTATACAGTTCAAATTTTTTTCAATTAAAGTATAGTTGCTTTCCATACTGTTCATGGGCAGTATGAAAAGCAACTATAGGGAGGCAGTCCTAAGATGGCAGAGGAATAGGACGGGGAGACCACTTTCTCCCCGACAAATTCATCAAAAGAACATTTAAACGCTGAGTAAAATCCACAAAACAACTTCTGAATGCCGGCAGAGGACATCAGGCACCCAGAAAAGCAGCCCATTGTCTTCGAAAGGAGGTAGGAAAAATGTAAAAGAAAAAAAAAGAGACAAAAGAGGTAGGGACGGAGTTCCATCCCAGGAAGGGAGCCTTAAAAGAGAGAAGTTTCCAAACACCAGGAAACACTCTCACTGCGGAGTCTGTGCCAAGCCTTGGAAGCACAGAGGGCAACATAATAGGGAGGGAAAATAAGTAAATAATTAAAACCCACAGATTAGGAGCCCAACGGTAACTCCCCCAGCAGAGAAGCAGCACAGATGCCTGCATCCACCACTAGCAAGCGGCGGCTGGGCAGGGAGGCGCAGGCTGCATTGCTTAGAGTAAGGATCAGGCCTGAATGCCCCCAAGGATAATCAGAGCGAACTAATTTGGGCTAGCAAACCAGACTGTGGGATAGCTACCACGCAAAAAGCCGTAAGACACCGCCACGCCCGTGCAAAGAACAAAGGGCGGAACAAAACTAGCTGGCTGCAGACCATCCCCCTCCAGTGACAGGCAGCCAGAGCCGGAAGGGGGCAATTGCAGCCCCACAGAGACATTATCTACCAAACTGCAAGAAGGCTTCTTTGCTTACTAAGCCTTCTTGGGGTTCTGGACAGTCATCCACCTGAGAAGGAGCGCCGGTTGTACACCCAGAAAACCGAGCGGCAGGGACTGGAGAGGCGATAAGTCGCAGTGACCTTGCTCGGCAAACACCTCATCACCCGAGCAGCTCGGAGCTGGGAAGGGCACAAAACGCAGGCCCAACGGAGTCTGCGCCTCTGAGGACTACCCGAGTGCCTGAAGCTTGAGCAGCTTAGACCTGGGAGCTGCATGCAGCCCAGGGCCAGCCTCAGACAGTTCCCGGCAGAGCAACCTAGAGCCTGAGCAGTGTGCGCAGGGAGGGCACATGCGCAGTGAGCGGGAGCAGGCCCAGTGTGGCTGAGACACTACGAGCACACGCCAGTGTTATTTGTTTGCAGCGTCCCTCCCTCCCCACAGCACGACTGAACAAGTGAGCCTAAAAAAGTGTCCACCACCCCGCCTTGTGTCAGGGCGGAAATCAGACACTGAAGAGACCAGCAAACAGAAGCTAAAACCGAGGGAACCACCTTGGAAGTAACAGGTGCAATAGATTAAAACCCTGTAGTTAGTACTGACTACATAGGAAGGGGCCTATAGGTCTTGAGAAATATAAGCCGGACCAAGAAACTATCCGAAAATGAACTGACCCCACACTGCCCACAACAACACCAGAGAAAGTCCTAGATATATTTTTACTATTTTTACAATCATTCTTTCCTTTTTTTCTTCTTCTTCTTTTTTTTCTTTTTTTAACTTTTTTTAAAATTTTTAAGTCCTCTATTACTCCTTTAATTTTCATTTTTATAACCTACTATTACTTTTCAAAAAGACTATTTTTTAAAGCAAACTTCATATATATATATATTTTAATAACTTTTGTGACTTTGTTTTTTTTCTTCTTCTTTTCTTTAATATTGTATTTTTGAAAATCCAAGCTCTACTCTAGAATTTTAATCTTTGCTTTTTGGTATTTGTTATCAATTTTGTACTGTTAAGAACCCAATCTTCAGTACCTATTTTTACTCGGGAGCGAGATTACTGGCTTGACTGCTTTCTCCCCCTTTAGACTCTCCTTTCTTTCCACTAGGTCACCTCTGTCTCCTTCCTCCCCCTTCTCTTCTCTACCCAACTCTCTGAATTTCTGTGTATTCCAGATGGTGGAGGACACTTAAGGAACTGATTACTGGCTGGATCTGTCTCTCTCCTTTTCATTCTCCCCTTTTATCCTCCTGGCCACCTCTGTCTCCTTCCTCCCTCTTCTCTTCCCTGTATAACTCCATGAACATCTCTGAGCAGTCCAGACTGTGGAGCACACATAAGGAAGTGATTACTGGCTAGCTTGCTCTCTTCTCTTTTGATTCCACCTCATCTCATTCAGGTCACCTCTAACTCCCTCCTCCCTCTTCTCTTCTCCATGTAACTCTGTGAACCTCTCTGGGTGTCCCTCACTGTGGAGAAACTTTTCATCTTTAACCTAGATGTTTTAACAATGGTGCTGTATAGAAGGAGGTCTTGAGACTACTGTAAAAATAAGACTGAAAATCATAAGCAGGAGGCTTAAGTCCAAATCCTGAGAACATCATAGAACACCTGACTCCAGGGATCATTAAGCGATAGGAGTTTATCAAATGCCTCCATACCTACACTGAAACCAAGCACCACCCAAGGGCCAACAAGTTCCAAAGCAAGGCATACCACGCAAGTTCTCCAGCAACACAGGAACACAGCCCTGATCTTCAATATACAGGCTGCCAAAGTTACTCCAAATCCATTGACATCTCATAACTCATTACTAGACAATTCATTGCGCTCCAGAGAGAAGAAATCCAGCTCCACCTACTAGAACACTGACACAAGCTTCCCTAACCAAGAAACCTTGACAAGCCACCAATACAACCCCACCCACAGCAAGGAAACTCCATAATAAAGAGAACTCCACAAACTGCCAGAATACAGAAAGTCCACCCCAAACTCAGCAATATAAACAAGATGAAGAGACAGAGGAATACCCAGCAGGTAAAGGAACAGGATAAATGCCCACCAAACCAAACAAAAGAGGAAGAGATAGGGAATCTACCTGATAAAGAATTCCGAATAATGATAGTGAAAATGATCCAAAATCTTGAAATAAAAATGGAATCACAGATAAAAGCCTGGAGGCAAGGATTAAGAAAATGCAAGAAAGGTTTAACAAGGACCTAGAAGAAATAAAAAAGAGCCAATATATAATAAATAATGCAATAAATGAGATCAAAAACACTCTGAAGGCAACAAATAGTAGAATAACGGAGGCAGAAGATAGGATTAGTGAAATAGAAGATAGAATGGTAGAAATAAATGAATCAAAGAGGAAAAAAGAAAAACGAATTAAAAGAAATGTGGACAATCTCAGAGACCTCCAGGACAATATTAAATGCCACAACATTCGAATCATAGGAGTCCCAGAAGAAGAAGACAAAAAGAAAGACCATGAGAAAATACTTGAGGAGATAATAGTTGAAAACTTCCCTAAAATGGGGAAGGAAATAATCACCCAAGTCCAAGAAACCCAGAGAGTCCAAAACAGGATACACCTAAGGCAAAACACCCCAAGACACATATTAATCAAATTAACAAAGATCAAACACAAAGAACAAATATTAAAAGTAGCAAGGGAAAAACAACAAATAACACACAAGGGGATTCCCATAAGGATAACAGCTGATCTTTCAATAGAAACTCTTCAAGCCAGAAGGGAATGGCAAGACATACTTAAAGTGATCAAAGACAATAACCTATGGCCCAGATTATTGTACCCAGCAAGGATCTCATTCAAATATGAAGGAGAAATCAAAAGCTTTACAGACAAGCAAAAGCTGAGAGAATTCAGCACCACCAAACCAGCTCTCCAACAAATGCTAAAAGACATTCTCTAGACAGGAGACACAAAAACGGTGTATAAACTCGAACCCAAAACAATAAACTAAATGGCAACAGGATCATACTTATCAATAATTACCTTAAACATAAATAGGTTGAATGCCCCAACCAAAAGACGAAGACTGGCTGAATGGATACAAAAACAAGACCCCTACATATGCTGTCTATAAGAGACCCACTGCAAAACAGGGGACACATACAGACTGAAAGTGAAGGGCTGGAAAAAGGTATTCCATGCAAATAGAGATCAAAAGAAAGCAGGACTAGCAATACTCATATCAGATAAAATAGACTTTAAAACAAAGGCTGTAAAAAGAGACAAAGAAGGACACTACATAATGATCAAAGGATCAATCCAAGAAGAAGATATAACAATTATAAATATATATGCACCCAACATAGGAGCACCGCAATATGTAAGACAAATGCTAACAAGTATGAAAGGGGAAATTAACAATAACACAATAATAGTGGGAGACCTTAATACCCCACTCACACCTATGGATAGATCAACTAAACAGAAAATTAACAAAGAAACACAAACTTTAAATGATACAATAGACCAGTTAGACCTAATTGATATCTATAGGACATTTCACCCAAAAACAATGAATTTCACCTTTTTCTCAAGCACACATGGAACCTTCTCCAGGATAGATTACATCCTGGGCCATAAATCTAGCCTTGGTAAATTCAAAAAAATTGAAATCATTCCAAGCATCTTTTCTGACCACAATGCAGTAAGATTAGATCTCAATTACAGGAGAAAAAATATTTAAAATTCCACATATGGAGGCTGAACAACACGCTGCTGAATAACCAACAAATCACAGAAGAAATCAAAATATGCATAGAAACGAATGAAAATGAAAACACAACAACCCAAAACCTATGGGACACTGTAAAAGCAGTGCTAAAGGGAATGTTCATAGCAATACAGACATACCTCAAGAAACAAGAAAAAAGTCAAATAAATAACCTACTCTATACCTAAAACAACTAGAAAAGGAAGAAATGAAGAACCCCAGGGTTAGTAGAAGGAAAGAAATCTTTAAAATTAGGGCAGAAATAAATGCAAAAGAAACAAAGGAGACCATAGCAAAAATCAACAAAGCCAAAAGCTGGTTCTTTGAAAGGATAAATAAAATTGACAAACCATTAGCCAGACTCATCAAGAAACAAAG
>NW_011494608.1:2260289-2261824 GCF_000754665.1 Bison bison bison | reverse complement strand
GACTCATCAAGAAACAAAGGGATAAAAATCAAATCAATAAAATTAGAAATGAAAATGGAGAGATCACAACAGACAACACAAAAATACAAAGGATCATAAGAGACTACTATCAACAATTATATGCCAATAAAATGGACAACGTGGAAGAAATGGACAAATTCTTAGAAAAGTACAACTTTCCAAAACTGAACCAGGAAGAAATAGAAAATCTTAAAAGATCGATCACAAGCACGGAAATTGAAACTGTAATCAGAAATCTTCCAGCAAATAAAAGCCCGGGTCCAGACGGCTTCACAGCTGAATTCTACCAAAAATTTAGAGAAGAGCTGACACCTATCCTACTCAAACTCTTCCAGAAAATTGCAGGGGAAGGTAAACTTCCAAACTCATTCTATGAGGCCACTATCACCCTAATACCAAAACCTGACAAAGATGCCACAAAAAAGAAAACTACAGGCCAATATCACTGATGAACATAGATGCAAAAATCCTTAATAAAATTCTAACAATCAGAATCCAACAACACATTAAAAAGATCATACACCTTGACCAAGTGGGCTTTATCCCAGGGATGCAAGGATTCTTCAATATCCACAAATCAATCAATGTAATACATTACATTAACAAATTGAAAAATAAAAGCCATATGATTATCTCAATAGATGCAGAGAAAGCCTTTGATAAAATTCAACATCCATTTATGATAAAAACTCTCCAGAAAGCAGGAATAGAAGGAACATATCTCAACATAATAAAAGCTATATATGACAAACCCACAGCAAACATTATCCTCAATGGTGAAAAATTGAAAGCATTTCCCCTAAAGTCAGGAACAAGACAAGGGTGCCCACTCTCACCACTACTATTCAGCATAGTTTTGGAAGTTTTGGCCACAGCAATCAGAGCCAAAATAGAAATAAAAGGAATCCAAATTGGAAAAGAAGAAGTAAAACTCTCACTGTTTGCAGATGACATGAGCCTCTACATAGAAAACCCTAAAGACTCCACCAGAAAATTACTAGAGCTAATCAATGAATATAGTAAAGTTGCAGGATATAAAATCAACACACAGAAATCCCTTGCATTCCTATACACTAATAATGAGAAAATAGAAAGAGGAATTGAGGAAACAATTCCACTCACCATTGCAACAAAAAGAATAAAATACTTAGGAATATATCTACCTAAAGAAACTAAAGACCTATATATAGAAAACTATAAAACACTGGTGAAAGAAATCAAAGAGGACACTAATAGATGGAGAAATAGACCATGTTCATGGATCAGAAGAATCAATATAGTGAAAATGAGTATACTACCCAAAGCAATCTATAGATTCAATGCAATCCCTATCAAGCTACCAACGGTATTTTTCACAGAGCTAGAACAAATAATTTCACAATTTGTATGGAAATACAAAAAACCTCAAATAGCCAAAGCAATCTTGAGAAAGAAGAATGGAACTGGAGTAATCAACCTGCCTGACTTCAGGCTCTACTACAAAGCCACAGTCATCAAGACAGTATGGTACTGGC
>NW_011494608.1:2242950-2259767 GCF_000754665.1 Bison bison bison | reverse complement strand
GACATACAGATGGCTAACAAACACATGAAAAGATGCTCAACATCACTCATTATCAGAGAAATGCAAATCAAAACCACAATGAGGTACCATTTCACACCAGTCAGAATGGCTGTGATCCAAAAGTCTACAAGCAATAAATGCTGGAGAGGGTGTGGAGAAAAGGGAACCCTCTTACACTATTGGTGGGAATGCAAACTAGTACAGCCACTATGGAGAACAGCGTGGAGATTCCTTAAAAAACTGGAAATAGAACTGCCATACGACCCAGCAATCCCACTGCTGGGCATACACACTGAGGAAACCAGAAGGGAAAGAGACACGTGTACCCCAATGTTCATTGCAGCACTGTTTATAATAGCCAGGACATGGAAGCAACCTAGATGTCCGTCAGCAGATGAATGGATAAGAAAGCAGTGGTACATATACACAATGGAGTATTACTCAGCCATTAAAAAGAATACATTTGAATCAGTTCTAATGAGGTGGGTGAAACTGGAGCCGATTATACAGAGTGAAGTAAGCCAGAAAGAAAAACACCCATACAATATACTAACGCATATATATGGAATTTAGAAAGATGGTAATGACAATCCTGTATGCGAGACAGCAAAAGAGACACAGATGTATAGAACAGTCTTTTGGACTCTGTGGTGGGGTGGGGTGGGGAATGATTTGGGAGAATGGCATTGAAACATGTATAATATCTAAGAAACGAATCGCCAGTCCAGGTTTGATGCAGGTTACAGGAAGCTTGGGGCTGGTGCACTGGGATGACCTAGAGGGATGGTATGGGGAGGGAGGTGGGAAGAGGGTTCAGGATGGGGAACATGTGTACACCCATGGCAGATGCATGTTGATGTATGGCAAAACCAATACAATATTGTAAAGTAAAATAATAATAATAATAAATTAAAAATAATAATAAAAATAAATAAATTTTTTTAAAAAAGAAAAGCAAATATACCCCAATTTTTAAAAAAATTCAAGCTGTATAGGTATAAAATTTTTTTTTAAAAAAGCTATGCTATGTTTTTTCCAGCAGTCATGTGTGGATGTAAAAGTTGGACCATAAAGAAGGCAGAGGGCCAAAGAATCTAGGCTTTTGAACTATGGTACTAGAGAAGGACTGATGCTGAAGCTCCAATACCTTGGCCAACTGATGCAAAGAGCCAACTCATTGGAAAAGACCTTAATGCTGGGAAAGATTAAGGGCAAGAGGAGAAGCAGGTGACAGAGGATGAGATGGTTGGATGGCATCACTGACTCAATGGACATGAGTTTGAGCAACCTCTGGGAGCTAGAGAAGGACAGAGGAGCCTGCTGCAGTCCGTGGGGTGGCAAAGAGTCAGACATGACTGAGGAACTGAACAGCACCACCGCAGTTCTTTACAATGCTGTGTTAGTTTCTGCTGTGTATAGCACAGGGGGTTCAGCTCTGCTCTCTGTGGTAACCTAGATGGCAGGGGGAGGAGGTCCTAAAGAGGAGATATACGTATGCTTCAGCTGCTCCTTGGCCAGCCTTGGTTTGTAGATGCACACTTCTGGTCTCTATTCCTGTCTTCACGTTCTCTCTGCATCTGTGTCCTCACACCGCCTGCTCAGGAGGACACCATTCATTGGATTTAGGGCCAATCATAACCCAGTGGGCTTCCTAGGTGGCACAGTGATAAAGAATCCATCTGCCAATGCAGGAGACGGAAAGACACAGGTTCAGTCCCTGGGTGGGAAAGATCCCCTGGAGGAGGAAATGCCAGCCCACTCCAGTATTCTTGCCTGGAAAATTCCACAAGCAGAGGAGCCTGACCATCTACAGTCCGTGGGGCCACGAAGAGTCAGACACAACTGAGCTTCTGAGCACTAACCCAATGTGACCTCATCTCAACTAATTACATCTGCCCAGATGCTATTCTCAAATAAGGTCCCATGCTGAGGTTCTATGTGGATGTGACGTTTTGTGCAACCCTATTCAACCCAATCCAGGGATGATGATCACTGAAGACCCTGTGACTTTTCTCCTCTGTACTGTATGTGCACTGAACTATAATCTCTTGCTGGTTGTTCACAATATATAATAGCCAATTGTTTACAAGTCTATGTCCTACCAAATGGTGAGGTGTTGAGAGCAGAGCCCAAAATTTTGCTTTGTTTTTGTATTTTATTATTAGCTTGTTTGTTTTCTCTGGCCATGTGCATGCAGGATCTTAGTTCCCTTACCAGGGATTGAACCTTTGCCCCTGCAATAGAAGCTCAGAGCCCTAACCACTGGGCCAATAGGAAGTTCTCCTGTTTGGGTTTTTTTTACACCTTTCAGTATCCAGGATGTAGCACAGGACCATGTTTATGACTGGCCTTCAGTAAACATGTATGAAATGTCATCGAGTTACAGTCATATTTTTGCAAGACTGACCCTCTGCCCTTGAGGATGTTAGAATCCAGGAGAATGTCTGAAGATTTCTGGAGGCAAACAAACCAGGCCAGAGCTGAAAAACTCACCTACCACGCTGCTTCTCTGCCTTCAGGATTGGAAATGTCTAGCTGGTTTCTTGTCTGTTACTGGCACATTGTGGGACACATTTCCCCCATCTGACCTCAGTTTCCCACTGTAAATGAGGGATTTGGACCACAGTCCCCAAGTCCTTTCATCTTCTAAGCTCACTTATCTTTACGATCGCATGGGTCACAATCAGCCAGAACTGAGGTTATTAAGAGAGAAGCATCGACGAACCAGTTAGGGAAGCTTCCTGAATGCATCAGCTTCCAATTCACTGTGACCAGCCTTTTCCTATTCAGCTGCGGTGTCTGCGGCTCAGGTGAGAAATCGCTCCCATTGCCTGGCAGGCTGTGAGCTGAAATTCCTCCAGTGAAGATTGCCAAGGTGCCCGAGAGCAATGATAAACACAATCTTTTCACTCCAACCCTCCATTTAGATCTGCTTCCCTTTTGAATCTCAATTGGTTACAGCAGGATTTTGGGTTCCTTGCTGAGGAGGTGTTTGGCAAATCATGCAAGGGCGAAGGCTCCCCAGAGAGGAGATTTTCCCCTTATATCAGAACCTTTCAAAATAGCAGGAGGAGCGAAGAATTGCAAATGGGCGGCCAACCAGCTCCTCAGCCGGTGAGAAGAGGTGAGACTGAATTTTCACCTTCAAGCAGCACACGATTTTCTTTCTTGAGAGCGACAACTTTTTCCTGAAAGAATATGGAACCAACATGTTCTCCAGGAAGCCCTCCCTGGTCACGCCTACCCAAGAGTGGGGTCCCACATTCTGTGTACCCACTATTTCTGAAACTTACTTTCAGGCTGATGTCAACACTGGGTTGCAACGTCTGTTTCTGCCCTTAGGTGCTGTGACGCACAGACCTCGTTTGCTCTTCCAAACCACTCTTCGTGCATCTTGGTTTGGATTTTCCTGCAAAGAGATCTTGGAACAAGGTCCCGGAGGAAGGTAGTTCATCCAGAGGGTCACTGTAGGAAGCATTTGTGAGGAATGAGAAAAGTGAGAGAGTAAAAGGAGAAATGTCAACAGGAGGGCGTGTTTATAGCTGGAGCCCTGTGCCTCTGAGGACCCTCCTAAGGACCTCGTGGAATGAGTCTGAGAGTTGACCCACTGAGGCCTGATGGTAAAGCTGCAGCACTTTTCTGTGGATTCCCACTGGTTGCGAGTTTCCCATGGGAGGCATTAACTGCTCTGCAGTTCTGGCTGCCTTGATGTCCAGCCAGAAGGGGGCGCTCTTTTGAGGTCAGGAAAAGCCCTCCAGCAGGAAAGCAGAGGTGGGACACACACAGGCCAGTAGAAGGTGCTAGTGAGAGCGGTCAGGGTAGCCCCAAGGTTGAGGGGTGGCAGGGGGTTGCTGGAGGGGGGCCCTCTCCAACCGCAACCCTGCTATTTGTTCACATAATCAGGTCTGCCCCCAACCCCTGCATCTTCATCCTTGTGTTAAGGGCACTGCTAAGGACTTTGTTGGTATCATTGTGTTGAACTGAAAGAAGTTTTCACTGCACACAGGACTCTCACCAAAGAAAGGGCCCATGGTGGGGTTCTGGGACATTTTCAAAGAGGCTCCAGGGTCAATCCAAAAGGGTCTCTTAAAACAACCACAGCTGACACAGTAGTTGGCTCTCTGTCTGGCTGATGGGGGATTTCTGCCCTTCACAGGTTCTTTTAAAATTTCAATTATGTGCTGTAAATCAGTTTTTCCAAAGTGTGTTCCAAGTAACAGATTAGATAAGAAAGGAGAGTGGCCATTCAACTAGCTTAGGAAACACTAATAACGTCCCACTGAACACTGTGGGAAATCCCAAATCTTAAGAGTTTATGGAAATGGTACCGATGAGCCTGTTTGCAGGGAAGAAATAGAGATGCAGATGTAGAGAATGGACTTGTGGACCCAGTGGGGGAAGGAGAGGGTGGGATGAATGGAGAGAGTAGCGTTGGCATCTATACATTACCACATGCAAGTAGCTAGCTAGTGGGAAGATACTGTGCAACACAGGGAGCTCGGCTCCTGGCTCTGTGACCTAGAGGGGTGGGAAGGGGGTGTTGGAAAGGAGGCTCAAGAGGGAATGGGTATGTATATACTTAAAGCTGATTCAAATTGTTCTACAGCAGAAACTAGCACAAAATTGTAAAGCAATTATGCTTCAATTACATTTTTCAAAAAATTAAAAAGAAGTTTATAGAGAGGCCATAATAGGATTCAGTCTCATACGCCATCCAGGTGATCTCAAGCACACGTGTTCTTCCGTGGCTGCATTCTTGAAACAGGTCCCACTGTGGGAACAGGACCCTGAGTGTACATTCCAAGGATTGCAGGGGGGCGGGTTTGGCAAGGAGCCCCCAATTGCCCCGGTCCAGCTTGCGAGTCAAATGGCAGTCATCTCCTCTCCATGACCTCCCCAACATCAAACATGATTTCCCTGCTCTTCTCAGTCTCAGGGATGGACACAACACAACATCTGACAAGATCCAGAAATCAGCACCTGAGATGCAGGGTTCATTTGTCACTCAGCAGAGCTGTCTGATACAGAGTGAGTCTTTCATCTCTTAACAGGGAAAAGAAGTGATTATGATGTTGAACCAAATAGCAAAAGGTATTTCCTTGGGGTTCCTCTTGGAATTAGCTACTCTTTCAGGAAAACTGTTGCCTGAATTGGGATCCTAAATAATCAAACTTTTGCTCTGGTGAGAGGAATAACATTCAGTGAGCACTTACTCTGTGGAAGCTTTGTGTGCATTGTCTCATCTTACCTTCTCAACAAAACTCCTCAGGAAGTATTTCTAGTCTTATTTACAGAAGATAAACTGAACTCAGAGAGTTTAACTGACTTTTTCAAGGTCGTACAAAGGATAACCAGGATTTGAAACAGACCTGGAATTCAGACAAAATCTATATTCTTTCCTCACATCATGCTACAGTAGCAATCATCAGCTACTGGAGATGCTAACAAAGGCTTCCTTTGAGGGGCCTGTAATGAGGTACATTCAGCACAAAAGGCATCTCCCTCCTGACACCATTAAAATGTTTCTCACAAACAACTTAGTAAAAAAGATTCCTCCCATCTCCTCAAATTATTGAAAATATTTCTCCCAACCAAAATGAGAAAAATTCTTCTTGGATTTTTTTTTTTAAATAATTGGGTCTTTGAGTACTTCCCCAGTGAGGTCATGCTGAAACAAACGATCTTTGAATTTGATCAGACAGGAAAATAAGGAAGCATCTCTGAGACTCTCAGTGATCCTGGAAACATCTGCTCATGGATAACAATTTCTACTCATTGATGCCAGCCATGATTCTAGTCTTTTAAAAGATGCCCTGCTGACCATCAGCTTAAAGGAGACTCAGTCAGTCAGTAAAGGTTTCCAGGAAGACTTCCTTGTGCCAAACACCATGCTAGGCACAGAGGACAGTTTACATACTGATACATTATCTTCTTTCTCATAATTATAGCAGTTGTTGTTCAGTTGTTATGTCCAACTGCTTGTGACACCCATGACTGCAGCACATCAGGCTTCCCTGTCCTTCACCATCTCCTGGAGTTTGCTCGAACTCATGTCCATTGAGTTGGTGATGCCATCCAACCATCTCATCCTCTGTCACCCTCTTGTCCTCTGCCTTCAATCTTTCCCAGCATCAGGAGCTTTTCCAATGAGCCAGTTCTTTGCATCAAGTGGCCAAAGTATTGGAGCTTCAGCTTCAGCATCAGTCCTTCTAATGAATATTCAGGGTTGATTTTCTTTAGGATTCCACAGGCATTTATCACAGATCTGGAGGCTGTGAGATAGGGTGCTGACATGGTCAGGTCCAGGCCAGGACCGTCTTCCTGGGGGGCAGGTGCTCACTAGCTTGCTGTGCCCACGTGTGTTCTTCCCTCAGGTGCGTGTAGAGAGACACACAGTGAGCTCTGGGGCCTCTTTCTCCTCTTATAAGGGCACTAATCTCATCACGGAGGCCCCACCCTCAAGATCAATTACTTGTCTAAAGTGGGACCTCCACCTTCAAACCTCATCACCTTGGAGGTTAAGGCTTCAACTTAGAAAGTTGGGGAACAGAGATAATCAGTCCATAAAGCATGGGCAGTTCAGAAGGCATCTCCTCTCCCCTCTGACCCTCTTACCTCTCCTTCTCATTCAGAGGATCCTGAGTGTCCCCTGTGTGCCAGACAGTCTTGTATATGCTGCAGACATAACCAAAGACAGGAAAGAAGTAGCCTTCGTGTCTGTGAACCTTCAGCTTCCAAGATTCTCCTCTAAGAAAACTTCCTCACTTAAGCCTCTTTTCTCTGATGTTCTTTTAGCTGATTCTCCTTTGTATCCTTTTAAAAAATGCTTTATTTATCTATTTGGCTGCACTGGGTCTTTGTTGCTGTGCATGGGCTTTCTCCAGTTGTGGTGAACAGGGACTACTCTCCAGCTATGACATGTGGGCCTCTCACTGCAGTGGCTTCTCTTGTTGCAGAGCACGAGCTCACAGCCTGAGTAGTTGCAGAACCTGGGCTTAGTTGCCCCACGGCACATGGGAACTTCCTGGACTAGGGATTGAACCCATGTCCCCTCCACTGGCAGGCGGATTCTTAACCACTGGGCTACCACGGGAGTTCTCCTTTGTATCCTTTGATCCTGTTCCACTCTCAGGAAAAACCTTTTGAGCATACACTCTTCTGCATATGTACAAATCATGTGTACAAATTTACAAATTACATGCATATTCTAATATATAGTGTATACTATAACAATACAGGTATCCCCCACTGTCCGAAACCTTTCATGAGCCAAAGTGGTGTAAAGAGAAAAAGCAATGATCTTAAGATGCGTGCTGCTCACAGACGCACAAAACAAATGGAGATAAAGCACAGATGCTCATAGACACAATTCAAAGCCTTGGTGGCTCCATGCTGAGATGCTGAGTGTGGTTCCTAGGGAAGCAGCTCTCTGCTCTGCGTGCTCATTCCCTCTGTAGTGGCGGCTGCAAATAACACTGAATGCAATTGTTGATTTCCTCCAGTTATCAAAGACAGGTACTAATGTGAGTTTATGCAAACAAGGGCCACACTCAATTTGAAATGTTAATTCTGACTTGTTCCTTTGAAAGTTAGTCTTTTATTTTTTTCAATAAACTTTTAGGACAGTTGTAGATTTATGGACTCATCACAAATATAGTACAGTTTCTGTACACCCTACACCCAGTACCCCCTTATTAGTAGTAGCTTACGTTAGTATGGTGCGTTTATCACATGAGTTGATATCGATATGTTGTTATTTACCGAAGTACATACTTTATTCAGAGTTCCTCAGTTGTTCCCTGAAGTCCTTTTTCTCTTCCAGGATCCCACCCAGGTTACCACCTGACGTTTAGTCAAACGTCTCCTTAGGCACCTGTTTTCTATGACAGTTTTAAAGACCTTTCTTTTTAAATAAAATTCTTTAATGATTTTTAAAAAGCAGGTTACCTAAAGCAAACTGTAAAAAAGGAGGAGACAATAATTATTTATAAAGCACCAATTTATAATAACAGAGTAAGAAGCTGGGGGAGGAAAAGTGCTGAGTGATTTCCCAACATTGCAGTGGTGTGAGCATGTAGTATGAACACAACCTTCTTCAGATCCTCTGATCCCCACAGGGACCCCACTTCCCCGAGCCCCCTTGAGAGCTCTCACTCATCCTTGTGGAACTGACTCTTTAAAACCTGTCTATCTCCCCATGTTGAAAGCTGCCTCATCCATCTCTGTGTCCCAATCACAGAGGGGATTCTCCTGTAGACTTGTCTGGAAATATATATACACACAAATGAGGCATTGATGTTGTTGCAATGACTATGATCACAATTCCAAGATTGGGAGGAGAGGACAATTCTCTTCTTAGGTCTTCCCACAGATCCTTGGTTGTATCATCCAAGGTTCTAGATCTTGAAACCAATGTCAACTGAATCATGTGATCTGACAAATATGAGTGTTAAATGGTGTTGAGGGTTTGCTGGCATCAGGCATGCTGCTAAGTACTCAAATGCTGCTTCTGTAACCTTGCCAACAGCCTCACAAGCCTGCTGTATCCCACTCTGCAGAAAAGAGAACGTGAACGCGTTACGTGATTTTCCCAAGGTCACAAAGGTAGAGCTAGAGGTAGAAATAAGACCCGCCTCCAAGAACAGCCTTTTTAATCTCTACACTGAGTCAATTCCCAAAGGACTATTCCATAAGCCCTGCGTCAATACATGAATGTGCATCTGTAGAAGGAAGACTTCATCTCGATGTACGACTGTATTTTAAGCACGTCTCCATCATGAGGCATCTTCCCATCTGGGACATGATGGAATGGTGGAGTTACTGAGTATTCTAGTGTGTGTGGCCTGGAAAGCACCTGTATCCCAGACATTCGGTTTAGTTGCTCCTTAGCTCAAGGTGACCCAACTTAGCTTAAGGTGGTCTTAGAGCCAAGCCTCAGACTGAGCCCCACTGACTGCCATACCACCATCTCCCTCATACCACACTGCTCTGCCCCCTTGAAAAACTGTGAAGTATTATTACTGCCCAAATCCTATCCTGAAATTGCTCTGAGAGATAGGGCACTCAGAAAGACACTCTTGCAGCCACTGACCTTTAGCTCGTCTCCTCCAACTGTGACCCAATCAGGCATAATGAGTTTAGAGCAGACTTGGAATTGTTTTCTTCTCTCTGCTTTTCTTCTCTGCCAGCCTTTATCGGTACTTTAGCAGAAGGCTGTTTTTCCTTCTGCACTTATTTATATTTAGCCTGAGCATCCTGTTAATTACAGAGCAGTTAAAGGAGAATTAGGGACACTATATATAAATTTGCCATTTATGCAAATTGCAAAGAGAGAACAAAGAAAAATTAGCTTAATTAGTGTAATTGCTAAAAAAGCGGGAGGCGAGGCAAACAGAGCTTTAATCAAAGAAGAGGCAAAGGAAGTCTCAAGGAAATGGTGACCCGAATCAGCAGATTGGAGAGTTCTGACCTTTCGAGATTTCAAGACCTTGCTGAGGCGTACGGATGACATGAGGCCACGGAGGGGAGGGGCAGAGAGTTCTCAGTATAAAGATGCCAACTGGTTGCTTAAGAAATGAAATAAGACCCTTGCACTTGGAAAGTTACTGATATTCCCATTAGCGTGGGTACCTGGCGGAGTGTTTGAAATATTGCAAGACCGTCCACCAGCAAAAGGATTACAGTTCCTGAAAGCTCTGATCATGGATAGCATTTTTTATCCCTAAACTATTTTTTTATCAAAGTATGTACATTGTTTTTTCAGACATGATGCTACTGCACACTTAATAGACTACATGTCCATGTGCATGCTAAGTCGCTTTATTTGTGTTCAACTCTTTGTGACCCTTATAGACTGTAGCCCACCAGGCTCCTCTGTCCGTGGGATTCTCCAGGCAAGGATACTGGAGCGGGTTGCTGTGCTGTCCTCCAGAGGATCTTCCTGACCCAGGGATTGAACCCACGTCTCTCCGGCATTGCCAGGCAGATTCTTTACCACTAGTGCCACCTGGGAAGCAGTATCACTTATACATAACTTTCATATGCATAGGAATTCACAATCTTCCTGTGACTCATTTTAGTGTGATGTTCACTTTCTAGAGATGGTCTGGAACCACACTTGCAATATCTTCGAGGTATACCTGTAAAAATATAGGCAACCCAGTTAAATTTTAACTTGAGACAAGCAACAAAAGTATTTTTAGTTTAAGTATGCCCCCATGACATTCAGGGAAATTATTTATACTAAAAAAAGAAAAAGGAATGTGTTGTTTATCTGGAATTCAAACTAACTGAGCATCCTGTATTTATTTTTCTGGCAACCCTCCTGGGGAGGTACACAAGAGAAGTCCTTCCTGTGTCTCCCCAGGACCACAGAAAAAATTGGGACTTCCTGTGAGGCAGAAAACTGTTCCCCGGCCAAGTGCAAGTCCCTTCAGCCTTGCATCATAGCAACAGAGAGGCAGAGAGAGAGACTATGAATGAGAAGAGTCTACGACACTCATGGGTTAGTGAAGGGGGTAGGGACTCCAGGAAACACTGGACTCTTCACCTCTGCACCCTGACATCTTACCCCAACTCCCCAGATCGTCCATAAAACTGCCAGATACATAAATGTCTGTGTACCTTAGGTGTTCTGTGTTCCAGGGAAATCAAGGAGAAGGCAGTAACTCTACATCTGGGCAGCTCGCTCTGCTCTGCTCTAAGACTTTGCAGATTTTAACTCACTCAATCCTCACAAGAACCCACATGAGGCAGACTATCCTGGACCCACTTTGTAGATGCAGAGTCAGGCACATGGAAGCTAAGGGACTCCAGAGAGAGTGGTCAGTAAGCAGAGAGCTGGGATTTTATCCAGGCATCTGGCTCCAGAGACTGTCCTCTGCCGCCTGCCACATGGGAACTGCCGGCCAACACCAGGATAACCAAATGGAAAGCTGATCATTCATTCACCACTTTTGCTTTGAAAATAGCAAATCTATCTACACTAGACTACAATGTAGTCTAGTGAAAAGAAAGGAAACTCAAAGACTCGTGTTTGCTTTCTTTTCTCTTTAATTAATCAATTAATGAATTTGACTACATTGAGTCTTAGCCGCAGTACATGGACTCCGTAGTTGTGGCATGCGGGCTTAGTTGCTCTGCAGCAAGTGGGTTTTCAGTCCCCTGACCAGGAATGGAACACACATCCTCTGCATTGCAAGGTGGGTTCTAAACCGCTAGACCACCAGGGAAGTCCACAATGTTTGATTTCTAACTCTGTCCTGGGTAGCTCAATCAGATAAACATCCAAACCCAGACTATACATTGTAGGAGCTCAGGTTTCTCACTCTGGTTTCTGCAGTAATGACTGCAGTGGTTGCACCCAGCTATCTAGCCAGAGTAATACCAGCTGCTGCTGCTGCTAAGTCGCTTCAGTCGTGTCCGACTCTGTGTGACCCAGGCAACGGCAGCCCACCAGGCTCCCCCATCCCTGGGATTCTCCAGGCAAGAACACTGGAGTGGGTTGCCATTTCCTTCTCCAATGCATGAAAGTGAAAGTGAAGTCACTCAGTCATGTCCGACTCTTAGCGACCCCATGGACTGCAACCTACCAGGCCCTTCCGCCCATGGGATTTTCCAGGCAAGAGTACTGGAGTGGGGTGCCATTGCCTTCTCTAGTAATACCAGCTATCAAGCTGTAATTAATCCCAGCTTGGAGAGGATCTTAATGCAGGAATTTATAAAGGTAAATAGAACATGATATGTGTTTTCTGTTCCTCAGTCATGTCTGACTCTTTGTGGACTCCATGGACAGTAGCCCAGCAAGCTCCTCTGCCCATGGAATTTTCCAGGTAAGAGTACTGGAGGAGGCCACCATCTCCTACTTCAGGTGATCTTCCCAACTCAGCATCCAACCCTCATCTCTTGTGGCTCCTGCATTAGCAGGCGGATTCTTTACCACTGCACCATCCGGGAAACCCAAATAAAGCATGGAGACAGGCTGAACCCACCCAGTAGAATTAGATATCTGTCCTACAGAATAGAATATACAGTTCTATTCTATTTAATGGATAGAACTGTATATGGTTTATCTTGCCCATTTACCTGCGGGACCAGAGTGAGACCTGATACCTGCCTTCCTTGCTGGTTACTGGTAATTCTTGTTGTTTAATTGCTCAGTCATGCTGACTCTTTGCAACCCTATGGACTGCAGCACACCAGGCTTCCCTGTCCTTCACTGTCTCCCAGAGTTTGTTCAAACTCATTCCATTGAGTCAGTGATGCCATCCAACCATCTCATCCTTTTAGCCAACAAACAAATGAAAAAATACATAAAATTTATTTAGAAGAGTTGGTTGGATCTAGCTCATTTCTTGACTCTCATGCAGGATGTCTGTTTCTGGTATGTGGAAACTTAATGTAGGTCACAGCAAGTTCCCAGTGTTTGCTCCTGCACAGGCCAAAATTATAGTGTTCATACACTGATCCTCCCCTGTCACCCCTGGACAGAGCAGAATGCTTTCTTGATTGAGGTCAGATCACAAAAACTGTTCTGGAATCAAGAACTGGCAAGAGGGGTGGCTCTGCTGGGGCCAGGTTCACTTTCAACAGTCAGTGTTTGTCTATCGTTTACTCAAGAGGAGGAGTTGGCACTTTCCTGGAGTCTCTCAGGGAAGCTTCAATGGAGAAAATACCCACAGAATTGGGGTAAGGTGATGCAAGGGCCAGAGGGATACAACTATTTAACATTTCAAACCTTCTTTGATCTGCCTTCTTATCTTCATTAGGGATTTCTTTTACAAGAAACAGAAACATATAAATAGTAAAACCCAACCAAAAATAAAAGTTGAAAAAATAGGAGTGAGTTCTGTTGGCATGTAAGGGCTAAAACTATAGCTCAGACTCATAAGGGACTGGAAGAAAAAACAAATCTGGGTTATTCTATTTCTCTGGGTCATCACGATATCCTTCTCTGCTTTCTTGGTTGAGCAGCAGAAATAGTCACCATGCATCCACATGTTCTCACAATGCATGTGTCCAACAATTCCTAACTATTTTTGTATCACATAGTCCAAAATATTGAGAAAAACATGAGACAGAGATCAGCTGAAACTAGCTATGACTTGCTTTCTCTGGGGTCATTTGCCCACCCTTGGTCCAACCATCTGTGGCCAGAAAAGAATGATCTCCAGTACAAACAAGGTAACTGGGGTTGTAGGAAGTGATTTGCCAAGATGGATCTACATGGGGAAGGACGGGTGACTTAGCTACTGCACTTCCTTTCACTTTCATCCCCTTGGATGACATCTTTATAATGCTTGACGTTTCTGAAATGCCTGACTCTTTACCTAGGGAATTAGATATCTCAGACTTGCATCACCAGTGTACCTTGCAACCCCTTTGGCCGCCTTATAAGGCGATGACACCCTGAAACAGCCCAAGGGTGTTTGTTTTGTTGGGAATGTGCCTCTCCTGTTTGTTCTGTCCAATGACATCCAAAATCCCATTTTGTCTCAGGATGTTTTGCTGTCTCCTTTTGTGAACAGGGCACATGATAGAGTTTGAGCTTCCTCATATTTTCTTGCTGGGCTTATTTAATATGAATCACTTGAAGGACAAGGATGAATCCAAGCAGAATCCTTGGTGGCACAAAGTAACACACACACACCCAACACTAATTGTTGGGCTCCATAGAGAAGGGAAAGACGTGTCTACAGGGGAAACATTATGGATGTAATCCCTCAAAAAGATAAGCATGAAATGCTCCCATCTTCTAATCACTATCAGTTGTGTCCGACACAGTTGTGTCCGACTAATCACTATCACTCAGTTGTGTCCGACTCTTTGTGACCCCGTGGACTGAAGCCCACCAGGCTCCTCTGTCCATGGGATTCCCCAGGCAAGAATATTGAAGTGAGTTACCATTTCCTTCCCCAGAGGACCTTCCTGACCCAGGGATTGAACCCCTGTCTCCTGTTTACCAGGCAGATTCTTTACCATTGAGCCAGCTGGGAAGCCCGAGAAGAGTTCTGAAAACAGCACAATTTAGGGACTTGGAGCACATTCCAAACCCCCGGGAATTCATGTATTCAGGGAAGGAAGGTGGGTACACAGATGACCACAGAGCAGGAACTACTTGGAGCATTTTGAGTGATCCCCAAGTGAAAAAGTGCCTTGGAGGAGTCTTAAAATGAGCTTATTGAAAGCACATTGCTGTGTTTGGTGGGCTGCAGCCAAAGGATAGCATGTCCCACCAACTTAAACACACCAGGCACTGGCGCACAGAGCACCTTCTGATGGTGCTCAAGAGTAAATGATATTTACAGAATGAAGTTTCTCTAAAGACATCCTGCTCTTCCTGTAGAGTGAGACATGCCGAGGAAGAGAAGGGAGAGTCTGGTCTTTCTGTGGGGAATCGAGCAATTGCATGGAAGGGGATGTCTACTCACAGTTCAGTTCAGTTCAGTCACTCAGTCATGTCTGATTCTTTGCGACCTCATGGACTGCAGCACATCAAGCTTCCCTGTCCATCACCAACTCCCGGAATCCACTCAAACTCATGTCCATTGGGTCGCTGGTGCCATCCAGCCATCTTATCCTCTGTCGTCCCCTTCTCCTCCTGCCTCCAATCTTTCCCAGCATCAGGTCGTTCCAAATGAGTTAGTTCTTTGCATCAGGTGGCCAAAGGATTGCAGTTTCAACTTGAGCATCAGTTCTTTCTATGAATATTCAGGACTGATTTCCTTTAGGATGGACTAGTTGGATCTCCTTGCAGTCTAAGGGACTCTGAAGAGTCTTCTCCAATACCACAGTTCAAGAGCATCAATTCTTTAGTGCTCAGCTTTCTTTATGGTCCAACTCTCATATCCATACATGACCACTGGAAAAACCATAGCTTTGACTAGATGGACCTTTGTCGGCAAAGTAATGTCTCTGCTTTTTAATATGCTGTCTTGGTTGGTCAGAGCTTTTCTTCTATGGAGTGAACGTCTTTTAATTTCATGGCTGTAGTCACCATCTGCAGTGATTTTGGAGCCCAAGAAAATAAAGCCTGTCACTGTTTCCATTGTTTCCCCATCTATTTGCCATGAAGTGATGGGACTATATGCCACAATCTTAGTGTTTTGAATGTTGAGTTTTAAGCCAGCTTTTTCACTCTCCTCTTTCACTTTCATCAAAAGGCTCTTTAGTTCCTCTTCACTACTACTCACAGGCAGATGTAAAAGCTTACAGAACTTTCTGAACTACAAATGATGGGCTTCACATTCCAAGTTCCTTAGTTAGGAACAGCAGGGCTGCCAAGAAAGAGGACGTTTAAGTCAGGTTTCGGAGGATAAGGAGACTGCTCCAGGGATCTATAACTGTTGCAGCAAAGGTGACCCCTTCCTGGGCCTGAGAGCAGGCTCTTGCCCAACACTCAGAAATGAATTGTCCAAGGAGACATTCAGTTCATTTCAGTCACTCAGTCATGTCTGACTCTTTGTGACCCCATGAATTGCAGCACGCCAGGCCTCCCTGTCCATCACCAACTCCCGGAGTTCACTCAGACTCATGTCCATCGAGTCAGTGATGCCATCCAGCCATCTCATCCTCTGCCATCCCCTTCTCCTCCTGCCCTCAATCTTTCCTGGCATCAGAGTCTTTTCCAATGAGTCAACTCTTGCCATGAGGTGGCCAAAGTACTGCAGTTTCAGCTTCAGCATCATTCCCTCCAAAGAAATCCCAGGGCTGATCTCCTTCAGAATGGACTGGTTGGATCTCCTTGCAGTCCAAGGGACTCTCAAGAGTCTTCTCCAACACCACAGTTCAAAAGCATCAATTCTTCGGTGCTCAGCCTTCTTCACAGTCCTACTCTCACATCCATACATGACCACAGGAAAAACCATAGCCTTGACTAGACGAACCTTTGTTGGCAAAGTAATGTCTCTGCTTTTGAATATACTATCTAGGTTGGTCATAACTTTCCTTCCAAGGAGTAAGCGTCTTTTAATTTCATGTCTGCAGTCACCATTTGCAGTGATTTTGGAGCCCAAAAAAATAAAGTCTGACACTGTTTCCACTGTTTCCCCATCTATTTCCCATGAAGTGATGGGACCAGATGCCATGATCTTCATTTTCTGAATGTTGAGCTTTAAGCCAACTTTTTCACTCTCCACTTTCACTTTCATCAAGAGACTTTTTAGTTCTTCTTCACTTTCTGCCATAAGGGTGGTGTCATCTGCATATCTGAGGTTATTGATGTTTCTCCTGGCAATCTTGATTCCAGCTTGTGTTTCTTCCAGTCCAGCGTTTCTCATGATGTACTCTGCATATAAGTTAAATAAGCAGGGTGATAATATACAGCCTTGACAAGGAGACATACATGTTGACAAAGCAAGAAACTTTACTGGGCAGGGGCACCCTGGTGGAGAGCAGCAGAGTCAGGGAACCCAGAAGGACTGCTCTGCCATGTGGCTTGAAGTCTCAGGTCATCTGGTGATAGGGTTAGTTTCTTTGTTGTCTCTGACTCATCATTCTGACTCAGGGTCCTTCCTGGTTGCACACGCATTGCTCAGCCAAGATGGATGCCAGCAAGAAGGATTCTGGAAGGTTGAAATGACATATGGACTGATGTCTCCTCTGACTTTTCTGAAATTCTTCAGATTGGTCGTGGTTTGTTAGTTTTGTGTTCCTTACCAGGCATGCATGAATGCTCAGTCATTTCAGTCACATTTGACTCTTTGCGACCGTGTGGACTGTAGCCTGCCAGGCTCCTCTGTCTATGAGATTCTCTAGGCGAGAATACTGGAGTGGGTTGCCATTTCATCCTCCAGGGAATCCTCCTGACCCAGGGATCA
>NW_011494608.1:2224608-2242807 GCF_000754665.1 Bison bison bison | reverse complement strand
GCCCTCCTGTCATAAAACAACTCATGCGAATGATTACTAAAGGGCCTGGCCAGGGTGGGTGGTTTCAGTCAGTGTTTCCCCTAATGTAAGTGAAAGTGAAAGTCGCTCAGTCATGTCCGACCCTTTGCGACCCCATGGACTATACTGTCCGTGGAATTCTCTAGGCCAGAATACTGGAGTGGGTAGCCTTTCCCTTCTCCAGGGGATCTTCCCAACCCAGGGATCGAACCCAGGTCTCCCGCATTCTTCACCAGCTAAGCCACAAGGGAAGCCCTAACCTAACTGCCTAACAAATTACCACCAAAATTCATAGGCTAATGTAACAATTTATTATTATATCTCTCTTGGTTCTGTGGGCTGACTGGGCTGGCCCAGATGGTTCTGACACAGACACCCTTGGGACAGTAGGCAGATAGATGGTGGCCAGGGGTGCAGTCCTCTGAAGGTTGGATGTCCAGGTTGACTCACTCCATGGCCCGCAGTGGTGCTGGCTGTCAGCTTGGAACTCAGCAGTGATTCTCAACCTGAATAACTGCACGTGGCTTCTTTATGTGCCATGGGCTCCTCACAGCTGGTGGATGGGTTTTGAGAATGTTCCATGAGCAGGAGTTCAAGGCTTCTTATACCCTAACTTCAGAAGGCCCAGCAGGTCAGTTCTATTGATGAAGGCCAACCTTCTCTGTGTGAGGTAGAGGGGTGCATACCGGGGCAGACAAGGATGAAATGGTACAGCCTGTGCCTTTGGGAGGGTGAGAACTAATAATGAAAATAGACGTGTGATTTCATATCTGGGATTAACTGAGTCGAATGCTCTGATGAATCCCTTATCAGATCTTTGCGGGGGCACTAAAGGAGAAAGCAATTTGGGAGGAAATCAGAGTGGGCTTCATAAAGAAGGTGTCAGCTTGCACAAGGGCAGGAAAGGGAAGTTACTATTTGTCCTGGACAATGTGTGTTTGTGTGTGTGTGTTTATGTAGAGAGGAAAGAGATGAGGAAGAGTATTTGGCAATTCAAGTGAGAAAACAGCATACTGAAACAAACCAAACACTCTGATGCATTCTGAGAACTGTAAACCGCAGCAGAAAACTCACAGAGGGATGGATTGTACAGGGTGCTAATGCAAATCATCTGAAAGGATTCACTGAATAAGGAAGCTTAGCAACAAAGTCAAACTTCCTGCAGCACTTCTTAGATTTTATAATATGCTATTATGTATTTTGAATTTGGGCCAATTTTGTGGGATGGTGGGTGAGTCAAGAGTATAAAATATTTCCCGAATATTTTTTTTTAAGGCAAATATGCAAGTAGGGCTGGTGTTGTCTGGATGGTAATTTGGGAAATGTTGGTTTTGTGCAAAGAAGGTAGTATGGCAAAGGAGGGGACTTCAGTAATTGATGGAAGTCTGGCCCTTACCTTCAGGACTATTGACAAATATTTACGAAACACCTACTACATCCTAGCCAGTCTTCATGGCACTGGGGATCTCTCAGTGAACAAGGTAGGAAAAAGCCCCTGTCCCCGTGTAGCTTACCTTCTCCCTGAAAGAGACAGATGCTAAACAAGATAAATAGGAGTGATATACAGTCTCATATAATAAAATAATATATGAGATGGTTAGATAGCATTGCTGACTCAATGAACACGAATTTAAGCAAACTCCAGGAGATAATGGAGGACAGAAGAGCCTGGCGTGCCGCAGTCCACAGGGTTGCAAAGAGTGGGACTCAACCTGGCAACTGTAACAACAACAAATACAGTGTCTTAAATGATGATAAACACCATAGATAAAAAATAAGGCTGAGAAGAAGGAAAAGGGAGTTAAGAATTTTATACCAGCTTGTCATTAAGAAATGACATGTTCTAATGAGGTGGATGAAACTGGAGCCTATTATACAGAGTGAAGTAAGCCAGAAGGAAAAACATCAATACAGTATACTAACGCATATATATGGAATTTAGAAAGATGGTAACAATAATCCAGTGTACGAGACAGCAAAAGAGACACTGATATATAGAACAGTCTTATGGACTCTGTGGGAGAGGGAGAGGGTGGGAAGATTTGGGAGAATGGCATTGAAACATGTAAAATATCATGTAAGAAACGAGTTGCCAGTCCAGGTTCGATGCACGATACTGGATGCTTGGGGCTAGTGCACTGGGACGACCCAGAGGGATGGTATGGGGAGGGAGGAGGGTTCAGGATGGGGAACACATGTATACCTGTGGTGGATTCATTTTGATATTTGGCAAAACTAATACAATTATGTAAAGTTTAAAAATTAAATTAAAAAAAAAAAAGAAATGACATGTGACTAAAGACTCAAAGGATGGTGCCCAGTTCTGAGGATCTTTCTGGAGGCAGAGGAGTATGGTGCATTGAAGGAAGAGAAAGGGGACCAGTAGGACCAGGTGGGGGGCTCTGGGGGAGGGTCCTGGAAGATGAGGTCCACCCTAGAGGATTGGATTGCAGAGAGCATGCAGGATCCCGGGTCTTTTGCTTTTTTCCTGAGTTAGAAGTGAAGCTCTTAGAGGGCTTTGACCCCTGGAGTGATAAGATGGGCTTACTTGTAAAAGGACCTCTCTTGCTAATCTGTAGAAAATAGAACTAGAGGGGCAGAAGCAGAAACAGGGGACTCATTAGAAGGCTCTTGCATCAATCTGGGTGAAATATCTCAATGGCTTGTAACAGAGAGGGAGCAGAAGAGTCTGTGAGAACTGATTGGATTCTGGATATATTTTGAAGGTGGAGCCAACACGATTGGCTGGTAGATAGAATGTGAAATAAGAGAATCAGAAAGAGGAACCAAGATAATGATTTCAAGGTTTGAGATTGAGCCCTTGGAAGGATGGAATTCCTGTACCTGAGCCCAGGAGACTTTCAGGAAGAGCAAGTTTGAGGAAGAAGATTGGAAGTTCGATGTTATAGGAGTGGGTTCAGGGAACCTATAGACTCCAAAGCAAGAACATGGTGCAATTGGATTAGCACCTGAGAAAAAGTAAGCTATGCCACTCTGGCAGCCTTAGAGAGGATGGATTAGAGAGGAAGGATGAATAGCAGGGGATGCTCCAGGAATAAGGGAGGCATTTCAGAAGCTGAAACAAAAATCCAGAAAACTGATGATACACTGATCTAGAGCAGCAGGTTGAGAACAGACAAGGAGGCTTAGATTCAGAGGCAGGGATGAGGCAAGAAAGGAGAGAAAAATCAGTAAGTTTTCTTACGTGGCCTAAAGTAGGGAAAGGGAGGTCAATACCAGAGCCACTTACAGTTCAGGATGCAGTGTGGATGTGGCCCTTTTAAAAATCAGGAAAATAGAAGATGGAGTGGTTTGGTGGAAGAGGATATTGATTCTGTGAGGAGCCCGATGAACTTGAGCTGCCCTAGTAAACTCTACTGCGGATGTCCAGGGGCCTTTGATGTGCTGATTCACAGCTCACTAAGTACCTCCTTTTCTCTAGCACTTTGGCAGTTTTCAGGGTCATGTGACTAGTTCCTGCTAATGAACTAGGGGCAGAAGTCATCTGTGTCACTTCCAGATGGGAGGATTTAAGAGCCATTGGGCAACACTTTCTCTCACTAGCTCCCTGCCACAGAGACTAGAGGCCATGAGTTCAGAGTTCATGGCAGAGCACCCACCAGCCTGGGTCCCTGAGTGATGCTGTGGAGCTCTGTTTACCAACTTCTGCTGAACATGACTTGTGAATGAGAAATACATATTTGATGTATGTGAGTTGAAGATCGATTTGTTACCACAGCATAACCTATGCTCTCCTTACTAATATGTTTGAATATATATATATAAAACTTGGGAGAAAGATGTTGGAATTTTACCAGTATAAATATGACAGTTAAGTCTGGGAATTGAATGGGATCACTTCATAAGAGACTACAAAGTGAGAGCCAATGGAAAGACTCTGGAAGGCAGCAATATTTAAAAAGAAGAAAGATAAAGAGGCGCCATGAAGTCTGAGAAGGAGCTTTCAGACGCATGGAAAAACTAAGAGAGTCATGGGAACCAAGATAGCAAAAAATGTAAGGAGAGAGAGGTCAGAAGTGTCAAATGCTTTGGGATTTATTCCAATTCAATTCATTTCCGTTTTTTTTCCTTTTTTCATTTTAAAAACATAGAGAGACTGCCTCTGACATTCCAGGGAAGTAGAATTGGGATTATGAAGACACCAGTGGATAGAATAATCCATAGGTGATTAGATGACCTTTGTCTACAGCATTTTCTTAGAAAAGTGATGGAGGAAGAAGGAAGACTGAGACAGGTTGAAAGTAAATGGAAGATTAGGAGGTGGAGCTCACCAGATGTGACTTTTTTAAGGCTCTTGATGTAAAGAGAAAGACTGTAAGGTGCTAGTTGTGAATGACAAGAGGAAGAAAAGAAAGTGATACACTCATTACTTATTAGAGAGTATCTAACACCCCAATAATCCAATGATGGGAAAATTTATTCCTCATGCAGCAAACAAGGTTCAGAGAACCAGAATACCTGTTTCTGCCATTTACTAGCATGAACTTGGGCAAATTTTCTTATCTGTAGTTGAAGAAATACCATCTTTCTCCTGTTTTGTTGTGAAGATTGAGTAATCAACTGTCCTAGTGGCTCCAGGATTGAAGGTTTTCCCAGAGCATGGGTTTTTCCTTGCCAAAACCAGAACAGTTCCAGGCAAAGTAAGACATGTTGCTCATTTGATGGTTGAGTGGATTTTAAAATACTTGGCACAGCGCCTGGCAAATAGTAAAGCTTAGCTACGATGACTGCTGATCTTCCACATGCATCAATTTCTTTATCTGTACATGGAAGACACTTGGACTTAACACAGTGGAGTTTTGTGGAGATTAAAAAGAAGATGCTTAATCAGCACATGTAAACACTCAGGAGTATTCATTATTGTCATGATGGTGATCATGATGATAGAGATAATGATGAAGAAACAAGCTGAAAAAAGTTAAGCACAACTAATTAGTAAGAGAACTGGAGTGTGAAACCCAGTTGGCCCATCTCCAAGGCTCTTGGTTTTCCTTTTGTGCCATGTTTTAAGCAAATGCAAGGAATTATTGCATGAAGATATAGAATTTGAACTAAGCCTTAAAAGATGAATTGAGTTTGACATTTCCTCATTTGTTGATTTCATCAGCAAAAGTTTATCCAATTCCAATCATGCACAGGATATGCTATGGGGTGAATATATATATATACACACACATACACACACATGTATGAATAACTAGAATTCAACAGATTATGGAAATTGGAAGGTCATAATGTCATCCTAGACAGAGAGACAGATGAACTTTGGTTTAAATCCTTCTGCCCTTCTCCCAAGTCAATGTGAGTATTCACACATGTAAAGATCCTTGAGATGTTAAGCCCACTCTACAAATCCCGAGGGGAGAGCTGACATCTAATTAGAATGTCTTCTTGTTTATTAGCTTTGAACCAAGCAAGATGATTTCTCACACAGTCATCAAGCCTTGTCTCGGTGGTCATGTCAGCCCCACCTTCTTTCCAGCCTGGCACTACAGGTGATGTTCTAATTCTGTGCCAACGCTAATAACACACCCAAAGAGGCTGCAGACAAATAAACACCATGCCTATTTTTAGCCCCTTTGCCATGGATTTTGGCAGATCTTTGCTCTGAAATTCAAGGGTAACCTCTGAGCTTTCCTTGAAGAATAAATACTCTTTCTGAAATGTTCCCTTAAAAATACAAATAGATAATAGATCCAGTATGGGATCCAAAGCTGATAAACCAGAGGCAAACAGCGAGCTCCCAATTAATGGATCCTTTGATAACACATAGACACCCCCCGCCCCACCTTTAGCAAATCTCCCTGTCCACGGAGGCAGTTTTGAGCATGCAGAAGAGGAAGGCTAGGAGGCTTCATTCCCTGATCCTAGCTCTGAATGGGTCACTGAGGAGGAGTTTAGTTCAGTGAAAATTCTTTTGAGGGTCAGTCTGTTTCAGGTAACCCAGAGAAATAAAGGGAAACACAGGTGGATCAACAATAAAATGGTGAGCAGGCAAACATCAGAATTTCTCCATAGAATGTGCATCAGGAAGCTTGCAAGAGAAAACTGCATCCCATGGCTTGAGAACAGTCATGCATCAGGTTATCAGGCCCCTGAACTGAAATGAACCAGCTCAGGGCCTCCCAGTAGAGTTCCTGGCACAATAGAACCTCTCACCCAACAGATAAGACCTGGAGTTGAATGGCTTCCTCCAGAGCCTGGGAAGGACCCGGGAAAGACCTATAACGCCAGGACCTGGATCCTTCCCAACGTACCCAGAAGCAAGGACTCAAGACTCAGATGTGATTCGGTGTCCTTAAATTCCCTGGGGAGCTGGCCCAAAAATCAAGGCTGATTGACAGGTCCTAAGAGTAAGAATAAACCACAAGTCAGGTATCAGGTTTCATCCTCAAAATGTAATGAAAAGAGAGCACTTAGGAAGGCAACCAAAAGGTCCTGAGTAATTGCATTAATAAATCTAAGATGTCTGGGAATGAAGAAGGAAGGGGCCACACACCCTCAAACTCATTCATTCATTCAGGCATCCTGTCTCTCATTTGTTGTAGTCACTTAATTGTTTTGTTGTTTTAGACAGCCATAATTCAGTTGGTCAACTAATTCAGATAAACAGTAAGTCAGCCAACCTTTCAGTTCACTTTCAGTCATTCCTTCTCTGGGCTTCCCAGTGGCTCTAGTGGTAAAGAACCCACCTGCCAATACAGGAGATGTAAGAGATGCTGCAGGTGTGGTCCCTGGGTCAGGACGATCCCCTGGAGGAGAGCATGACAACTTACTCCAGTATTCTTGCCTGGAGAATCTCATGGACAGAGGAACCTGGCAGGCTGCAGTCCATAGGGCCACAAAGAATCGGACACGACTGAAGGGACTTAGCACACACACATTCATTCTCTAATTCATTTATTCAGTCTTCAGTTGGCAATTTAGTCAGTATTGTCAATCATTTAGTCATCTATCCATCTAATCACGTATTTATTCAACTAATTAATTCATTCACCCATGTTGAGTCTCAGGAAGTCTTTGACGCCATTCATTCATTCATCCAATGAGTCCTTGCTTCTGCCAGTCAGTCATTAGATAATTAATTAGCTATTTTTACTAATCCATTCATTAATTTTTTCTGGCTTTCAAAACTAGTCACTAATTTGCTTGTATTCATGCATTTATTCATTTATTCATGGGTCTTTCAGCTCATCAGGCAGTTACTTAGTCAGGCAATCAGTTCCTTAGTCATAGAGAGCTTGTCCACCAGACCTGGAGAGGAGAGCTTCTAATCTATACTTTTCTTCAGTTAAACTTAAATTTGCATGATCGTCCCAAAGGCTCAAACTATGGAGGATGGCTTTAGGTATAAATGTTCTCTTCTTGTTAAAAAAATAATAATAATACAGTTCAGAGCCTGGTGTTGAAAATATCTTTGCCCAAATATATTCATGAATTGTAAGTCCCCTGAGGCCTGCTGCAGTGATTAAATGAGTCCAGGCTCCAAATGGTCCATGAGGAAGTCTACCCTGAGGGGCCAGGTACCCAGAGACCATTCTTCAGGATGGGGCCCCAGCACAGAATTTATCCCAGAATAGACACAAACTGGTTGTTTTTTTTTTTTCCAATTATATCTTTCCTTGGTTTATTTAAAAAATAGAGAGAGATACATAGTCATTTGAAAATGAAGAAAAGTCTGAATAAGAAAATAAAATACAGCCGAGATGTGACCAACCAGAGTTAATAGTTGTTAACATGTTAGTGTATACACTTATGTAATTATTTGTATGTGCATGCAAGCTAAGTCAATTCAGTCATTCCTGGCTCTGTGACTCCACGGTCTGTAGCCCGCCAGACTCCTCTGTCCATGGAATTTTCCAGGCAAGAAAACTGGAGTGGGTTGCCATTTCTTACTCCAAGGGATTTTCCCGACCCACATCTCCTGTGTATCCTGCATTGGCAGATGGATTCTTTACCAGTGAGGCACCTGGGAAGCCCAATTATTTGTATATATTTTTACAAAAAAAAATTATGTATGGTTTGTATTAATTAATTACAGGAAGACCTCAATGATGTTGAAGGTTTGCTTCCAGACTACCATAATAAAGTGAATATCACATAAAGTGCATCACACAGAGATTTTTGGTTTCCCAGTGCATATAGAAATTATGCTAACACTATCCTGTAGTCTATTAAGTGTGGCAGCTTGATGGTGAAGAATCTGCCTTCAGAGCAGGAGACCTGTGTTCAATCCTGAGGTCAGAAAGATCCCCTGGAGAAGGGAACCGCTACCCATTCCAGTATTCTTGCCTAGAGAATCCCATGGACAGAGGAGCCTGGTGGGTTACAGTCCATGGGACTTTTTCTTTCAGCCACTTTTTCTTTCAGTATTATGTTTAAAAAATGTACATACCTTAATTTAAAAATACTTTATGACTAAGAAATGTTAACCAACATCTGGCATTCAGCTAGTCTTAATCTTTTTGCATTAGTAACATCAGAGATGACTGATCACAAATCACTATAACAAACATAATAATAATTTTAAAATGAAATGAAATGAAGTTTGAAATATTCTGAGAATTATCCAAATGTGACAGAGAGACGTGAAATGAGCCAATACTATTGAAAAAAATGGTGATGGTAGACTTGCTTGACACTGGGTTGACAGAAACCTTCAACTTGTTATTTTAAAAAGTGCCTGTATTATTATACAAGGAGGGTGTAATTCATATAGAAATTTTTGTATTTAAGAGAGTTTGTTTTATCGGGATAGCAGTTAAACTTTGTGATCACAATTAAAATGAGTAATTTAGGAATTGATTTAGAGTTGCTGTTTTAAGTTGAATTTTTACTAGATTTATGTACAGTACTTGAGCATATATGATATCATAAGAATCATCATGCTTATGAGTTTAAGGTAATCTATTAGATTTATAATACGTGAATACTTGGGAAATTTTGTTAATCGGACAAAGTACTGAAAATAGAATGTACCAAACGAGATGCCAGTCCAGGTTCAATGCACGATACTGGATGCTTGGGGCTAGTGCACTGGGATGACCCAGAGGGATGGTATGGGGAGGGAGGAGGGAGGAGGGTTCAGTATGGGGAACACATGTATACCTGTGGTGGATTCATTTTGATATTTGGCAAAACTAATACAATTATGTAAAGTTTAAAAATAAAATAAAATTTTTTTTATTTTGCTTTGAAAAAAAAAAAAAGAAAATAGAATGTACCAAGATTATAAAGACAGTTGAAAATCCTTAAGTTAATAAATGAGATTAGGTATTAATCAGTCTCCTTATATGTGATTGTTAATTTTCACCAGGCTTTTACAAATAAAATAAGATTTATAAACTGAACTTAAAAGCTTGAGAAGGAACACAACTTTGTTTAATAAATTTAATAAACTCAGTGTTAAACTTTAAAACCAGAGTAACCTGTGAGTGATTTGTCATGCGCAAATAACCGTCCCTTGAGAACACTAAGAAAACACTCCATCTTACAGCCATATCAACAAAGTGGGGATAGCGAGTAGCATCTCGCGTCTTCCACATGGACTGCCCCTTCCCAAGGGGAATGTCATGGGCAGATGGCTGCCCCACCATCCAGAAAGGCATCAGAGATGATGACCAGATTTCTGGTTTGGGCATCCAGGTGAGTGGCTTCATCAACCACTGAAAGATGCCAACATAACAAAAGATGAGCAGCACAGTTAGGGCCGGTGGGGACTTTGTGTTCACGTGTTTGTGTGTCAGTCTATTTGTTGTTGTTTAGTTGCTAAGCTGTGTCTGACTCTTTTGCCACCCCATGGACTGTAGCCCGCCAGGCTCCTCTGTTCATTAGATATCCCAGAAAAGAACACTGGAATGGGTTGCCTTCAGGAGATCTTCCCAACCCAGGGATCGAACCCGCGTCTCCCGCATTGACAGGTGAATTCTTTACCACTGAGCCACCGGGGGAAAAAGTCTAAACCATGGAGATGGAAGGACAACCTTCTGCCTTCAGTTCAGTTCCATTGCTCAGTCATGTCCCACTCTTTGCAACCCCATGAACCGCAGCACGCCAGGCCTCCCTGTCCATCACCAACTCCCGGAGTTCACCCAGACTCATGTCCTTTGAGCCGGTGATGCCATTCAACCATCTCATCCTCTGTTGTCCCCTTCTCCCCCTGCCCTCAATCTTTCCTGGCATCAGGGTCTTTTCAAATGAGTCAGCTCTTCCCATCAGGTGGCCAAAGTATTGGAGTTTCAGCTTCAACATCAGTCCTTCCAATGAACACCCAGGACTGATCTCCTTTCGGATGGACTGGTTGGATCTCCTTGCAGTCCAAGGGACTCTCAAGAGTCTTCTCCAACACCACAGTTCAAAAGCATCAATTCTTCGGCGCTCAGCTTTCTTCACAGTCCAACTCTCACATCCATACATGACCACTAGAAAAACCATAGCCTTGACTAGATGGACCTTTGTTGGCAAAGTAATGTCTCTGCTTTTCAATATGCTGTCTAGGTTGGTCATAACTTTCCTTCCAAGGAGTAAGCGTCTTTTAATTTCATGTCTGCAATCACCATCTGCAGTGATTTTGAAGCCCAGAAAAATAAAGTCTGACACTGTTTCCACTGTTTCCCCATCTATTTCCCATGAAGTGATGGGACCGGATGCCATGATCTTAGTTTTCTAAATGTTGAGCTTTAAGTCAACTTTTTCACTCTCCTCTTTCACCTTCATCAAGAGGCTTTTTAGTTCTTCTTCACTTTCTGCCATAAGGGTGATGTCATCTGCATATCTGAGGTTAATAATATTTCTCCCAGCAATCTTGATTCCAGCTTGTGCTTCTTCTGGTCCAGCATTTCTCATGATGTACTCTGCATATAAGTTAAATAAGCAGGGCTTCCGCCTTCATCCACCTTCAAAACATCAGAAGCCAGCCCATTTCTGGTACTCATCACATGTTCAACAGAGATGCCAGGATAACAAAAGATGAGCACAGTTAGTGCCGGTGGGGAGGGTCTCAAATCTGCAGACAGTTGGAGGGACCTCCACCCTAGACATTTCTCCCTATCTGCAAGCTAACCCTTTGTCAAGATGCAGGTCACAGGGACATAAAACCCAGGGGAGTTCCTGTTCTCTAGAACTTTCTCAGCTTTGGAGGCCTCTTAGTCCAAGCATTTCCTCTGATTATTCCCCACTGTGCGTTCAGACAGGCTTCTGAGGGGCTCGTCACAGTGAAATTCCTGACCCCACTCTTAGGTCTGAGGTTACCTATCATCAATAGGAGAGGAAAAAAATGGCACTGTGGAAAATGCCTAATAGCTGACAGCACATTGTTTAAAGACTCCAGGCAGTGAGCTTGCCCATCTGTTGAGGGGAAAAAAAAAAAAAGAAATCTCGAAACAGAAGGGCTGCCTTTTATCCTTGAAGACTCAGTCTCACAGGCTCCAGGCAGGTGAGGGTTAGTCAGCTCATGCAGGCTCTGGACACGCCAGGTGAGAGGGATTCAGAGAAGGGCAGGCAACTGGAAACTGCAGGCTTGCTCCAAAGCGTCAAGCCTGCCACTCCTGTCTTCCTAAACTCAGCTCTGAATTAACTAAGCCTCTGCTGGAAGCTTCACTGGCTTCCTCTCCCAGGCTGACTCGTCAGTGGGCATGCCTAGTCAGAACTGAATGCTGTATTTAGGCATCACAAAGGGGACGTTGTTTACAGATGAAGACATTCAGACTCAGAGGTTGAATAAATCACCCCACCTCCACCGTGTTGTTAGTGAGTAGCCCCACTGGGACTTGAACCCAGAGCTTCTCTAACAGATCCAAGGTCAATCCTCGGAGCTCCGTAGCCAGGCAGTGTTTCCTACCAGCCCTCCTTCCCCAAGCATGACCAAAAAATGATCCCTTCCTTTATTTGTCCTTTGGTTTTTCTTCTCCAGAAAAACTCTATTCCACTCTCTTTTCTCTGTCTATGGAAACCTGACTCTTAATTCCAAACCTTTCCCCATGTCTTGAGTTTGAATTTCAAAGCACTAATTAAGATTCCATCATTTCCCTGGGTAGCAGACAATTTTGCCCCAAACTGTTAACCTGAGTCCAAGAACATAAGTTAATACTCTTGGTTTCTGTAAAAAGGGCCATCATTGCTTTTTTTCACCTCTGTTTCCCCAGAAAACAAGGACAAACGATGTCTTCCCTCATCCTTGGTAGATATATATATATATATATTTGTCCCCAATGTATAATGAAATACTAAGTACAATCAGCTGTCTCGTAGCTCAGTGTCCCTCCCACTCTCCTTCCCTGCCCCACATTCTTTCTCCAATCTGTGCATATATGTACCCATACATGCATGCCTGTGTACGTCATTCTTCTGCCCATCCATCTGTTCATCTACACACTCACCATTTCCACTTCTTCCGTAACTAGCTAAACCCAGGATACCCCAGTGCTTGACTTCATCTGTAGGAGAAATGACTTTCATGTGGGCTGGGATAAGACCTTCCCCAGCACAACCCATCCTCCCCCAAATTACAAGAGTTGCAGTATGTTAAGTTTTTGACTCGTATATTACAGAGTTTTTTATTTTTTATTTTTAGGCCACGTGACTTGTGGGATCTTATTTCCCTGACTAGGGATTGAACCCTGGTACCCTGCAGTGGAAACACAGAATCCTAGCCACTGGACCACCAGGGAATTCCCAAGATTTATATATTATGAATGACAAGCATTAACAGGAGGAACAAGATAGGCTACTTATTTATTTTGAATGCTTCCTCAGTACCATCAATATTGTAACCTGGGTCCAGGGTCAAGAAGGAAGCCACGGAGGAATCATCCCCATTTGCTCATGAGCTTTCCCTGTAGCCTCTCTAAGATGCCTCCATGTTGACTTTCAAGCTGATTCTAATTCTTTCCTATAAGCTCTGATAATAGCTATGGATTTCAGAGATCAAGAGTGTGGCTTCAATCATAGAGATTCAGCAGAGTCCATCAATGAAGAAATTAAAAGTATGAGTCCTTCCACAGACTTAGAGAATGAACTTATGGTTACCGGGTGGAAGGGTAAAGGGAAGGGATAGATAGGGAGTTTGGGATGGACATGTGCACACTGCTATATTTAAAATGTATAACCCACAAGGACCTACGGTATAGCACAGGGAACTCTGATCAGTGTTATTTGGAAACCTAGATGGGAGAGGTGTTTGGGGGAGAACAGATACATGCTGAGTTGCTTTGCTGTCCACCCAAAACTATCACAATATTGCTAATCGGCTATACTCCAATATAAAACACAAAGTTAAAAAAAAAGGAGTATGGTGTCCTTAACATAAAAATGTTCTTATACCATGTTCTGGGATTGATCTTTAGCCCATTACCTCACTCATTCATTTATTCGCTCAACAAAGAACTTATTGAATACTTATAAGGCATGATCATATGAACTGAGGGGATAGTAATGAATGAAATAGCAGTACAATCCTCCAGCAGCCTCTAATACAGATTGGAAGGAAAGGATAACTCAGAGCCTAGAATCATGTGTACTGTGATGAGGTGTGAGTGAAGCGTTGACGAGGACACAGAGAGGGACAGGCACGCGAGCTGAATCCTAAAGGAGTGAGCACCATGGGGCTGGTGAGGGAGGAGATGGAACCTTCCTGAAGCAGGGAAACAATGAGCAAGCTTGGAGGCTAGAGGAAGGACGGGAGCTCAGGGAGCTTCAGGTGTGAAGCTGAAAACGATGAGCTGAGCTAGAGGAGTTTGCCAAAGGCTACAGTGGGATGAGCATTGGCTGGCCTCCTTCGGACTTCTTCCTGAAAATGATCAAGGTCTCTTACAGCATTTCCAAGGAGAATTGAGACAGTTTCCAAGGTCAGTACTGTTCAAAGAAGCCTCATTAGTGTTATCCCAGATCCTGAGACTTTAAGAGCACACACAAATAAAATTTTTCTCAGTGTGAGGGAACCCTAGAGAATCACAGGTTAGCTAAAGAGCAATATCAGACACCACCCTATCCCCCCCAAAAAAATAGTTGCAGAGAAAGGCTCTGCAGAGTTGAGAATCTCCTGTGGCCACATTAAGCACCGCTATTTCAACAGGAGGGGCTTCCCTGGTAGCTCAGACAGTAAAGAATCCGCCTACAATTCAGAAGACCCAGGTTTGAGCCCTGGGTTGGGAAGATCCCCTAAAGAAGGAAATGGCTACCCGCTCCAGTATTCTTGTCTGGAGAATTCCATGGACAGAGGAGCCTGGTGGACTACAGTCCATGGGGTCGCAAAGAGTCAGACACGACTGAGTGACTAACTTACTTACATCATTCTTACTTACATCATTCCAACATGAACATTCCTTTCACAAACATACAGGCATGCCTCCCTTGAGCCCAGCATCATAAGAACTGCTATTAGAGACAAAAAAAGAAGAAGAAACATGTATGACATAGCCCCTGCCCTTTGTGAGCAAACAAATGCATCATTATTTTCATCAAACATCGGTATTTCTTTAGGTCGCCTATTCTGTGCCTCTTCTCCATTCTGTCAATTCTCCACCGTTCAATTAATTTCGTGTCTGATTCCAGGCATCTCTGCAGCTGCTGATTGCAGCCAGAACCACTTAAGCACTTGAGCCTCCTCAGATCTTACAGGCTGCTCAGAGCTCTCATTTTTTAGCGATCTTTCCATTGAAAAGATGTCTCCAAGCACAGTGAAACACCAAGGCACTAATAGGGTTATGTTTGGGGGTGTTTGGAGGATTTACAACACATTCTCTGAAGGCTTCAAGCTCCATCGACTGGGAGAATGGATTACAACCATCCATTTGCCAAGTGTCTCCATCTGGGAACGTTGTGATAATCTTCATTTCAGCATCTTGATCGTTTTCTCACGTTTCACCTTTTCTAACAATTTTTTTTCCCTCAGGCACCTTCTCTGTATTTGGGTTCAGAGATCTGACATCTTTTATTGGTCCCCCTTTGTAGTCTTTGGACACCCTGAAATCCATAAAGTGCATTTTATTCCAAGGTGGTGCAGCGGTAAAGAATCTGCCTGCCAATGCAGGAGACAGACACAGGAGATGCCGGTTTGATCTCTGGATCGGGAAGATCCCCTTGAGTAGGAAATGGCAACTCACTCCAGTATTCTTGTCTGGAAAATTCCATGGACAGAGGACCTTGGCGGGCTATAGTCCATGAGGTCTCGAAGAGTCGGACATGACTGAAGCGACTTAGGATGCATGCGTTGTGACTTTTCAGTTCCTGGTTGCCGTCCTTTCTGATGCCCCTTTACATTTCAGTCCTTGGAGTTAAGACATGTTTACTGAGCAGTTAGGATCTCCCAGGCACTCTTCTAGGCACTGGGGCTACAGTGTGAAGCAGAAAGTCACAACTTATGCTTTCATGCAGCTTCCAGTCTACTCTGACCAGGTAGACAGTAAAGAAGTAAATAAAAGATTCAATGACATTATTTTGGATAATGTTAGGTACAGTGGGAAAAATCTGAAAGGGTGAAAAAAATATAAAATGACAGGATTGGGTGGGAAGATCATCAGAGTGCACATCAGAGATGACAAGGGCCCCCCGGCACGGCTGTGCTGACCATGCCTGTCCACCTCTAACAAGTACCATGAGCACAAACTGTGATGGGAACAGTGTCCCCCACCCCCCGAAGTTGTGCAGTGCCCAACAAGGACAACGAGAAGTAGCAATCCTGGAAGAGGACTCTCAGAGAAACATTCATGCTAAAATCTTTGTGGAAAGAAGGAGTAAACCAAGCGCACACTTGAGAGAAGAGCATGCCAAGCCGTGGGAAGAGCTGCTGTGATGACCCAAAGTAGAGAATGACTTTGGCCCATTCAGAGAACCCAAAGAAGGGCAGATGCTTCTGCTAAATCTGGGGGAGTGAGATGAAGTTAGTTAGAAGCCAAGGAATCTGACAGTGGGTCAACTTGGGGATGATAAGGAGTATTTCTGTAGGGTCAGAGGACAGTGTATCTATAACCGTGGAGAGTGATGAGAAACAGCAGCTGGCGGAAGGGAAAGTCAGAGTCGGAGCTGGGTGGCTCACTAATGAGATGCTACAAAGTATGGACTTGATTCTTAGAAGCATCAGGCGCAAGAGGACCCACAAGGTGCATTGGAGACTTGGGGATTTTTCTGTGCAGCTGATAAATCTAGCTGGAAATTTGAGGCTTGCCATCTAGTAGTAATCTGTGCACCCTTGAACATCCTCAGAACTGCTGTAATCTGTGAAAGAAGAAGACACCCTGAAATCCATAAAATGCATTTTATTCCAAGGCAGGAAAGACAGGAAGATGTCTCCTTAAAGAGGAGGAAAAATCCATGCTACATGTTGCATGAAGCATTGATGGTGTTGATAAGCCGGTGAAGTCTCCTCATTTCTGAATCACTTGGGGGTCATTCAAGATACTATTTTGCAAGTGCAAAAAAGGTCCAGAAAGTCTCATAGTAAGGGACATTTCCCTCACTCACTGTGTTGCCTTTTCCAATGACAAGAAGAGCTAGAAATGGAAGAGGTTTCAGCTGAGTTGGAGGCTTGGAACTTAAAGTTCCTGAGTGGGCTGCAGTTCTGGCAAAAGACATTTTTCTCTCCCAAGGATTTTATTCCGTCTGATTTTCTGATTGTTGCCAAGATGGAATGAACTTGTTTTGTTTGCTTCTCAGTGAGAACTTAGATTTCCTTAGAAGATTTGGTTGCAGGGCACCGCTGAGCCCTTAACGACGGTAGCTGGGGAAATAATAATAGCTTACAGGTCTGCAACCACACAATCCACAAAGCATTGTCACACACTCATCTCATTGGGGCTTGGCAGCGACCCTACAAGGGAAGCAGGATTGGCACGATTACCCCGATTTTACAGACGACTAGATTTCCGGTGTTTTTGCCTGGAGAATCCCAGGGATGGGGGAGCCTGGTGGGCTGCCGTCTATGGGGTCGCACAGAGTCGGACACGACTGAAGCAACTTAGCCAACAGCAGCAGCAGACTTCCGGGACCCCCTGCTCAGAGAGTGACCCATGCCATCTGGCTGGGCAAGCCAAACCTTCAGGTCCTCCTTCATACCTCCCTCCCCCTCACCAACTCCAACCCAAACCTTGACAACTTTATCTTTAAAGTGTTTCTCACATTCACTTCATTCTGCTTCCTAAGTCACTGTCTTAGTTCAAATCACGGTCATCTCTCATATAAACAAGGCAATGCTCCTTCCACCTGACTCCCAGCTCGGCCCCCTCCTAGCTGTTCCCCACAAAGCAATCAAAGGGATCATTTCAAGATGCAAATGCATTTAGGTCACCTCTCTGCTTAGCACACTCATGTGGTTTCCCAGACTTGGAATCAATGCGGATGTGTTTAGTGTGATCTTCCAATACTGTGCCCCCATGGGGTTTGGCTGCTTCTTCTGTCCATCTCTCACATCCTCTTTGCAACACTCAGTTCAGGCAATCCTGGACTCATTTCTGTCCCTAGTAAGTACCAGGTACCCTCCAGCCACAGAAACTTTGTGCACGCTGGTCTCTCTGCATGAAGGTCCTTTCCTGCCATCGTCACCTAGTCAATTCCTTCCTACCCTGTGTATCTCAGCTCAGTCATCACTTCCTCATGGCAGCCTTCCCAGATACCCTGACTAGGTCAAATCTCCCCCACTGAACTCTCTCAGAGAACAATGACCTCCCAACCCAGCCACATACCACAGTCGGGAGCATTCATTCCACGGTGATAATTGTATGATGATTATCCACCTTTTCCACTAGACAGCAGGTTCTACAGGGGCAGCATCAAGGTACCCTGTAAACCACCCAGCATACACAAGGCATTCGATAAATGCTTGGTAAATGAGTAGCTAGGTTGAGAAATGAATAAGTGAAGCATCTGATGTGTGTAGAGATTTATTACTCCAGGTCACTCGGTCACAGCGAGTTTCAGAAGCCTCTCCACTCCATGTATCAGTTTTTTCGGGCTATGTTCCCAGTGTTCCCAGTAGCTGTGGGTCTCATTCTGCAGAATTTTCCCCAGCCTCAATGACATAGAGGCCATCAAATTCAGACTTCCTCCTTTTATCACAATTTAAGACAGGCCCATACCTCACTCTGCTCAGATACAGTTTCTGTTCACCGAGAACACAAGGGTCCCACCGAAGAGAAGCACAGTTCAGAGAAGCCTTAGACACCTTGTA
>NW_011494608.1:2219120-2224508 GCF_000754665.1 Bison bison bison | reverse complement strand
AGGATCACCACTTTGGGACTTCCCTGGTGGTCCAGTGGTTAAGAATCCGCCTTCCAATGCAGGGGACACGGGTTCAATCCCTGGTCAGGGAACTAAGATCCCACATGCTGTGGAGCAACCAAGCCCAAGCGTGGTAACTAGAGAAGTCCACATGCCGTCACTACTGAGCCTGTGCTCTCTAGAGCCTAAGACAAGAGAAGCCGCATGCTGCAGACCCAGGACGGCCAAAAAATAAAATTAAAAAAGGAAAAAGATCACACTCCTATGACTCAGAACCCCACATCTAATAGAACTCTGGCCTTGGGATTTTTATTCCATACCTCAGCTGTTGCCTGGATTCATCCTTTGATGCCTGGGCTTCAAGAGTCCCTAGGGCCATGGCACCCCACTCCAGTACTCTTGCCTGGAAAATCCCATGGACAGAGGATGCTGGTGGGTCAGACATGACTGAGCGACTTCACTTTCACTTTTCACTTTCATGCATTGGAGAAGGAAATGGCAACCCACTCCAGTGTTCTTGCTTGGAGAATCCCAGGGACGGGGGAGCCTCGTGGACTGCGGTCTATGGGATTGCACAGAGTCGGACACGACTGAAGCAACTTAGCAGCAGGGCCCTGGGTGGGGTTACGGGTGATGGGCATTTCTTCTCTCCAAGGCTTCACTGACGGTTATTTCTCTCAGTACCCTTACAACTGTTTCTCCAATCCATTGTCTCCCAAGTCTTCTCATCCCTCCCCGCCTGCTAGATTTCCATACATCCTGCAAAACCAAGCTCAACACCACCTCCACGTAGGCTCTTCCTGCCCCCTCCTCAGAGCTGTCTTTGAACACTGCAGGTTTCTATCGGGTATTTTTTATGCCAAGTATATAACGGGACGGGGCTTCCCTGGTGGCTCAGTGGTAAAGAATCTGCCTGCAAGGTAGGAGATGTGGGTTTGATTCCTGAGTCAGAAAGATCTCCTGGAGAAGGAAATGGCAACCCACTCCAGTATTCTTACCTGGAGAATCCCATGGACAGAGGCGCCTGGTCAGTTACAGTCCATGAGGTTGCCAGAGAGTCAGACATGACTCAGTGACTAAAAACAACACCACAAAGGGACAGCTTGCCGTTATTTCAATTCTCTGGACCTTTTTTGCTCTTGCAAAACAAGGTTTGATTGAAAAGCAGCGACATCTTTCCAGTCCTTGCTTTCATGCCACAACTCTGAGATGAGTCATTGCCACGGAGACTGGAAGGCCCACAAAACCTACTTACTCTCTGGCTCTTCACAGACATTTCCCAGCTCCTAGTCTGCAGCGTCTATATCACGAGCTGAACTTTTTTCTTGTTTAGCTACTTTCCTCTTTTTCTTTACTAGATATTAAATTGCATAACAGCAGCGACTTTTTCTTGTTCAGTGCCCGTTTTTTAAAGTGTCTTACACACAATAGACACTTCTAAAATATTTGTACTATGATAAAGTTGACAACTGAGAGTAAAACCCCAGCTGGATTTTTGGTTCTATAATAGATTGCACCGCTGGACACGGTAGGCGAAGAGAAAATTACCCCTCAACTTTCTTGAGTTCTTCTGGCTGGACTAACCCTAATGTTGACACAAGACAGATGAACAGGAGAAAAAGAAACACATTTTAATTCATGCTCATGGAGGTTGCATAGAAATAGGACCTAAGAAGTGGACAACGCAGCGGCTTTTAGACTTTTTAGATAAAGAAACAATAACTGTGAGGAATTAACAGAACCAAGAAATGAAAGTTTTGTTTGCTCAGTTAGTGAAGAATCTAAACAGTCAGGTCTCAGGGTAGGAAATTAAGTAAAAAGATGCTTTTATACGGGATTCTCTGTCCAAGTTTTCTATTTCTGGTGATAAGGGGGTCCTCTCTCCCCAAACAGGGTGTTCACCTTTCACGTCAGAGATTTATCTCCTGCGTTCAGGGAGACAAGGAAAAAGGATCAGGGTGTCCATTTTGCACTGGTCATTTCATAAATTTAATTCCACTGTGGCACATTTGGGGGCAGCCCAGCCTGGGTTCCAACACTGCGTTTCTTCATCCCTCCTGAATGTTGACCTCTTGCCTTGCAATCTGGCAGCACCTCCTACTACAGGGAACAGAGTGGTGCTGGCGGTTTAGTCACTAAGTTGTGTCCAACTCTCTGCAACCCCATGGACTGCAGCCGCCAGTCTCCTCTGTCCATGGGATTTCCCAGGCAAGAATACTGGAGTGGGTTGCCACTTCCTTCTCTGAGGGAATAGAGTGTATTTTCCCAATCCTTGGCATGGTTCAACAATATGACCCCCTTTGGCCAACAGAATGAGGCTCAAATAACTGTGTGCCAGCTGCAAGTCCAGGCTCTGAAGTCTCCTCCCATCAGCATGGGAACAACACACCCCGGACAGCCCCTGTCCCAGAGGAAGAACGAGGGCCTCAAGGGCACGGAATCAAACCTCCCCAGCCAAACCCGGTCCAAATCAACGGACTCACAAGTAGTGCACAGATCAGTGAGTTCAATGCATGTTCCTTGTGGTACGCTGAGCTTCAGGGTGGATGTTCGATTCATCACAATTGTAGCAATTAGATAAAGGACGCAGTGAACCTGCACCGTTTACAGCTGCCTATCGAAGCATCAGCTTTCTGCTCTGCTAAATGGAGATTGTAATAATTACTGTCCTAGACGCTTCATGACAACAGGTGTGAAAGCTGCTTCACAGATGATGACGCACCAGACACACGTGAGCTCTTCTTGCCTGTTATTAATTAGAGAGTGATGCACATCGATCTGTTGCAAAGAGCTAAATTGAGCCTAAACAAGTGGTGGGCTGGGGAGCGCTGGCAGGAAGGCAGTAGCTAGGGCCCTTTGGGGACAGCTAACAGACATGTGGCTTTGTTCTCAGCCACAGCTTGTCTTGGACCACTCATCCAGAGAAGGCAGGACAGGCTGGGTTCTTAGGAGCCAGCCTTGGGTGATTTGCCCAGAAGAACAGGGAGGGGAAAGATGCCCCCAGAGTGGGCTCGGGGTGTGGGAGAAGCATCCTGAAAGGGAGTGGCCAGGGCTTTCCCAAGGGCACAGTGGATAAAGAATCGGCCTGCCAATGCAGGAGACACAAGAGACATGGGTTCAATCCCTGGGTGGGGAAGATCCATTGGAGTAGGAAAGGGCGACCCAGTATTCTTGCCTGGGAAATCCCATGGACAGAGGAGCCTGGTGGGCTATAGTCTGTGGGGTCAAAGAGAGCCAGACACGACTGAGAACACATCATGAGCACGAATTCATGAGGGATTTCTCAGAGACACTGCCTTGCTCTTCACATCCAACACTTAACTAATTGGACTGAGAGACAAACAAGAAAGGCTTCAGCATTTGATAAATTAATCAGTGAGGGCTGCAGCAAATTGCCCACTCACATCATTAATTAGACATCCTGAAAAGTCGAGAAGGCTTTTTTAAAGTGTTGATTCTGCAGCTTTTATTTTACCCTTTTTTTTTTTTTTTTTTTTTTTTTGGTAATTGATGGGCTAAGACTTTGATCAGATATCAGTAGGCAGAGAAGAAAACATCACCGTTGAATCCAGTTGCCAGCTATTGCCCGGTCCCAGAGAGAGGGGCAAGGCTCTCTGGGCAATTCCCAGGAGACTTGGTACTGAGCTAAAACAGAGCCAAAGCATCAATTGACATCTGTACCTGCTGAAATCCCAGGGGCCTCAGAAAGCTTTTAATCCAGGAATGCTGTGTAATGGGATAACTGCCAATTAGCCTTCTTGACCAGTCATCAAAATTTCCTCTTTTAAAAGGCAGCTGACAATAAGGAGAATGAGGTCTGGGGGCCCCCTAGCTGTTACAATGACTTCAGCTTCCATTAGAGCTTGTCCGTTCCTTCTGTCTTCTCATCACCGCCACGTTTTGAACTATTTCTGAAGCTTTTCATGGCCTCCCAAGAACCTCAGAGACCCCACAAGAAGAAAAGCCAATTTCTTTCAAACGAAGAGCTAAAAAAAGGAAAAGAAACCTGCAGGATTGGCAGGTAAGGGGCTGTCTGAGCCTCTTCACGGGTCCCTTGGCCCCCGTCCGTGGTGAGGATGGAGCCACCGTTTAGCAAGGCCCGGAGGCAGTGTTACAGGGCATGCGAGAGTCAAGAGAGGAACCGCTCGTGTGCTTTCAACCACACTCCCAGGCCTGCCATTAAATATGGCAGGCTTAGCAGTTCTCACTTCAAATGAGGCTGCCAGAGTCCCCGGAGCCTCCTACCCACCTTCACTCATTGTCTTTATTCTGACGAAGCAGACAAGGTCAGCGATTTCCGGCTTTTTTGACAGAGCCCCATTTTCCTTGCAGAAAAGCACAGTGGCATTTGGGGGGCCTGAGGGCAGCAGTGACATCCAGACCACAAGCACGGAGGGGGCAGGCTCCGCCTCTGCTCCCACCTGCCCCCCATCCTCCAGCAGACATTCAGAGCACCTGGCCAGGCTGGGTTGCAAGGACTGAATTTCACCAGGGAAAGGCTGTAATAAAGCAGGCTGCTGTGGTGGGGCAGAATGTAGCACACGGGCCCGGTAACTGCCTGCTCAGACTATAAGACTCAACCTAGAATTTCTCCTTCCAGAAGCTCCCTCCAGTTCTTTCTCCTCCAGCTGGGGTCAGACGCACCATATTGGCATTCCCAATGAACCCAGTGAGTCCCAGGTCCTTCTCTCACAGCATAAACATGCTTCATAGTGGTCTGTTTACTTGTCTGACTCTGAGCTACTCAAGGGCATAGATTTGTGACTTTTCAGCCCTTTTCCTCCTCCTAACGCAATACCAGGCACAGGTGTATATTGGCTGGTCCTGCAGTGGTGGCAAGCCCAAGGTCTTTGGAGTCTGACAGCCTGGATTCATATTTTGGTTCCAGTACTTATTAGTTTCTAACCTGGAGTATGTTGCTTAAGATCTCTGGGCTTCATTTTGGCTATCACTAAAGGTGGTATCTAATTTTGGGGGTAGCTACAACAGAAAGGAAAGTTATGACTAACCTAGATAGCATATTCAAAAGCAGAGACATTACTTTGCCAACAAAGGTCCGTCTAGTCAAGGCTATGGTTTTTCCAGTGGTCATGTATGGATGTGAGAGTTGGACTGTGAAGAAGGCTGAGCACCGAAGAATTGATGCTTTTGAGCTGTGGTGTTGGAGAAGACTCTTGAGAGTCCCTTGGACTGCAAGGAGATCCAACCAGTCCATTCTGAAGGAGATCAGCCCTGGGATTTCTTGGGAAGGAATGATGCTAAAGCTGAAACTCCAGTACTTTGGCCACCTCATGGCAAGAGTTGACTCATTGGAAAAGACTCTGATGCTGGGAGGGATTGGGGGCAGGAGGAGAAGGGGACGCCAGAGGATGAGATGGCTGGATGGCA
>NW_011494608.1:2214239-2219020 GCF_000754665.1 Bison bison bison | reverse complement strand
CAGGAGGATGAGATGGCTGGATGGCATCACTGACTCGATGGACATGAGTCTGAGTGAACTCCGGGAGTTGGTGATGGACAGGGAGGCCTGGTATGCTGCGATTCATGGGGTCGCAAAGAGTCAGACACGACTGAGTGACTGAACTGAACTGAACAACAGAAAAACAAGATAAGGCATGTAAAACCTGCCCAGCAGAGAGCGTAGTTCACACGCTCAATAAATTGTTTCCAGTGCATTCAGGTTGGTGTTTGAAGCAATAGTAACTTGGTTCTTGATATTGTACTTCATCATATTTCATTGTTGCTATTCAATCGCTAAGTCATGTTTGACTCTTTTGTGACCTCTTGGACTGTAGCCCGCCAGGCTCCTCTGTCCATGGGATTCTCCAGGCAAGAATACGGGAGTGGGTTGCCATTTCCTCCTCCAGGGGATCTTCCAAACCCAGGGATGGAACTCATGTCTCCTGCATTGGCAGGTGGATTCTTTAACACTGAGCCACCCCGGAAGCCCCATTTCATCACATTACCTAGTAGCTAATTAAATATTTGATAACCAGGACAACTGGCATAAACTGCTTTGAGAACAAACAGAGCTGACTCTTAATAAGTAGAAGACACACTTAGTAGTTACAAGATGCCAATGCGTATTAGAAAGTGGTCACTTCCTCCCACAAGTGTTCAGCACAGAATGGGCTTCAAGAACTGGGATTGTTAATGGGAATAATGTACTATAGCACCTAGGAGAGAGCTGATGAGTAACTCCTATTATTATGTCAGTTATTATTATTATTATCACTATTATTATTAGCAATTGCTTTCATTATTGATGTGGTTGTTACTTGGGTTCTGGTTCAAATCAGGGTCATTTTAGCAGCCCTGACTATGCCCCATTTAAGAGTTTCTCATTCCATCAAAAAAACATGGAAGACTGCCAAAACAGGCTTACAAAAATTGTGGCCTGTTTTAAATGTTGACTTGGAATAAATTAACACTTTTAGTGGCGAAAATTACAAAGCAATATAATTATGATTTACATAGAATAATTATACAGTTTATTTTAAAACATGAATTTGCAGTATTTCAGGCCCCAATGAGTGTTGAAGTTTGCTTGAGGAAATTGACTTCAGTCAGTCCAGCTGAGCATCGAATTCATTGGGAGAAAAAGCTCCATTTGAGGACTTTTGTGAATATGAGGCCTGAGTCAGAAATTCCTCTGCCCCTACCAGAACCTGAGTTTGGTCCTTCTTTACACCTTCCCTTTGGGTCTCTTTCTCAGTCTCTCTTTCTTTCACACAGACACACACACACGCACACGCGCACACACACACACACGCAGAGCTCAATGTCTGGAGTCATGGTTTTACCTAGCTGCACCCCTGAAGAAGGGAATGGCTACCCATTCCAGTAGTCTTGCCTGGAGATTTCCATGGACAGAGGAGCCTGGCAGGCTACAGTCCATGGGGTAGCAAAGAGTTGGACATGACTGAGTGACTAATATTTTCATTTACAGCCCTGTCCTAAGAGCTCATCCTTCCTTTAATAAAGACAGGAAGACCGGATACAAGTCTTTCCCTTTTCACAAAACCAAATTAAACTTTCATAAAGGCTCATGAGTTCCTCTGTGCGGTTTTCCCTTCAGCTTCTCCGTGGAAGCCAGCAAAGTCTCAGCTGAATTAACCCTTTCCCCTCAGCTCTGAGTGGCATCTTCATTTGGCAGGACAGGGGGGCTGCCCCTGGCTTGTCTCCAGAGGCTCCAGCCCTGATCAAGCACCCAGCTGGAGGTGCTATTTGCCCAGCTCGTGTTGACTGGGTCCCACCAGAGTTCCTCCCTGACCGTCTCACTTGAGAAAGACATCTACCTCCTTGCAATCGGTTTCCTCTACTCAGACTTTCTTTCTTACAGAACTATCTTCGGGGAACAAATTAGCTTGTTACAGATTCCAAACATATGAGCTAAATTCTCCCCTCAGCTTCTAACACGCTGTGTTTTTTTCCCCTCTGAAACAGGAGGTGCCGGTACTGACATCTTTATCACTCAAAGTGCCTTCTTGACTTGCTACTCCCCTCCTGGGGCGGCTCCTGGCTTTGCAATCCAGGGCATGCTCATGCGGCACCCACGCTTGCAGGTGGTAAAAAGATATCACTAATATGTCCTACAAATGTGTGTTGTAATATACATTTGTTGTTGTTCAGTAGCTCAGTCATGTCTGAATCTTTACGACCCTCTGACTGTGGCTTCCCTGTCCCTCACTATCTCCCAGAGTTTGCTCAGACTCATGTCCGTTAAGTCGATGATGCCATCCAACCATCTCATCCTCTGTCATCCCCTTCTCCTCCTGCCCTCAATCTTACCCAGCATCAGAGTCTTTTCCAATGAGTTGGCTCTTTGTGTCCGGTGGCCAACTTATTGGGGTTTGGGTACAGACAAATACTGTTTGATTCCACATATATGAGACACCTAGAAAAGTCAAATTCATAGCATCAGAATGCACACTGGTAGGTGCCAGGGGCCAGCGGAGGGAGTAGGAAGGGGAAATGAGGGAGTTAGTGTTTAATGGGGACAGAGTTTCAGTTTTAGAAGGTAAAAGAAATCAGGAGATGGGTGATGGTGAGTTGCATAACAAACTGAATGTACTTAGTGCCACTGGACTGTACAATTATATATGGTTAAAACAGTATGTTGCATATTATGTGACTTTTACACAATTAAAAAAACATTTTAAAAAGATATCACTAATAAATGCTAGGAAGTAAATTGAAAAATCACCCATGTCTCAGTATTACAAAATCTAGTAAGATACAACTGGAGAAGGCAATGGCACCCCACTCCAGTACTCTTGCCTGGAAAATCCCATGGACGGAGGAACCTGATAGGCTGCAGTCCATGGGGTCGAGAAGAGTCGGACACGACTGAGTGACTTCACTTTCACTTTTCACTTCCATGCATTGGAGAAGGAAGTGGCAACCCATTCCAGTGTTCTTGCCTGGAGAATCCCAGAGACAGGGTAGCCTGGTGGGCTGCCGTCTATGGGTTCACACAGAGTCAGACATGACTGAAGCGACTTAGCAGCAGCAGCAGCAGCAGTAAGATACAACATCACTGTGAAAATATAAAAGTTTCCTGTACACCAAAGCTGGGCAAACATTTAAAATTAAAACTCTATTTATACATAAGCAAAGCCCTATGAGTGTGAGAAAAAGTGAACCACAAGCCCCTAGGTGATTGCATTATATTATATTAGGAGGAATGGAAACTCATGGGACAGAAGGGCTTAGGACATAGCTGTGGGTTATTTGGATCAATGAAAAGTGTCACAGGATGCACAGAATCAGAGGATACAAGAAAGTAATTACACAGACAAAACATCAGGATCAGACATTCTGCAGAGTCTTCCACAAAGGTGGCAGGCTTTCTTATGTTCTGTCATCGCACAGACAGATGCAGTAGCAAGTTACGAATGGAGGTGGTGACGGGCAGTAGCAGGAGAGTCTGTACTCTGTTTAGACAGAGAGAACAGTCCTATGTAAACACTGTAAAATCCTTGACCCAATGTGGAACTGTCAAAACACCGGCTGTCCTGGAACATGAGACTAACTAAACAGGAAGAGAATTAATATCCAGTACAGAGGCCAAGAGCTGAAGAAGAGTCTTCTAGCAGGATCGGGTAATTTCCTTGGTCTCACTTGACTAGGAATTTTACCAGTTCCTCAATGAGAAAGAGTTACTCTTAGCACTGAGTGTGCATGTTTGTGTATATGTATGTGCATTTGACTCTATATTAGTTGAACTGTATCTTTCTGAATGAATCCTTTCACAATATCCAGTTAGACGAACACTTTCTTGGTATTGTTAAAATATCTGCAAAGGAACCCACTTGAAAATATAACCAATAAGGCTTCAGCAATACGTGAACCGTGAACTTCCTGATGTTCAAGCTGGTTTTAGAAAAGGCAGAGGAACCAGAGATCAAATTGCCAACATCCACTGGATCATCAAAAAAGCAAGAGAGTTCCAGAAAAACATCTATTTCTGCTTTATTGACTATGCCAAATCCTTTGACTGTGTGGATCACAATAAACTATGGAAAATTCTGAAAGAGATGGGAATACCAGACTACCTGACCTGCCTCTTGAGAAACTTATATGCAGGTCAGGAAGCAACAGTTAGAACTGAACATGGAACAGCAGACTGATTCCAAATAGGAAAAGGAGTACATCAAGGATATATATTGTCACCCTGCTTATTTAGCTTATATCCAGAGTACATCATGAGAAACACTGGGCTGGAAGAAGCACAAGCTGGAATCAAGATTGCCGGGAGAAATATCAATAACCTCAGATATGCAGATGACACCACCCTTATGGCAGAAAGTGAAGAAGAACTCAAAAGCCTCTTGATGAAAGTGAAAGAGGAGAGTGAAAAAGTTGGCTTAAAGCTCAACATTCAGAAAACGAAGATTATGGCATCTGGTCCCATCACTTCATGGGAAATAGATGGGGAAACAGTGGAAACAGTGTCAGACTTTATTTTTGAGGGCTCCAAAATCCCTGCAGATTGTGATTGCAGCCATGAAATTAAAAGATGCTTACTCCTTGGAAGGAAAGTTATGACCAACCTAGATAGCATACTGAAAAGCAGAGATATTACTTTGCCAACAAAGGTCTGTCTAGTCAAGGCTATGGTTTTTCCAGTAGTCATGTATGGATGTGATAGTTGGACTGTGAAGAAAGCTGAGCACCAAAGAATTGATGCTTTTGAACTGTGATGTTGGAGAAGCCTCT
>NW_011494608.1:2183163-2214139 GCF_000754665.1 Bison bison bison | reverse complement strand
AATTGATGCTTTTGAACTGTGATGTTGGAGAAGCCTCTTGAGAGTCCCTTGGACTGCAAGGAGATCCAAACTCCAGTACTTTGGCCACCTCATGCAAAGAGTTGACTCATTGGAAAAGACTCTGATGCTGGGAGGGATTGAGGGCAGGAGGAGAAGGGGACGACAGAGGATGAGATGCCTGGATGGCATCACCGACTCAATGGACGTGAGTTTGAGTGAACTCCAGGAGTTGGTGATGGACAGGGAGGCCTGGCGTGTTGCAATTCATGGGGTCACAAAGAGTCAGACACGACTGAGTGACTGAACTGAACTGAACTGAAGGCAAAGATTCAACACTTCTCAAGAATCTTAAAATGCTTTATAATCCCCTTGGTAGGGATACAACTTTGGGGAATAATCTGAGATGTGCAACCTAGATTTCTGTGTAAAGATTATCAATGTAGTTTTCTAAATAAAAGCTAGAAACACCCTAATTGTCCAACAGTTGAGAATTTAAGAGATGAGAAAGACTGGAACTCAGAATACAAGGTTAAGATTCATTCATTATTTCTCATCTCTTAAAATATTTATGTCTCTATACAATGAAAATCTTTAAAAATGAGGTTTTCAAAGAAAAAAATGGAAAAATACTTACGATATAAAATTAAGTGGGGAAAAGCAATATTTCAAAATATGTATCGTCTCACCAAGTTAGCATGTCTGAGATGTGTGAAGTGCTTTGTAAGTTGCAAAGCCTTCTGCACATGTCAGGAATAGCTCTGACTTGATAGGGTGGTCAGAGGCCAGTTGGTATCTAACAAGAGTAGGTAGTCGTGAAAAGAAAGCCACAGGGCACACCCAAAGGAGATCTGTCTGTCCACGTGTCCCCACTCATCCAGTCTCTTCACCGAGCCAGCTCTTCTCAAAGGAGCCCCAACAGAGAGTCAACTCTAGAGAATGACAACAGGTTACATAGTCCAACCCAAGAATCATTACTGAGGATAACTGAGAAATAAAGAGGCAGACAAGGGCAGCAAAGGGGCTGCTCTGGAAAATCAGAAAATCAAGCATCACAAGAGCAAAGGGAGCTTAGAGAGAGATGAGAACCAGCTTAGGGGTGCAGACAGCCCAGAGAGGGAGGCCTAAGATGTTTCAAAGGCAAAATGAGACTGCTCAGAATTAAATCATTATTTTTCTTACTTTTATTAAATGTGATGATCCCCCACTCCACCCCTACCATGCACACAACTTTTGCATAGCATCTTCTATGATGACAGACCGGGCTTTAACGACCCCTTTTGAATTAGAGATTTTTATGGATGGCACAAATACAGTTAACAAGAGTCCTGGTGAGCCAGTGACTCTGTGAATCCAGGCTAGCTTTCTTGCTGGAAGGATTTGCCCTTTTTATCAGATAAGTGAACGACCGAACTCATTGTGTTCTGTGCATATTTTTGCCTCAGCTACCAGGCTTACTCCTTGGAAGGAAAGTTATGACCAACCTATACAGCATATTAAAAAGCAGAGACATTACTTTGCCAAAAAGGTCCATCTAGTCAAGGCTATGGTTTTTCCAGTGGTCATGTATGGATGTGAGAGTTGGACTGTGAAGAAAGCTGAGCACCGAAGAATTGATGCTTTTGAACTATGGTGTTGGAGAAGACTCTTGAGAGTCCCTTGGACTGCAAGGAGATCCAACTAGTCCATCCTAAAGGAGATCAGTCCTGGGTGTTCATTGGTAGGAATGATGCTGAATATGAAACTCCAATACTTTGTCAACCTGATGGGAAGAGCTGACTCATTTGAAAAAACCCTGATGCTGAGAAAGATTGAAGACAGGAGGAGGAGGGGACAACAGAGGATGAGATGGTTGGATGGCATCACTGACTCAATGGACATGGGTTTGGGTGGACTCTGGGAGTTGGTGATGGACAGGGAGGCCCGGCGTGCTGTGGTTCATGGGGTCGCAAAGAGTCGGACACGACTGAGCGACTGAACTGAACTGAACCAAGAAACACTGCTACACTTTTGGAACTTAGGTGTCATTTCAAGTGTTGGACTTTGCCTGTATTGAAAGTAGCAGTCAGTATTTTTAATGACTTTCTGTCTCTCCTTAGACGACAGCTTCTTGGGAGGCAGAGACTGTCTGACTCCTCTACTCCCCTGTTCCTCCCCTATGGATAAAATGATCAATTAAAGTTGAAAATTTTGATGAGTGAATGAATCTCAACCTATGTTCTGAGTTCTGTCCTTTCTCATCGCTTAAGATATTTCTGGTCTTATCTGTGTAAACCTTGTTACCGCATGTTTGTTTTTACAATGCAAACTGCCTCAATTTTTTTTAAGGGAGTGAGTATAAGTTAGGAAAAAAAGAGAAGGAACAGGGAAGGAAGGAGAGAAGGAAGGAAGGAAAGCCAAGTTCAAATCCCCTTCAGTCATACAACCCTATGAGAACTGCCCCTCATAGAAAAAGGTATGCAGTTAGCCTCGCGAGGTTTAGTTTTATTTTGGTGCATATACATACTTTTTATACTACCAAACATATTCACTGAATAGGCTAATTCATATTCATTGAAAAAGTTTGGGGAAATGCAGAAAGGTGATGTAGTAACAATTCTAACAGCTATAATTTATACCTGACTATGAGCCAGACTCTGCCAGAAATTTTATGTCCATAAACTAATTTCCCAACACACTTGAAAGGTAGTTATAATGCCCATTATCAAGATGAGAAGCAAAGTCTTAGCAATGTCCATTGTCTTACTAGAGGCTGTAGATCTGGCTTTGAACTCCAGGCTGCTAACATTCAAAGCTTCTCTCTATTTCCCTTACCAGGATCCCCTTTTCTCTGCAATGGAAAGGCTAATCAAAAAGAAATATATATTTTTTTTTATTTCAATGCACTTCTGCCCCCACCTTTGGGGCTTCCCTGATGGCTCAGATGGTAAAGAATCCGCCTACAATGCAGAAAAACCAGGTTCAATCCCTGGATCAGGAAGATCCCCTGGAGAAGGGAATGGCTATCCATTCCAGTATTCTTGCCTAGAGAACCCCATGGACAGAGGAGCCTGGTGGGCCACAGTCCATGGGGTCACAAAGAGTTGGACATGACAAGTGACTAGCACTTTTTGCAACAATCCATCAAAATGGCAATAAGTTGGTGAACAGCTGTGACCCTAAGAGGCAGAAATGGGACCCCTGACTGTAGATTCAGAAACAGCCATGACTGCATTCTCACCCTCTCCCCAGTCTTCCCCCCACAGCATAGGGCTTGGTCTACTATCAGGAAGAGGTAAGAGGTGGCCCCTTGTACTAATTCTTCTCTTTTTAATCTTGCTGATGGGCAGGGAGGCCCATCAGACTTCAGTTTCAGGCTAACTTCTCTGTGCACTGATTCACTGCCCCGTCTCATCTTCACAGTTACACAGTTCCCCTGCGTCTTCGTCCCTTTTGTTTTCAACCGGGAGTGTGAACTAAGAGAAGGAAACCACAGACCTTAGCAACTGTAGGCATCCGGTGAATTCTAGATTATATTCAGTCACATTTTCAGCAAATCTTTAGAGAGTAACTCTGACTTCAGTAAAACACATAAAGACAATAAATTCTAGGGACATCCCTGGTGGTCCAGACACTAAGACTCTATGCTCCCAACGCAGGGGACCAAGTTCAGTCCTTGGTCAGGGAACTAGATCCCACATGCCATGGCTAAGAGTTCACATGCCACGACTAAAGATCCCACACGTTTTATTTATTGATTTCTGGCTGTGCTGGGTCTTCATTGCTGTGAAGGCTTTTCTCTAGTCGTGGAGACCTAGGTCTAATCTCTAGTTTGGTGCACGGGTTTCTCATTGTTGGGGCTCCTCTTGTGGTGGGGCACAGGTTCTAGGGCCAATAGGCTTCAGTAACTGTGGCTCCTGGGTTCTAGAACACAGGCTCGATCGTTGTAGGTGCACAGGTCTAGTTGCTCCTTGGCATGTGGCATCTTCCGGGATCAAGGATCGAACCCATGTCTCCTGCCTTGACAGGCAGATTCTTTACCACTGAGTCACCAGGGAAATCCCAAATAAATAAATTTTTTTTAAAAGGGAATAAATTCTAAAGTTAACTCACTCTGAAGAAATGAGTGGGGCACTCAGATACTGCTGGAATATATACATTTTTGTGTCTGCATATATGTATATGAGACTTCCCAGCTGGTGCTAGTGGTAAAGAATCCACCTGCCAAAGCAGGAGATGCCAGAGACATGGGTTTGATCCCTGAGTTGGGAAGATGCATTGGAGGAGGAAATGCCACCCCATTCCAGTATTCTTGCCTGGAAAATTCCATGGGCAGAGGAGCCTGGTGGGCTACAGTCCAAGGGGCTGCAAAAAGTTGGACACAACTGGGCAAGTGAGCAGGTATACAAATTTTAGGATTATGATATTTTTGCAGAGACTGTTTCTTATTCCCCTGAACCAATTCTCTCTTCTTTAGCACTCATGAATGTATTCCAGCAAAGCCAGCTAGACTACAGTGGAAGTGATAAATGCCATTTCCAGGTTGGTACCTAGGAGGGACGGATGTCTCCTGAATCCACCTCTTCTTCCTCTGAATTGGGTAGAGCTGGGACATGACGGTGGCCCAGATTTGCCTGAGCAGTTGAGGACTATGCTGTATGAGGTGAAGGGGGGACAAGATGGAAGGGATCTGGATCCCTGAATAACTGTGTGGAACACAGGTACCACTGAACAGAATGCTTTCCCAGGCCCATTACATGAGAAAGAAGTAAACAGCTTTGTGCTTTAAACCATATCATCACTGTCCTTATTATTGAGTTGGCCAAAAATTTCAATTGGGTTTTCCACATGACGTGACAGAAAATTCCAACCAAACTTTTTGGCCCCACCCAATATTTCAGCATTGCTTTTTACTCTAGTACAGATGGGGACACATGAAGCCGGCACCATTAAAACTAAAAAGTTGAGGACTTCCCTGGTAGCTCCATGGTGAAGAATCTGCCTGCCAATGCAGGAGACAGGGGTTTGAACCCTGAACCAGGAAAATCCCATGTGCCTTGGGACAGCTAAGCACGTGCACCTCAGCTATTGAACCTGTGCTCTGCAGCCCGGGAACTGAACCACTGAGCCCGCCTGCCACAAGCACTGAAGCCTGCTCACCCTAGAGCCCGAGCTCTGTAACGAGAGAAGCCGCTGAAATGAGAGGCCTGAGCGCCGCGAACAGAGTGTTGCTCCTGCATGCCGCAACTGGAGAAAAGGCCTGGCAGCACAGCCAAAAATAAATAAACACATGCAATTATTGTTAAAATACTAGCAATGAAAATAGGAAGAAGTGTTATTTATTGACTCGTGGCACTCTTTCCAAAGCTGCAGTGCTGTCCTCCTTCCTTCAATTGTTGAGACTTTAATCAGAGGCTCTGAATAGAGGGTTAGATCTTCAACCTCTCATAGTCTCCATTTCCTCATTCACAACCTGAGGTTACCATAATTACACCAAGGGGGCAAGATTATTATTGTGAGCAATGCCTAGTTTTTATGTTTGTAAATCCTCTGATACATAGAGGGTGACTGCCTTAACCCATAACTTGGAGTTTGAAGAAAAAATATCAGAACACAATAAATATTATCTGAGTCAAGTTCTATAAGTCAAAGTGAGAAGATGATTGTCTATGCCCAGACTTGCCAGGATGTTTCTGCGGTAATGTCAAGTATTTCTTCTTTCAAATTGGTTCTCCTATGACTGTCATGAAGCAAAGTTCCCCAGAGAGGACGCACATCAGAACAGAAAGAAGGTGTGTTCAGGCTCATGTCATTGCTCATAAGTGAGACAAAATCCAATAGGCTATCAAATCACATGAAGATGTCAAGAAGAAGGGGAAATAATGACACTTTCTGTTGAAGGAGGTGACACTCCATTGCTAAAAGCAAAGCAGAATCGAGTGAACATGAAGGACATAGGCCAACTGACTTTGCCACTTTAAAAAAGCAGACGCAGGCTTTACAAAGGCTCTTAATCCAAACACGACTGTGTCCCAAGCTCTTGGGCAGAAGAGACACGACAAGCTTGTCAGGGGTGGGAAGGAGCAAGAAAACAATTTTCTTAGCTACAGACCAAGAATTTGAAAGGAAATCAGCCCTTTCCTTCCATAAAGGTAAGCTTTTGGAATCACAGTGATAGGAACATTCCCAGCCGAAACTTGATTCCCAGTGGGGAAGAAGTGTTAGAGGAAATAGCAGCCCCAGGGGGCCTAGGACAACCCTAACAAACATTTGTACTTTAATAAAATACACAAAAATATATCAAGAAATGCAGACCTTGATGATACTTCTTTGTTCTAATGAATCTAGACTATTCGTAACCTTAACTTGCTAAAAACTTCTCAGTGATGTCATCTTTTCACATTGCACTAAAATCTTCAAATATGCTTCTGGCTTTCTTGTAGATAATGTTCACATGAAGAAGTCCTTCCCTTTAGCCCCCGCCACTGGCCCTGCTTCCCTGTGATACAGTTTAATGAATTTCCTAATTTATGCCTTGGATGCTCTGACTCAGCCTCTCAGGTCCCCTTGTGGCTCCAGATACAAGAGTAACTTGGATGTTGACAGGGCAGTTGATGGAGAAACACCTTGGAGATGTCAAAATCCATGGGTGCTGATTTTGTCAAAAGCTTTTTCTGTATCTGTTGAGATGATCATATGGTTTTTATTCTTCAATTTGTTGATGCGGTGTATTATGTTTCTTGATTTGTGGATGTTGAAACATCCTTGCATCCCCAAGATTAATCCCACCTGAACATGGTGTATGATCTTTTTAATGTATTGTTGGATACAGATTACAGTATTTTGTGGAGGATTTTTGCATATATGTTCATCAGTGATATGGGCTTGAAATCTTCTTTTTCTGTGTGGTATCTTTGTCTGGTTTTGGTATCAAGATGATTGATAATGGCATTATTTCTGTCTGGGGAAATAAATTTCCATGCTGAAACCAAAGTGAAACCATACCTTTATTTACTACATTGCTGTGATGGAGCTGCTATTCTGAAAGCTGCCTAATACCCTTTTTCAACAATTATCCCCAGCAGAAATGGCTCACAAATCAGAGCTATTGAAACTTGAATCCTTGAGCTCATGGGAAAAGTGAACCTGAGATTTCAGTTAGGTGATAGTAGTCCAGAAGCTGTTATGCAAAGCTTACAGTACAAGCATAAGTTAGAAACATCAAGTCTGTAAAGTTAGTCTCGAAAACACATAAAAATGAGCTGTCAAAAAAATTCAGGATCCCTACTCCCTGGGTCACTGATCCTTATTTTTTCTTTTATTTTGCAAGTTGCATTTTTTAAATCTTATGTTTCTGTTTCCAATCTATGTTTTACATTGTACGTAGGAGTTAAAGTATGTCTACATATATTATTCGGGATAGGTAATCTCTTGCTGCTGTAATAGACAAACCTCATAATGTCAGTGCCTTAACTGTACACAGGTGACGTCCATTCAGGCCTCCTGAATTCTTGGGTTCAGTTCTTTTGTGAGGGGTCCATATTCTGCTAGCTCAACATACAACTTGCAGAGTCATTGTAGCAAGAGAGGAGAAAACAGGAGTGCCTGGTGGGGTCGTTTTAAGAGTGCGGCTGGGAAATAATTAACATTTCTAAACATCCCTTTGACCCCCAAAATGCAGTCCATCACCCTGGGTTAAGGTCAGTGGAGCCTGGGGAGTGCAGTCCTTTGTGTGCCAAGGCCCAGGGAAACGAAACGGTATACATCGTCTCTGCTATGCCATCTCTTTCTTTGTGCATCAACCCCATCCCCACACACAAAACAAAGCCAGCCAGAAAAGCACAGTCTTCCACAGAACTTAACAGTATCCTCCCCAACTTGCTGGCAGAGTAAATAGACCCTGGTCCCACTGACTCTCTGCATATTCCCGGGTGGCCATTTATAGAGTCAGACCCCAGTCTAACTGCACTGTTGAAAGCCTGATGGAGTCATCTCAAAGCAGATCCCTGGGGAAGGAGAACTGCTCAGTGGCTAATGAGCCATCCTGAAAGAACAGAAGCAGGAGCAGGGAAAATTCCCTCCCTGGTTAATGAGAGGCGAGGGATTACAAGCTCATCGGGAGCTTGATGAGGATTTTTCCCTTGGGGGATGAAGGGTTGCATTAATTCATCTCCTATGTTCTCAGTTCCCTTTGCTTCTCAACCTGCTTATCCAGGTAAAACCAGGCTAGAACAAAACATCCCCAGGCTGCCCTAAAGGAGAAAAAAATTAACCAAAGCCCCTTTCCTGACCTCCCTTGTGAAGTCTGATGGTCTGTCCTCTATGACTGCAAAACTCCTACAAAGCCTCTAATGTCACGCTGTATTGGAATTGTCTCCATGTCTGACTCCCTGATGAGATGAGGCCTTGCTTCTCAGGGGAAGAGCACAGGATCTGGAGTGTAAGGAACTAGCTGTGCAGACTTCTCTGATCTTCAGTCTTACATCCCTAAAACAAAAAGCTCCCACTTTACAGATGATTTAAATGTAAAACAGTGGCTCTCGACTGCAAAGTGGTCCCCACCCTCAAGATTTCTAATTTAATTAATCTGGGCATGGCCTGAGGGTCAAGATTTTCAACAGCTCTTCAGGTGACTCTTTGTGTTCAGCTAGGGTTAAAAACCACCGATGTAAAGGAAAGAAATGAAAATCCATCACTCCTGGGTTCTTCCTCTAGCCAGGGCCCCATTGATGCTTTTCCCCTAAAGAGAAGGGTAGGAGCCCTGGATAAACATTTGACTTGACCCTTACAGAAATCAGAACTCAGAAAACAAGGTTGGACCTTCGAAGTTTCTATTATTTCTCTTGTCGTTGGGTGGAGATCTGAACACAATAGAGGTTTGATTAGCAAAACCACAATGGCTTCCTACTTCTGGACAGCAGAGTGTCATAATGGAAGATGATGACTACAAAAAAAGGAAAATAGAATGACTCTGGACAATAATGTAAGATGCACTGGGGGGCTGTCCTATGATTGTTCCAATGGAGGGAATTCAGCAGATCCTGAAAACCCAGCAAAGAGAGGAAAGCAGGGAATAATCACCATACCAAGAAGGGATAAGAGGAGAAGCCAGGAGTTGGAGCCTAAGAGGACCCAGCAAAGAGAAATGTCCGTGTCTCAGGAATGACTGGTAAGTGCTTAGCATCAGTGACTGAGGTTGGACATTTGACTTAGAGTTGACTCTGTGGAGTGTGTAATTGCCATTCACACCATTCTCCTCTAAATTGTCATGTAAAATCCTATTTGCAGCCAACTTGGATTATTGGTTTCTTGGAAGAACTAAAGGTTACAGATGTGCATGCCTTGGGTGAGGACATAAAGGGACATGTACAGTTTCCTCTTCTGAAATTGGTGGGTGGTACCTGCAGAGCGTCGGGGAAAGAAGGTGGCCCCGGGCTTCTACGGGGAGACCAGCTGCAGGATCAGTGGGGGTCAAGAGTGAGTGGAGCGGAGGGAAGGAGGAAGTGGCAGCAGAGACGTGGGCTGTACTGGTGACTGGACAAGAACAGAGGGAGGTCATCCATTCGTCCACGCCACGAATTCTTTCTTAAAGACTTTTTTGATGTGGGCCATTTCTAAAACCTTAATTGAAATTGTTACGATACTGCTTCTGTTTTATGTCTTGGTTTTTCGGTCTAGAGGTGTGTGGAATCTTAGCTCCCCACTAGGGATCGAACCTGCACACCCCCTGCATTGGAAGGTGAAGTCTTGACCACTGTGCCACCACGGAAGTCCCCACAAATATTCATTATAGGCTAGATAGTCACTCTGCTAAACACTTAGGATACATCAGTAATAGAATAAAGATTCTAACTTATGGACCTTACATTTCAGAGAAGGCAGACAGACAATAAATAATACTTGAGTAAATTACATGGTAGATGAGGGGCTTCCCTGGTGGCTCAGATGGTAAAGAATCCACCTGCCAATGTAAGAGATGTGGGTTCAATCCCTGGGTCAGGAAGATCCCCTGGAGGTGAAATGGCAACTCACTCCAATATTCTTACTGGGAAATCCCATGGACAGCAGAGCCTGGCGGGCTACAGTCCATGGGGTCACAAAAGAGTCAGGCCTTGCCTAGTAACTAAATCACCACCACCACCATTCCCAGAACCTGAAGGACAGGCGTTTTAGTCCTAAATGTTTCAGGCCCCAGTTCCAAAAATGGGCCCTGGAAAAAGGAGTGGAACAGGTTTGAAAGACTGGGAACGAACTCATGTTTCCTTCTGTCCTTCTTTCCTTCCATTCTGTCTTTCTCTCCTTTTTTTTTCTTTTGCTTGTTTATTTTGAGTGATACTGTAAGCAGAAATACTGTGTTGCCAGCTGTATGTATAAGACTGAAATTCAGAACAGAGCTCCTGAGTGGAGGCGTATATTTGGAACACACACACACACTAACACACAAAGGGATACAGCAAACAAGAATTCGAGTCAGTCAACAAATACTAACAATTCCCACACATAATAATGCAAGAATCCCTCCATTCAGGTCCTGTTCCCTGATTTGATTTGAGATTCCTCCAGCTTTATCCGTGTTTGTCCGTAAAATCATGGTCACCAGCACCGCACTCACTCTCTTTCTTCCTCTTTCTGCTTCCCACTGCCTCTCACTGAGGAACAAATTACAAATAATATTTTTGTATCAAGAAACACATTTCTGGAAGAAAAATTAAGACTGCCAAGAAATGGAGTAGTAATTTCTGCCACATGCCCACTGGTCTGAAAAACACGTATTTGCTTTGTAAGAACAAGGAAATTGGGACAAAATTTTTGATTTGAAAAAGTGCAGTCATTTACCCAACTTGAGAGGCAGGTGATGTTTCAGGAGGTAGATGAGCAGGGTTTACAGCTTGGCAGATATCGTGTGAAACATGCCTGAGTTGTAGTGTGAATCATTTTTTAAAATATTGATTCTGTCTTTATTTTACTTTTTCATTTAAAAATGTTTATCAATATTTATTGTTACTATTGTTATTATTGGAGTATAATTGCTTTACAATGTTGTGTTAGTTTCTGCTGTACAGCAAAGTGAATCAGGGGTTTGCATACGGGTGTCCTTTCCCTCTCGGCCTCCCTTCCACCCCGCCCGTCCCACGCCTCGAGGTCATCACGGAGCACGGAGCTGAGCTCCCTGTGCTGTGCAGCAGCCTCCCTCTAGCTAGCTATTTCACACACGGCAGTGTCTGTCGGTGCCACTCTCCCAACGGCGAGAGGAGGAGAGAGTAGTGTGAACCTTTCACAGCAGCCCTGGCTGCAGTGGGAATGGCCATGCTGGAGGCTCAGAGCCAGTGCATCTACCTTGAAAGAGCTGAGAGGAACGTGAACAAAGAAGGAAGCGGAAGGAGGGGACTAGCAATTGGCCTCTGACCTTAAGAGCTTCTGAGCCTGAAGAGCACTCAAAAGAACAGAGCATCTAGCAGTTCAAGTCAGAATCATAATTGCTCTGTCTCGACAAACCTTCACAAAAGGCTGAGTTGGAAGAATTTTTCTTCCCGGTTTGAGGGAGATCTGCAGGTGTGAGGGGAAGGCTACACACCTCGGAGTCAGAGGCCCCAAATCTGATTCATGGCCTGGCCTCCCCACCTGTGAGAACCTGGTGAAGAATTTTAACCCCGAGCCTTGTTCAGTTTATCAACACACACAGATCTTCATTTAAGCAACAACACTCACTGGCCCAAATTCTTAAGAAAAAGTAACATTCAACTTTCTAATTCTTTTTCAAAATCCCATTAACAAGAAATGATATTTATGGATAATTACCCAGGATATGGGCTTCCCGGGTGGCGCTAGTGGTAAAGAACCTGCCCACCAATGAGGAGACACAAAAGACGTGTGTTCAATCCCTGGGTTGGGAAAGAGCTCCTGGAGGAGGGCATGGCAACCCACTCCAGCATTCTTGTTTGGAGAATCCCTTGGACAAAGGAACCTGGTGGGCTACAGTCCATGGGGTCGAAAAGAATTGGACATGACTGAAGCAACCTAGCATGCGCATATCCAGGGTATGTAGTTCATTCATTCCTATAGATTGAGGGAGGGCAAACCTTTTTTAAAGGGCCATACAGTAAATATTTTAGATTTTTACAGACCATTTGGTTTTGCACTTCTCTGTTGCAGACATGCAGCTCTGCTGTGAGAACTAGAAAGCAGCCATAAGTGATAAGTGAACAAACGTGTGGCCATAGTTAGACTTTTCCTGGCTTAGACCTATCATTTTATTGCTCAGGAAAATTGAGTTTTATAATTCTGCTTCCTTCATGGTGAACTAGGTCACACTAGACCAATCCTCCCATAGATAATAAGTATATACCTCTAGAGATTAGACAGATAAGTAGATGGATAGATAGATCAATCTAGATAATATAAATATAAACACAGACAAAAGCAAAACATGCATAAAACAGCTACCTGAAGTCCTGGAGAATGATCAAAAGCAGACAGAAACTAGATAGGAAGCTACATGTGGAAAAAAGACAATGACACTGGATGAGCTTCCCGTTTTTACACGTTTCACCCCCGAGCAGGCCCGTCAGCTCCTCATGTAATGCCTGAACATTCAGCTTCCTTCCTGCTTCTCTCTCAGGAGCTAGGTCCCTCACGCCTGCCAGAGGGACGCAACTGGTCTGGTTATTGCCTGACTGCCTGAGCCACGCTGGTCCAGAGGAAACTCTGAGGTCTTCCCAAGAGTTCACCTTGGAGGTGGGGCACGAGTCATTCCTGCTCGTAAATTCCCCACTCCTACCTGGGAATGGGGTCATTCTTTCGATTGGAGTATTCGCTAAGTTGCTGTAGCAATAGCAATAACAAAAGTCCAAAGCCACTGTGTATACGAGATAAAAGTTTTTTTCTCTCTCACTTAAAGACTAAGAAGGTCACAGCCCAGGGTTGGTAGGGTAGGTCTGCCATTTTCAATTCAGTTGGTCCAGCCAGAGCATTTCACAGAGAAGGAAATCCAGGCTCAGAGAGCAAAAGGGCTTGTCCAAGGTGCCACTGCCCACAGGGGACAGAGCCAGCTGGGGCATTCTTCCTTCCGGGATGGCGCTCCTCCCACACCGCCGTGCTGACCTCGTCTTTCCCTCCTTTCAGATGTTCTAGAGCACGTTCCAGTTTAGTGGGTAAGCAGGCATCTCTCTGCCATGGAGCTCCTGGGACCACCTGGCAGAGAGGCCCAGAAAGGCTCGAGCAGACCATGTGGATGCTCTCCCAGAGGGAGGGCTGGACTAATGGCTCTTCCTGCCTGGGCGAGTCTCTGCATCCTCCCGAATGCCTACCGTTCACATAAGGACCATGCAGCCCAGGGGGTGGCAAACAGAGGGAGGGCACAGCCGGTGTGAGAGCTGCAGGAAACAAGCAGGTGACCTGAGAATGCCTCTTACTCACCCAGCATCCATTCACATTAGTCTTCTCTTACAGTACAAAGTCCCAAAAGAAAGTTTGGGAGAGAGGCTCTTTTGCCCCTTTGCCCAACAGGTCTCCCCCCCTTTTCATGCTTCTTCCAAACCCTAACAACCTCCACACTCAAGAAGGAAGAGCCCAAGATCTTCACTGCACTCTGAACAGCAGGAGGGTGTGCGTGAATGTGTGGGTGTGTGTGTCTGTGTGCTCACGCATGTGTGGGAAAGCCTATGTGTTTATGTGGTTTAGCAAAGTCTGTCTGTACCCTGGGCGTGCAGAGCTCTGAGAAGAAGAGTCAGTTTTCACAGTGTATTTTCACATTGAATTTCACAATGTTCACACGCCTCCTGAGACATTAAACAAGACTCCTGGGACTTCCCAGGGCGGTACAGTGGTTGACTTCACCTTCCAATGCAGGGGTATGGTTTCAATCCCTGGTTGGAGAGTTAGGATCCCACATGACTTGTGGCCAAAAAGCCAGAACACAAACAACAGGAGCAATATTGTAAAAAACTTTTTAAATGGTCCACATAAAAAAAATATTTTTAAAAAGGCCCCTATTCTTTCTTTCCAAAATTCAAAACTAAGGACATGAGTTGAATGAACTCAATTAATTCAGACCCAGAGCCATGGAAGGAAACATCAGTCCTTGGAAGAAAAACTGCTCCGAAGTCAAAAGAGTTCTGGACCAACACACCGATGCTGACCCTAAATTAACAGAAAGCATGAGGATGTGAGCTAAGGACAGGGATCGAACTGTTTATCTTTCATTGGAGCTGATTTGAATTGGACTTCCGTGGCTCCCATCAGGAAGAATTTTGACTACATCATCTCTTTACAAAACATCAGCAAGTGAACAGTACTGTTAATTATATTTCACAGGTGCGGAAACAAAAGTGCAGAAAAGTAATTAACTGTCCCTAACATATACCACGACCTGACTTCATGGTCTGCACTTCAAGGGTCCCTATGCTCTGCTGTTTGGACTGTGCTTTTCCTCTCCATCTCCAAGCTCATGTATTTTTTCCAGAATATAGTGGAGGACTCACCCCCTTTCTTCTCCCATCATGGATATATCCAGGTCCCACCTGGTCAGAGCCCAATGAGTGAAAAAAATGTAGCTTAAAGTACCGTGTCTGAAAGCTGTCTTGTTAGGGATTAATTCCACAGAACATTAATAGGAGTTCCTCAAAAGCAGATTCTGGAATCAATTAGTTTGGGAAATTCTGAGTTAAACACTATTAAAGAGTTTGGAGGGGCTTCCCTGGTGGCTCAGGTGGTTAAGAATCTGTCTGCAATGCGGGAGACCTGGGTTTGATCCCTGGGTCAGGAAGATCCCCTGGAGAAGGAAATGGCAACCCATTCCAGTATTCTTGCCTGGAGAATTTCACGGATAGCAGAGCCTAGGGGGCTACAGTCCATGGGGTTGCGAAGAGTCAGACACGGCTGAGTGACTAACACTTCCACTTTTTTCAAACAGTTCAGAGACGGATTTTAGCATCAGACTGAAATAGGTGTGAGTCCTAGCTTGATTGTCTATTAGCTTTGTGACTCTGTGCAAACTATTTAAGCTTTTTGTGACTCAGTTTCTTCATCCACAAAATAGAAATGATACTAGTCCCTGCCATTGTCAGCCAGGATTCAGTGCGAGAAACAGAGAACATTGCAAGTATTTTAAGTGGAAAAGGATTCAATACAGGAAATTAAGAGCTTACAGAAATCCCTGTAAAGACTGGAGGAGAAAATCACACCTCCATGAGTGATGCCCAGAAAAAAAAAAAAAGGAAGTAGAACTGACTGTACCTCTACCATGATTAGAAATATGAAGAAACTTAAGGCCTTTCAAATACCATAGTAGGCACTATTCAGGGTTCAGGAAGCCACCAACACCATTACTGGACTGGCCCGACCATTAAAAAGTCAGTCTAGTCGCTGTCTCCACCACAACCGCCTCTCTGTACCCAAGATAGCATCTGGTCCCCATGACCACACGCGCTGGACCCTAAAAATAGCCAACCCACCAAAACTCACTCCATCACTTCTTCTTTCCCAGTCTTACCGTAGGACATCTTGCTAGTGGAACTGTTTTCTCAGCTGGAATCCCACGTATAAGAGAGTGTGAAGCATGCCATTTCAGGGCTCCAACCTCTGCATTTCAGAAAGATACACAAGCTGAATGGGACAGCAATGCGGTTAGCACAAGTTCATGTCCCTGAAGCACAGGAACGCCAAACAAACTGAATGTCAGAGTTTGGAGCAGAGAAAGGCTTATTGCAGGGCCATGCACGGAGACAGGTGGCCCATGCCCTAAAAAACCCCAAGCTCCCCAAAGGGTTTTGGCAGAGCACTTTTAAAAGCCAGGTTGGCAGGGAGGGGAGTGTGCAGGGTCTGTGAGCAGCCCATGCCCAATTCTCTGATTGGCGAGTGGAGAGGGAACAGGGTGGTGTCACATGGGTTAGCATTATCAGTTCTTAGGCTCCAGGAGGCCTGGGGCTGTGAGCCCATGGTCATCAAGTAAATATCTTCTGTTTGGTGGTGGGTTTTCACATCTGCAAAACAACTCAGGAAATGTGCATGAAAGGCTAGTATCTGGGTACTTCAGAGAGCAGCTAAAGAAGAGGATGTGGAGGAAGGCTGACCCCCCAGCCAGCCAAGGCCTCATGGGGTCTTGCTCAGTTGGAGTCCCAGGTGCCAACTGACTACATCCAGCTCTCCATGCTTTGTGTCATTATGAGATTGAATGAGATACTGTGCAATATGCACCCAATAGTGCCTGAAACAGAACCCCAAACATCTGCTGTTCCGTTTCTATCGTTGTCATCTGCAGCAAGACTTCTCAGAGGCTTTATTATGTTGACGTACAAGTTTTTCCTCCCCGATGGTAAAAATAGTAGGAAGACTATATCTTCTATTTTCTTTTTTCAGCCCAGAGAAAAATTTTAGATTCAATTATAGCACTTGTATATACCTTATGCCTATCACCTTTGTGTTATTTTTACCTCTCTTTGAAACTTTCTATCTTTATTTTTATTTGGTCCCTTTTAATTCTTCTTTATGTCTTGGCTTACAGTAAATAGGTTCTGGAAAGGTAGTTAAAATTCTTTACGGTGTGCAGCCTGGTATAAATAAACACATCTATTAAGTGAGTTGATAAATCACTCGGGCATCAAGGGCATGACTTTTAATGATGGAAATCGAGAATGAAGGTGATATTTTGGATGGGGTTCCTTCCCTACATCGTTCAGAAAACACCACGTGGTTTCCCATGGGCTTGCCCTCACCTCACACCTCAGTGCTGAATTGTCCTCTAAATATGAGAGGAGAAGTCACTGGGGAACTAAGGTGTTTCCCAACTCTGCCCCCGGCATCTCTTAGAGAGCCCTGTCCACAGTTTTCTGGGCCACTCTTTTCCTTGTCGGGCAGAGAAGGTCTTTATTTCTGCTTTGACTTTGGTGAAAAACCTTAGGGTCTTTTCCTGAACTAACAAAATGGCCGAGTTCTTGCTTTGAGATTATCCAAACAGATCCAGCGAGACCGAAACCCCTGCCAGGCTGATGCTCCAGACAGCCGAGGGTTTTGATGTGCTCTTCGCTGCCTCTGACAGCCCCACCCTCACAGCAGGTGAGAATGTTCTGAAAACCCTTCAAAGCATCAGCGCTCCCTGGGTTTTCCCGCGAGGTGACATTTCCGCAGACTGAGCTGGAAGAGGAAAGAAGGAGCCCATGCCGGCTCCTCCGATGCAGGGTTTCATTTCTGATCCTTCGGTCATCAGATTCCTCCATGCACTTTCTTGATCTTTCAGCTCTGGGGCTCCATCTTCTTTGAAAACTTTGCAGCCCACATACACCCCTCCTCTATTTTTTGTACACCAATTTTTTCCTCTTTATAAATAATAAGTAGCATATTTCATCTTTGTAAGTAATAATGTATAAATTAATACATTAATAAGTGCATTAATGTAAAGTTTTATCCTGGAGATTGTATTACAGGTAAAGTACTAGTTCCCAGAGTAAGAGTACTACTAGGTCCCTGTTTATATGTGAGGACATGTGGAAGAAGGCGGCAGACCACGGGCACCCATTAGCATGGTGCTAAGTACTTTCCAGTGAGAATTGCTCCACACACACTAAATACTTTGGATTTCTTGCCTGATTCTGGCAAGGATGCAGCCAGAAGCTATAATGATCATGCTCCAGATGAGGAAACCAAGCCTTCATGACTGGTAAAGAATTTCCAAGTCAAACACATAATTAAAGGTCAGGTCGATCCGGCCTTATTGCAATCTTGGGCATTTCTTTTAAAAGGTGGTGTGGTGTCATTTGCTGCAGGCATTTTTATCTGGACCCTATAGGAGGAAAAGACCGTCCTCAAAAAGTTTACATTTGAGTTGAAAGCCAGAAGAACAAGACACAACACAGATCCCAAACAAATCATAGCAGAAAAATATCCAGGTGCTAAATGGGCTTGTGAGCAGGCTTCACATGGGGAGAGAGGCCCACACAAAGACCCTCAAAGGAAGCTAGGAAGAATTTTCCAACCAGTCAAATACTCAAGTCTCCGCTGTCAGAAGACTGTCATGAAAGAGGCAGCAAGGAATGATGGCAGAAAAGTAGGTGGAAGTCAGATTTGGAGGACCTCAAATGAGACCCCTGAGAAGGTAGAACTTTGGACAAAGTGGATTCATGAAAGGTCTTTGAGTGAGAAGGGCTAGGACTGATGGAAGAAGAGCCACAAGACGTGTCATGATTATGCTGCTGCGGGTGTTAGGCCAGAATTAGGACTCAATCCCATTTAAAGAAATGTTCCAATTAACTAAGTCAGAGGAAACTGACTGATTTTTTTCTAACCACAAAAAACATGGTGCTTGCACAGACTTAGAGAATGAACTTATAGTTGCCGGGAGGGAAGGAAGGGGGCAAGGGATAGCAAGGGAGTTTGGGATGGACATGTCCACACTGCTATATTAGAAATGGACAACAAACAAGGTCCTGCTGTAGAGCACAGGGAATTCTGCTCAATGTTACCTGGCAGCTTGGATGGGAGGGGAGTTTGAGGGAAGTGGATACATGTGTATGGATGGCTGAGTCCCTTTGCTGCCCACCAGAAGCTAACACAACATTGTTAATCAGATATACTCCCATACAAAATAAATAGTTAAAAAAGAAAATCATGTTGCTTGAATGGAACTCATGAGAGAATACTGCCTTCCATTTATGGACTTAAAGCAAAGATGGGCCCCCTCATAGAATTTGCCTTCATCCCCCAAATCAGCTTAAGTTCCCCTCCTCTAAAATTCTACAGCTCTCAAAAAGTGGAACTAATCAATCTTCCCCAAGAATTGTATATGGAAAATATGACATTATCTTGCATTGAAGATGAGCTTCACAAGTTTCCTCCTTTTATCTTTCATTAGCAACGGAAGATTTCCGAGAATTTCATAAATAATTGCATACATGTTCTCATAGATCATTTAGATGTGTTTCTTCCCCCTCATCAGTCACTTCTCTTTCCTGACACTCAGCTTTCTTCCACTTGAAAATGGTGTTCCACTCCAGCACTGATTTCATATCAATGACGAAAAGCATACAAATTCAGGGTCACTGAAGACCTGTCTGCATGTCTCCCACACAGTGGAGCCCCAGTTTAGTGGGAAAGGGCATGGGGGGAATGGAGGGTGAGTCACCTCTCAGGCCATGAAAATGAATTTAAATCTGGCTTCATTTGGGAGTTGTCTGTTTAGAGCTTTAATCTTCCCAGAAAAGCCTGATGCACGGTGCTATGGTTTGATTTCTGATTGTTCCTATGCACTTTTCTTATTACGGTTTATGAAGACGTGGACTTGGAGCTAGGTGAGGGTGGGGCCTTGTCTGGGTTGCTCACAGCCGTATCCTGTGCAGTGGACAGTGCTTGTCACCAGACAACACCCAACAAATAGATGCTGAGAGAACGAACAAGAGAGGCTGAGTGGGGTCAGGAAGGACACATTTGACTCAGCCACATGGAACCAGGAGTCCCACTCATTCTCTTGTGTTTGGGGTTGGAAGTGTAGCATGGGGAAGCATGGACAGTACCAGGGTTGCAACCTGATGGGTGCATGGATATATGCTTCACTGTTTAACAAGCTGCACTGAGTCCATTTCATGATATGGTTTAAAGACCCCCATGCAGTGCCTGGTATACAGTCAAGCCTGAGTGATTGTCAGCAAATTAAGTTAAGGTCATCGGATGAGTTTGATTTTAGTTAAAGTAAACTGATGAATTGGGGGGGGGTGGTATTTTTATCTTCCTATGTTGACAAATCCCTATATGTTCCCTTATGGACTGATGACAGAAACAGATGGCTTCCACTGACAATTACAGTCAAGACTTTGGTGTCCAGAGAGGGTAGACTAGACCCCTTCCTGACTGTTACAGAGTGAACGTTTGTGTGGGCTTCCCAGGGGGCACTAGTGCTGTGGAGCCTGTCTGACAATACAGGAGACATGGGTCCAAGCCCTGGGTCAGGAAGATCCCGTGGAGGAGGGCATAGCTACCACTCCAGTATTCTTGCCTGGAGAATCCCATGGACAAGAGGAGCCTGGTGGGCTAGAGTCCATGGGGTCCAAAAGAGTAAGTGGGACACGACTGAAGTCACTGAGCACACACGCACAAATGTTTATGTCCTCCCAAAATCCACATGTTGAACCTCCAGGGTGACGATACGTGGAAGTGGGGACTTTGGGAGGGAATTGTGTTTGGGTGGAGCCCTTCTGATGAGATTGTTGTTGTAGCTGTTTAGTCGCTGAGTTGTAAATCAACTGTACTTCAGCAAAAAATTTTAGATATGTTGAAAAACTAAAAACATAAAATAAACATCTTTAAAAAATAAGCAATAATTAAAAATATCTGTAACTGCTCCTTGAAAAATCCAAAATGAAAGTTAGTTATTGAAGGAAGAAGAGTATTAAATAAAAGTAATAGATCCAACCAGTCCATTCTGAAGGAGATCAGCCCTGGGTGTTCTTTGGAGGGAATGATGCTGAAGCTGAAACTCCAGTACTTTGGCCACCTCATGGGAAGAGTTGACTCATTGGAAAAGACTCTGATGCTGGAGGGATTGGGGGCAGGAGGAGAAGGGGACGACAGAGGATGAGATGGCTGGGTGGCATCACTGACTCGATGGACGTGAGTCTGGGTGAACTCCGGGAGTTGGTGATGGACAGGGAGGCCTGGCATGCTGCGATTCATGGGGTCGCAAAGAGTCGGACATGACTGAGCGACTGAACTGAACTGAACTAAATATTCATAAAGACAACAGTGTGGTTTCATTTGGAAATATTTCCTCCTGGGGGACCTCCAGGAGCTTGTGAAACTGAGAAACTCTCCCCCTTGACACACGCCAATTTTCTTCTTCCTGATTTTATCTGGTGACCTCTGCTCTTGACATGCAGGGCCTAGAAGGCTTGTATCTCTATTCTTCTTGATTTCTCGATCTTGCTGGAGCTGACTTCTTAGCCTTTTACTGACGACTATTTCCACCCCTTAATTATCCTCCCTTCCCCTCAGTCAATCCATTAGTTCTCTCGTGAATGCTTCTACATCGTGAATATTTCTCCTCGCCTATAAAACCTCTGAAGGCTGAAAGTGGACGTAGTTCTTGCCAGCAATTAGCCTCCTGAGGCTTCTAAGTCTTTGAATCAATTAACTCCACGAGGTGGAGAGTACTCAAACTTCACATCACTCATGCTTGGGAGGTTTCCAGAACTTCTCATCAATGAATCCCAGGAGCATCCCAATCACCCTGGCTGTTTTGGCCTGTCCATATTGTTCTAGCTGAACAAGAATTGGCTGGAATTTCAGACCATCTTTTCTCTCCCTGAACCACCCTGGAATGTTACCTTGTGCATTTTAAAGACACTCATTTGTACAAATGAGCCTATTTACAAAACAGAACTAGAGTCACAGATGTAGAAAACAAACATATGGTCACCAAGAGGGAAAGGGAGAGGAGATAAATTGGGAGATTGGGATTGACACATACAACTACTATATATTTGTTGTTGTTCAGCCACTCAGTTGTGTCTGACACCCGGTTTCCCTGTCCTTCACCATCTCCCGGAGTTTGCTGAAACTCATGTCCATTGAGTCGATGATGCATCCAACCATCTCATCCTCTGCCTCCTCCTTCTCCTCCTGCCTTCAATCTTTCTCAGCATTGGGGTCTTTTCCAACGAGCCAGCTCTTCACATCAGGTGGCCAAAGTATTGGAGCTTCAGCTTCAGCATCAGTCCTTCCAATGAATATTCAGAATTGATTTATTTTAGGATTGACTTGTTTGATCTCCTTGCTGTCCAAGGGACTCTGAAGAGCCTTCTCCAGCTATATAAAAACAGATAACTAATAAGAACCCACTATATAGCTCAGGGAACTGTATTCAATACTCTGTAATGACCTAAATGGGAAAAGGTTCTAAAACAGAGTGGATATAGGTATATATTTATGTGTGTGTATATATATATATATGACTTGCTTTGCTGGACAGCAGAAAATAATACAGCATTGTAAATCAACTACACTCCAATAAAAAAATTAACTTAAAAAATAAAGACACACATCCAGAGGTGTCCACTGCAGTCTACGTAAGTGTATTCACTGATGCCTGTGCTCATCCCTTCACTCACTCAAGTCTTCTCTACCAGCCTGTGGATCCACAGGAGCAAGAACCACCTGCCTCCCATCACTGAGCCTGCTTTGTGGGGCTCACAGAAGTGCCCCCTGAACTCTAAGGAAGGAGGAATGATTGCCCGGAGGGTCTTGCAGCCAGAGCCTCTCCCCTCCAGGTTTTCTTTCTTTCACTGAGTCACTTTGCAGCCACCCAAACATAATGTGATTAGGCTGGAGTCTCTAGGCCAAGGGAGAGAGAGAAAAAAAAATGATGAATCAACAACTTTAATAGACTTCTAGGCACCCACCCAATGTGTTCATTAGTGAGAGAAGCGGACCCTGCAAGTGAGGATGCTGTTCCCAGAAGCCAGAGCCCTGCCGACAGGAAGAAGAGCCCAGGGCACTGGCCATGAAGAGGTGGCCCAGGCTGGTAAAGGCAGGGCTGCTGGAAGCCAAATGGTGCAAGAGATGCCCAGGGTGACTGTCCTGCCCCCAGCGGCCAGAGAAACTAGAGAAGGCGTGTGCCTGCCCACTGCCCCTCGGGGACCTTCCTGGAAGCAGTTGCTGTCAGGAGAGGCAGCTGGAGCAGAGATCCCGGAGGACTGGGGAGAGACACAGGGCAGGGAGAAGGATGCCGCAAAGATGAGATGGCAGTGCAAAGCTCAGGGCTGGGAGCCATCTTTTTTTTTTCTTTTTTGCTGGGGTTGTTTGTATTAAAGACACTTGTCACTAGTAACTCTAATGTCATTTTGAAGACTTACTGAGCCTTGTGTGGAAATAGGTGCCCCCAATTTTGATTCTCTTTTCCTTTATTTCATCTTCCTTACCCAACTAACCCTGGGAGCAGGATCCATAACCCCAACTTCATGTCTCACTTTGTATGTCGCTTAATTCAGTGAGCACCTCACCTTGTCTTGTCCCGGGAGTCCCCATTTCCAGTGGGAAGGCTCACAGTTGCTGTGCCTACCCAGGTGATCGTACACAGAAGGACACTGCTGTTTACTGTGTCTCTAGGTCACTCAATATCATCAGATTCCTAAAATTACCCTAGAAGATGGACGTGGCTATTCCAGAATGAAGAAAACTGCCATTCACAGATAAAAATACCAAAGCTCACGTAAGTTAGAAAATGACTAAGACCTCAGCTGGTGTAACTTCATGGGGATTTTTAAAAGCCAACTCCTTAATAACATATATACACTACTGTATATAAAGGAGGTAAAGCACAAGGGCCCCTATGTAACACAGAGGGCTATACTCAATATCTTGTAATAACCTATAGTGAAAAAGAATCTGAAAATGAATGTATACATTTATACGTATATATAACTGAATCACCTTGCTGGAAACTTGAAACCAACACAACATTGTAAATTTATACTTCACTTTTTAAAAATAGTCAAACAAAACCAGCTCTTTACAATTAAAGAAATCAGCTCTACAGACTTGATCTGTGATCATGTGATCCAGTGGTTAAGAATCTGCCTGCTCATACAGGGGACCGGGCTTGATCCCTGGTGCAAGAAGATTCCACATGCCGTGGATAACTAAGCTCGTGCGCCACAACTATTGAACCCAAGCTCTAGAGCCCGTGCTCCACAAGAGAAGCCCCTGCAATGAGAAGCCCACACATCACGACTAGACAAAGCCCACGCATAGCAACAAAGACCCAACATAGCCAAAAATAAATAAATGAATATTTTAAAAAATACCTCTATAACTCCCAGGTCCTATAAAACGAAGTCAAAGATTGTCATCATGAATCTCAAACCCCTAGCTTCTATTTAACTCTCAGCATTTTCAGTTCACCTTGCCCACTGATTGCTCAAATTCTGTTTGCCATATTATCTGATCATTGAATCTTTCTCCCTTCCCAAACACACCCCTGCACTTTTGCACTCCTGTATGGTGTTGTTGTTGTTGTTGTTTTTAATGCTGTATTTCTACCTGGAATGTCTAGCCTAACTCTTAACTTCTCATCTTTCAAGGCCACTCGACATCAATGAGAGCAATGCTTCTGAAAGTGTGATCTACCTGAATCCAGCTGGGAGGTTTCAAAACTGAAGGTTCCAAGATTGCTCTCCTGACTTAATTAGGCAGATTTCTGGAAGTGAGATTTGGGGATCTATGTTGTTAACATGTTCCCCTGGTGACTACTATTTCAACACAATTAGGAACCTGACTTCCATAGACTCTAAGTTCCCAGGAGGTGTATTTCCTCCTACTCCTATGTCTGGCATGGAGGCTGACCCATAGAAGACTGTAAAGACCTACAGAAGACCCATAAAGACTTGGGGAAGCCATCACACTGAGCAGTCAGAGTTCATTAGGCACAAATGGATTTAAGTGCAATTGTCAGATGGATAGAATAATGCGTCATGGGTGGATAAATGGAATTAAGTGCCCAATACTCCTACCTCTTTATCCAAGAATGTGTCACTAACATTCCATGCCTGAGTAGCAATAGCCATGCCCATCTCACGGTCCCAACACATCCTTGATTGGGTCGCAGGAGCTGTCTGCCTCCTGCAGTGGTCTTTAAACTCATGGAAAACATAGAACATGTGCCTAATTCTTCTCTTAATCCCAACACTTAACAGAGGTCCTGGCTCAGAGTTATTGCTCCATAAATATTCAGTGATTGAAAACCTATTAACTGAATACAAGAGCAAATAACACAAGAGGAAGGATCCGGGTGAAGGTGGACCAGACACAGGCAGTTTGATGGGAACAAGAATCCTAAGATCTGTAGTTTCCTACATTTGGTGAAAGGAAAGCACCTCCTTTTCTGCCCAGTACCCAGAGCTAGGAGCAGAGGGAGACTCCATCTGGGGAAGGGAGGACAGGAGGGAACAGATTTAAGAGGGTGATGTCCCTAAAGTGCTGGCAGCGGGTGCTGTTGGCGATGTTCAGCTCTGCAGGCCAGCCCCCGCAGGGAGCTGTACTCAGAAGAAGGGGAATTCAAGGGCTTCATAAGGCCGAATGTTGTAATGGAAAATGAGGGCATGAACTCTGGAATCATACAGACCTAGGCAAAAATTCCAGCTACTCTGTTCACCAGCTTTATGCTTTCTCATATGTAAAAATAAACCCAAAACAGAGAAGAGGGCAGAAAAGGAGATGGAGAAAGATAGACCCTGATAATGCTATCTGGTATCCTAGATCCAACTGTGAAGTTAAATAATAACCCAAGTTGGTGGATGGTTCAGAATCAAGATTATTACAGAGTAGGTACAAGCTGCCTCTCCTGGGACTGTCTTGAACACCTGGGCAGGTGCTTTTGCTTCCAGTAATCCTTGTCCCTGATCCTATTCATGGAGGTGGAGAAGAGCCAGATGTATTTTAAAGGCCAGGGACACCAGACACCAGCAGGTGACAGGGGCATCTCAATTACACTGCCTGAGCCATGAGAGATCTAGAAAATTTCTAAGCACTTCTATAGTGAAACTTTCAAGAGCAACTCTCAGAAAAGAAGTCATCATAAAAGCATCATGCTGTCGAATCAGCAGCAGTGCCTACCATTAATCGAGCTCTGATTTTCAATACAGGCAGAAATAAAATGAGAGTCTGATTGTGATGCTCCTTTATGGAACCTGCCCAGAGGGGAATGTAGAAGCAAAAGGTGCTGCTAGCCAAGGAACCCAAACAGGCTATTCTCCAGAATTCTACAAACCCTGACTTCCTGTGATTTTTACCAGTCTGCACCATAAGACTGTGTACCCAATGGTCTACAGCAGGGGGGCATCAGTAGAAACTGAAAACCCAGAGTTTCTCTCCTTTAATTCTCTACCAGTGTACCTTATAATTTTCTTTCATTATACTTACCATGATTTGAATTATGCAGTTACTTATTTCTTATCAGTTTTGGGGGTGGGGTAGGGTGATGGGTCTCAACCTTGCCTACACAAAAGCATTAGTTGGGGATCTTTGGAAAGCACTAATTCTTGGATTCCCTTCCATCCCCCAGATGCAGGAGACCTGGGATAAGACCAGGAGCTTTTAAATCTCCACCAGGAGATTCCAGTGCACAGCCAAGTACACCAGATTTGAAAATAAGTTTCATGAAAGCAAGGACTGAGCCTAGTATATTTAGAGCTCTATCTTCAGCATCGAGCCAGAACTAAGCACTGAATCCTTAATGAATATTTGCTGAATGAATGAGTGAATGAGTCAGCCCCCCTCTTCTGTGTTCACATAGCATCTGACTTTCATCTCAGTACCTAAGAAAGTGCCTGCTGCATAGTTGGTGCTTGTATTAAATGTTTTGCTCCAGGGAAGAATAAATTTAAATCTCACTTTCTTCATCTGCAAAATGGGGATGTTCTTTGCTTCCATGCAGACAGTGCAGCTGGTGCTTTGTGAACTTTCAGCTCAGTGAGACATAAAGGCTTTTCTACCTGTTGGCAGAAACTTTGATATTATGAGAACAGCATGGTGCAAATCAGAAACCTTAGTCTGCACTAGAGCAGAGGCAGCAATAAATGCCTCCTGCTTAGGTCAGATTTAAAAACCAGCTGTTGGGGTTAATCTCTTCTCTTGCTGTTCTTTGTTGGTATGGCTGTGCTAGCTGCCACATTTTACCACACTTGTTTTTTAATCACTCAGCTTTCTGCAGGTCATAAAGACAAAAAACAGGATCATTCAAGAGGTACATGGATCTACTCTATTATCATAATCCTGAGTCCTCTGTCTTTACAAAGGCAAGGAGCCAAAATGGAGGGGCCAAGGAGACAAATATCAGAACGTATCTGCCATCTTTCTATCTTGCCTTTCTTCTTTGGCTCGGCCACTAGAGCATCTAGTCAGGTTACCATGGTTACTATTAATACAGATGATGGGCAAAGGGTCTGGAGGAATTGTCTGGAAGGTGTGCCTATATCTTCTGAAATATCCCTAGACATATAAATGCCTCCTCCGACTCAACTGAGCCTGTCTCCTTAATGCATCTGAAAGGAAAAAAACTGCCTCCAGGTTTTTTCTTTCAAATTTAAATTTTTTTTTCATCAATGTCATACACACACGTGGTTTAAAATGTCAAAATCACTAGAAGACTTACAATCAAATCAGAAGTTGACTTCCCTGTGTCTCCCTACTCTAAAAAGCAACCAATTTTCACTTTTTTAGCTGTATACTCTGCACTTCCCACCATATTAGATTTTCATCCAAAATGCTAGCTATTACTATGATTCTTGATTTCTTGATTTTTGACATTATCTAAATCTATTATATAAAAATGCAAGTCAGCACCTTCAAGTGTCTGCTACATACACCCTCCAATTTTATTCTCCCTCTCTCCCCTCATCAACGTTTTTTGTTAAATCCAGTGTTTATTATGACGATGTAAAGATGTTCATGACTAAGCTAAATCTAAGAATGCCATTTTTTTTCCTTATACAGCTTTTTATTTTTTGAAGGAGTAATTCATTACTTCCTTTTCGGTTGTTGGCACTGAGAATTTGCTTAGTTACTTTTCCATGTTCCAAATTTTTTTAAATTTTTTTTTTTAATTTATTTGTTTGCACTGGGATCTTTGGCTGCAACCTGTGAGCCCTTAGATGTGGTTTGTGGAATCTAGTTCCCTGACCAGGGATCGAACCTGGGCCCCCTGTATTGGGAAAGCAAAGTCTTAGCCACTGGACCAACCAGGGAAGTCCCTGCATGTTCCAAATTTTCTAAAAAAAAATTTATAGACACTTTAAATAATTTTTCTTCACAAACGAGCACTCCATAAATCTCTTTAATTAATTTATTAATATTTCCTGGAAAGACTCTTCTGAGCTGGCTGAACTTCTGCCCACAGCACAGCTGCCACACTGCCTCAGCTGCTTCAGCTCACCTGGGCGTGGACCTTCTGTTCTGGATCCTGTATCTTCTCTCTTGATATGCTCCCATCCTATAAAAAGCTAACTTGAAAGTAAAAACATTGAGGATATGCATGTTTGAAAGCATATTTATCCTAATTTCCTAACCTCATGTTTAATTGGAAGAGCAAGAGAATTTTAGGTTAAAGACCTAGATTCTGAAGAATTGAATTTTGAAAGCAGTGGTCCATTTTCTCCTAGCTTTCAATGTTACGATTAAGACTATCGCCCACACACCCTGTCTTTTTCATGCCACGTGCTTTCTCCCCTTCTCTCACCTCTCCCCACCTCCTCCTCCCTCTCCCTCCTTCTTCCCTCTCTGTGGCCCTTCTTCTTTTTCCTCTCTGCCTATCATGCATGCGCTTTTAGGATCTTTTCTTTAATCTCACCCGGAGTTTCACGTAAAATCTGTATCTGTTTTAGATCTTTGGGTGGACCCTTACAATTTGGAAATTGAAGTTTTTTCCATCTTGGGAAATATTCTTATGGTACTTTTTAAAATCTTAATTTTAGGCTAATTGTAGATTCACACGCATTCATAAGAAAGAATATAGAGATACTGTTTACCCTTTAACCACTTTCCTCCAATGGTAATATCTTAGAAAACTACAGTACTGTAGTACAATGGCCTTCCCAGGTGGCTCAGTGGTAAAGAATTTGCCTGCCATGCAGGAGACATGGATTTGATCGCTGGGTCTGAAAGATCCCCTGGAGGAGGAAATGGCAACCCACTCCAAGATTCTTGTCTAGGAAATCCCATGGTCAGAGGAGCCTGGCAGGCTATAGTCCATGGGGTCAAAAAGTGTCAGATACAACTGAGCGACTGAGCACACACACATGCACAATAATACAGTCAGGATAGTAACAGTGATGCAGTAATGAGAGCCACAAAGATCCTTCATATGGCCCTTTTATAAGCTACATCCACTTCCTTCTGTCCCCTACCCCCTTGTTAATCACTGGTTACCATTATATTATTCCCCATTTGTATAATTGTGATTTATCAAGAAGGGTATATAAGTGCAATCACAGGATGTGTAACCTTTTAATATTGGCTTTTCTCACTCAGCATGATCCTCTGGAGATTCATCCAGGTTATTTCAAGTCACTTACCCTCTCAAAGGCTCAGTTCCTCATTGGTAAACACAGGACGATATTGCATTTGCATAGAAGCTCTGTGACATGAGTGAAACAATGGATATGAAATGCACGTGTGGTATTTGGCACAAAGGAAGAGGAAAATTTAATGACAGTGTCACTGTTGTGTGGTGTGGGGTTTTTAGCTCCAGCTAGATGCAATTGCATTTTCTTGGCACATTTTTTTGCTAAAGAATTGGCTTGTCTGAGCTGCTGGCCAGTGTGTTTGATCCAGAACTAAATGCATCATCTGCTTCCAGTTCCTTGGATCTTAGGAATAGAGATAAAATGCCAGTGGATAAGGTCATGAGAGCTTCAGAAAATCCTAAATGTGTGCTTCCCCAGGTTCTGAACTCAAAAGTTCTCTGGAAGACTCCAGGCATCTCCACTTCCTCCAGGGAAAGAAAGGACTCCATGAGCCCGAGGTGCCACCACAGCCTCTAGCAAGGAGGCCAGGAGAGCAAGGAGGTCTATCCTCCCAGAGTCCTGGCTATTTTAGGTTTAATATTTAGAGAGATATACTTGCTATGCCTTTGATGTTTGTGAAGGCATTTCCCATACTCTTGTAGCCTGAGGCCATCACAAAGTTCAAAGGATGGAGTCGATTTATTGACTCAGACATCAGGAGGGTCTTTATATTCAGCTCCAGATATTCATTTTTAAGGGAAAAATGAAATGTTTTGCTTTTTAACCAAGATAAAGTAGAAGCTGTACAGATTTCTGAGACCTTGGGGTTTGGCGATGAAGTGAAAGCAATTTTGGGGATTTTTAACTACTTCCACATCCTTATGCGGTTATGTGGAGTAACCACAGAACATGAGAAAGGCCACCAGGCCCATGAGTGTCTGCCCTGATGTCTGAATTTCTACCACTTGAAAATGTCCTTTATGGAAAGACAATACGGTTCTGGAGACAAAGCAGGTGGATCAAAGACAGAGGGGTGAATTTCATCTCTGCGGCTTGCTGGCTGTGTCAGCTGGGCCTCCTGGATCTGGTTTCCTCACCTGGAAAGCAGAGAGTGATGACGACACTTGCACACGGAACTGCCTTATGTGCATATGAAGGTGCATATTAAAGCATTTTGGGAATGACGAGAAAGCAGTTCCGCTATTTGTTAGCCGGCTGTTAGAATGTTATCCTTGATATTAAGAGCAGTTCTGAAAAGAGCAGTGTTCTCATTATTCCTCTTTCACAGAAAAGAAAACCGAGGCCCACAGAGCTAATTAACCCATTCTTTGTAACCCTGATAGATCTTGTGGGTTTTCCTGCTGCCAATGTTACTGATAATTCTCATAATTTCTGAGAATTACCCATAAGATACAAATGTCACCATTCTAGTTACCTTGAGTTTTTTTTCAGCCCTTACCTCTCTGGATTAAACTCATTTTTCTCAACTTCTATGGATAATAGAACCCAAAGAATCATATAAAATCACTTCTGCATCTACTATGAAAGTACCATTTAATGTATTGTTTATTATGTCATTAAAAGACTCATATACTGTATCAGGTAATAAATTCCTTTAAGAATGGCATGTCAGGAAATACATTTTTACTGCTTTAATAACTGATATCCTTTGTTCTAACAGATAATAAGAGCATTTCAATCTATCACATTTTCTCTTTTGTCTCTGCCACTAAAAAGTATCTAAACCACATAGATATGCTGTTGGTACTATGTATAAAATAGATAACTAATGAGAATCTACTGTATAGCTCAGGAAACTCTACTCAGTGCTCTGTGGTGACCTAAAAAGGTAGGAAATACAAAAGAGAGGGGATATATGTAGACATACAGCTGATTTACTTTGCAATACAGTAGAAACAAATACAGCATTGTAAAGTAACAAAAGCAGAGACATTACTTTGCCAACAAAGGTTCGTCTAATCAAGGCTATGGTTTTTCCAGTGGTCATGTATGGATGTGAG
>NW_011494608.1:2166745-2182971 GCF_000754665.1 Bison bison bison | reverse complement strand
GCAGGAGGAGAAGGGGATGACAGAGGATGAGATGGCTGGATGGCATCACTGACTCGATGGACGTGAGTTTGAGTGAACTCCGGGAGTTGGTGATGGACAGGGAGGCCTGGCGTGCTGCAATTCACGGGGTTGCAAAGAGTTGGACATGACTGAGCGACTGAACTGAACTGAACTGAAAGTAACTATACCCCCAAAAAAATTAATTTTAAAAAAAGATGGTATTTAAGGCCCAAATTATAGCTGCCATTTTGAGTCACATTTTTCTGTAAAAATCTTCCTATGTGAATAAAAATTTGTCTTTTCTCTTGCTAAAATAAGTAAATAAATAAAAATTTTAAATAAAATATTTTAAAACTGCAAACAAAACCAAAACAATGTCTAAGCCAAATTAAATTTACATTTTTTTCATATTTACTCATTAAATTTTTTTATTCATTAACCAAGTATTTAATCTGATAAATGCATACCTTCTGTTCCAGACATTGTGCTGGGGGCTAAGAATACAGCATTGAAAGAAATATATATATATACATGAGAATATACATCAATAATATTAATAATAATATTAATAATAAACATATATAGTACATAAAATACTGATAAATACTATCCAGAAATAGTGGGGGAAATGTATACATATTAGAAGAATATATAAATAATGGAAAATATATTTTGGGAATAAATATGCACACATATATTATCTATGTGTATATATAATATACATGTACAGTATGTATACATATATTACATTTATATACATTTCTTCTCTCAGAGCTTGTATTTTGTGGTGAATATATGTCAATAATGAACATATATAGTACATAAAATACTGATCAATACTACCCAGAAAAAGTGCAGAGAAGAGAAAAAAGGCTTTAGAATGGAGGTGGGGAGGTGATAGGCTGCCATTTTAACAGGGTGTCAGGAAAGTTTTCATAAAAGCGGTGATACTTCTCCCATTGCCAACTATATCCTAGCCAGTTTAGATCAGACCAAGCTTCTCCCAAAAGACAGAAGAAAAAAAAAAATCAGATAATTATTTTTAAAGTATTCTGTTTGAAGGAATTAGCAACCTACTTAGCTTGGAAGGCTACGATTCAAGAGAGAAGAGAATTACAGAAAAGTGAGCCCTACATTCTGTCTCTGCTTGAGATATTTACTCATTAGTAAATGATGACCAAGAGGCAAGGAAATCAAGAAAAAACTGTGCTTAGAGTTCAGTCATATCAGGGCTAGAGAGAAAATATTGTAGTTCAAATCATGCCAAGGAGGAGGGCCATAGTATATACCACAGGTTTTCAGCTGGGGCCACTGAAGTTCTACTCCCTAGAAATAGGCATACTGGAAATTTGCCAGCTTCCACAAAGACTGAAGACACTGCTTCCACTCAGCTCAATATCAGATTGGTTTACTACCATCTTAATCCCTAAGTACTTGAAAGAGGAAGATAATTTCCTCCCAGAGTCTCATGAAAGTTCTTGAATTTTTTCACACACAATAGCTGGAATTCAGTGAAATTTACCAGGCATATTAGGAGAGAGAACCAAAAGCACTAAAGAAAAGCAGCCAATAGGAACAGGCCCCAAAAAGATCCAAAAGTAAATTTTAAATAGCTGAAATTCAGTGACCAGGCAGGAAATTGGACCAGAAAACTGGAAAGTAGTTAAAAAATAATTAAATAGAAGTTCTAATATTTAAAATATGGTATCTGGATTTAAGAACATAATAGATTGATTTAACAGAAAACTAGGGAGAGAAGAACAAAGGAGTAATCAGCTACAAGACAGGTCAACAGAAAATATTCAGACTAAACGATGGTGAGACCAAAGGGTGAAAAACACAGAAAAAAAGAATAGAATACATCTGACACATGACCAAAAGATTTCACAGCAATTAAAGTCCCAGAAAGAAAGGACAGAAAAAATCAGTTAAAGACAGTATTTGAAAAGATAGTGGCTGTGGACTTTCCACCACTAATGAGCGAAGGAAACAAGCCACTGATTCTTGAGCAAACACCTGAGATAGCTGAGGGTGGACTCATGAAGGTATCTAGGAACGTGTACTCTGGGCTTGGGACGCAGCAAGTGCAAACGTAAATGAAGCCGAAGAGGTGAAGATCGGGTACAGTCGAACCCTGTAACATATTTATCTTTTATTTAATATGACATATATACATAAGTCACTCAGTCGTGTCTGACTCTCTGTGACCCCATGGACTGTAGCCTGCCATGCTCTTCTGTCCATTGGATTTTCCAGGCGAGGGTACTGGAGTGGGTTTCCATTTCCTTCTCCAGGGGGTCTTCCTGACCCAGGGATCGAACCCAGGTCTCCCGCACAGCAGGCAGATACTTTAACATCTGAGCTACCAGGGAAGCCCATGGTAAACCCCCTTTCTCAAAAGAAAATAGAAGCCATAATCTGATTTATCTCTGAAAAGTCAACTACCATGAAGAGAACAAGTTCCTTATTATTCCTCGCGTTAGTTTTCTATCATTGCATAACAGCTGGCTCAAATTAAGTGGCTTAAAATAACACACCTTTATTATCTCACAGTTTTGTAGGTCAGAATTTCAGGCAGGCTCATTTAGGCTTTCTGCTTGGGGTCTCAGAGGGCCGAAATCAAGGCATGGGCCAGAATGAGATTTTATCTGGATGCTCTAGGAATGCATTTGCTCCCAAGGTTTTTCAGATTATTGGCTGATTCAGATCCTTGTGGTTGTAGGACTGAGATACTCATTTACTTGCTGGCTGACTCTCAGTTCCTAAGAGCTGAAGGCATCCCTTGCTTTTTGCCCCCTCTATCTTCAAAGTGAGGACTGGCACAGCCTATTCCCCTCATGTTTTAATCTCTGAATGTCTCTTCTGCCATAGCAGAAGAAAACTTTCTGCTTTTAAAAGACCTAATTGATTTAGTAAGGCCACCCAATTAACATCCATATCTTAAGGTCAACTGATTTGAGACATTAATTATATCTGCAAAAGCCCTTCGCAACCGTACCTAAATTAACGTTCGGTTGAATAACCAGGGACTGAAACTTTGAGAAGGCATCTTTAGAATTCTGCTCACATTTCTAGTTTTCAAATGAGCAAAATGAGACACAGAGAGGTTGTGACCTTTCTAATATCACATTACTAATTATAATTGCTATTGCTTTTTTGTTTCTGGCCAAAATATTAATGGACTAGGTAGGGAAAGACGGCAGGAGAAAGAACCCAGTTAGAGTTCTTTTACAACTATTCAGGCCAAAGATGAATGTGGTGTCACTGAGCGCAGTAATAGTAGAGTTTATAAGGAGCAATTAGTTCTGGATAGATATTGAATGTGTAGTAAATAAGAGCTGATGATGGATTGGATGTGGAATCTGAAAGGAGGTGCCAAGATGTCTCCAAGGTTTTTGGTCTGAACAAAAAGAAGGACTTTTAGTGAGAATATATTTACTAAGTTTGGGGAGTCTGCAGGATGAACAGGTTTGTTGGGGGAAGATCTGGTTTTAGACATGTTAAATTAAGATGTCTCAGGCATTCAAATGAGATGTCTAGTAGTGTATAAATTTGGAGCTCAGGGGAGGTTGTCAGTGGATAGATGATATTTAAAACTCTGAGACTAGACAAAATCACAAAAAGAATATAAGTATCATTAAAGAAAAAAAGAGCTCCAGAAACTGAGCCCAGGATATTCAATATTTAAAGGTCAGGAAAAGAGAAGGAACTCCCAAAAGGTAATAAAGAAGGAGCAGCCACTTATGTAAGCGGAAATTCAAGAAAGTATGGTGAGTCACAAAGAGAAAAATAAATATTGCATATTAATGCATCTTTATGGAATCTAGAAAAATGATCCTGGTGAACCTATTTGCAGGGAAGGAATGGAGACGCAAATGTAGATAATGGACTTGTGGACACAGCAGGGGAAGGAGAGGGTGGGATGAACTGAGAAAGCAGCACGACCTTTATACACTATCATGTGTAAAATAGAGAGCTAGTGGGAAGCTACCATTCATTATAACACAGGGGCCCCAGCCTGGCACTCTGTGATGACCTAGAGTGGTGGGATGCGGGGAGGTGAGAGGGCTCACCATGAAGAGGACATGTATATAACTGTGACCAATTCACGTTGTTGTACGGCAGAAACAAACACAACACTGTAAAGCAATTTTAAGTATGGTGTCCCAGAAGCCAAGTTCAAGTATTTTACTAAAGAAGGAGTGAGAAGTCATCTGGATGAAAAGATACTGAAAGGTAAAATAAGATGAGAACTCAAAACTATCCATCTTATTTAACAACACAGAGATTATTGGAACCTTAAAAAAATTTTTTTTTTTTTTTATATAGGGATGAGGGTACAAGCCTTACTGGGGTAAGTTCCAAGAAATAATGGAGAGAGATACTTTGGTGAATGAGAATATAGACATCTCTTTTTCATTGATTTGTTGTTAAAAAAACAAAAACAATCAGAGAATTTAGGCCTAAGATATATAAAAGCTGGAAAGAGCATCGCTTCAATCCTAACAACAAGAATAAGTGGGATAACATACAAAATATTGGCTTTCTTGAACCCATCAGACATCTGAGGTCACGGGACTAACAGGTAACTTGAAATTCAAGGAAAGACAGACCTGGAAACCTAGCTCACCTGGGGCAGACCACAGAAGACAGAGATGCTGGGCCCGCTGCATGCGTGCTAAGTCTCTTCAGTCGTGTCTGACTATTTGCAATCTTGTGGACCATAGCCCTCCAGGCTCCTCGTTCCATGGGATTCTCCAGGCATGAATACTGGAATGGGTTGCCATGCCTTCCTCCAGGAGATCGTCCCGATCCAGGAAACGAACCCATGGCTCCTGCATCTCCTGCATTGGCAGGTGGGTTCTTCACCACTAGCGCAATCTGGGAACTCAGGCACGGTACAGGCAGCTGAAAGAGCCAAGAAACTGCTAAAGGCTGGATGTGAGCTAGGATGAGAGTGGAAAACCCAAAAGTGGAATTGCTGGATCAGGTACAGCTCTGCTCAGTTCTGTTTTCACTCTTTTGAGGAACTCTCCATACTGTTTTCCATAGTGGCTGCGCCAATTTACATTCCCACGAACAGTGCACAAGGGTTCCCTTCTCTCCACATCCTTTCCAGCGCTTCTTATTTGTTGTCTTTTTGGTAAGTCATTCTGACAGGCGGTATCTCATTGTGCTTTTGATTTGCATTTTCCTGATAATTAAGGAGGTTGAGCATCTTTGCAAGTGCCTCTTGGCCATTGTCTGTCTTCTTTAGAAAAACATCTATTCAAATGCTCTGCCTATTCTGTAATGTGGTTTTGATTTTTTGCTATTAAGTTGTCTGGGTCTTTCATACATTTTGGACATTAACACCTTATCATATATATACTTTGTCATTATTTTCTCCTATTCAAGTAGGTTTTTTTCCCCTATCCAGTATATTTACTTTAATCTCATTACTGTCTAAGAAACTTTCATTTTAAACCATCTTAAATTTTTTGGCGAAGGAAGAAACTTTGAATACATAAATATATTATTTTTCAGTTTAACGACTCTCACTTCAAATTCTGGTAAAACTGAGCATGGATAAGGTAATTTCGGTAAAGGAGAGAGAGGAACCAGATTTCGAAAGCAAGTTACTCCCTCAGAATGTAGACTCGTTCTGTAGGTGGAAGGGAGGCATGTGTTACAGGATCCTGGACAACCAGGAAGAAGTTTAAAATCTCCAGGTTCCTATTCAGCAAACAGCCATTGGGTTTCTACCATGTGCCAGACTTAATAAACTAGCACAGACCTTGCTCAGTGGGTAAGGAATTTAAGAGCAAAAAACTGCCCTGAAAGGAACAAAATCTCTCTTTACCTGTTTGTTAGCTGAAAGATTGGGGCAAATGTACATGCTTTCCTACCTCGCAAGGCCTTTCCAAATATCATTTGACAATTATAAACAGCAAAGCCTTGCACAGAAATTAGATATTCTATGGGATTAAACGCCAGCTAAATCTACTTCTGACCCTGACTCCTTGCTTTCCATGATTATATGAGAATAGGTGATCAGACTGAAAACAGAGCCTTTGTACATGAGTATGACTTTCAGGTTATCTGGAGAGGATGAACAATCCCTTTGCTCAGATCTTCCTGTGGGCTGACTACAATTTCTCATTTATGTGTCAACTCAAATGCCAACCCCTTAAGAGAGGCTTCCTGAATTACCTAGTCTAAAATATCCCCCACCCCAACCATTTTTATCTTCATAAAAATTTATCTCTATGTAAATGCCACACTTGTAACCGTTTCTTATTTATGCCTGTATACCTCTCCTGTTATAAAGACAGCTCCAGGGGCTTCCTTGGTGGTCCGGTGGATAAGACTTTGAACTCCCAATGCAGGGGCCCCAGGTTCGATCCCTGGTCAGGGAACTAGACCCACATGCTCTAACTAAGAGTTCAAGTGCTGCAACTAAAGATCCTGCATGAAAAATAAAATAAAATAAAATAAAGATCCTGCATGCTGCAATTAACACCCAGAGAAGCCAAATTAAAAAATAAGTAGGTAAATATTTTTTTAAAAAGGAGAAGAAGAAAGAACGAAAACTCCATGCAAGCAGGACATTTGTCTGCCTTCCTCACCTCTGTGAGTGAATAAATGAATGAGAAAATGAATTAAAAGAGCACAGGCTTTGGAGTAAGACCCACCTACATTCAAACCTGGCTAAACCTGGGAGCGTTAACTGAACTTCCGTTAGCCTCAGTTTCCTTATTGGGAATTGCAAATAATAATTCTTCCCTGAGGGTTATTGCAAAGATGAAAACAAGTGCAATCAGGATGTGTAAAATATCTGATATTCTTAACAAATAACAGCTCCAGCTTCAATTATGAGGAGATACCCAGTTGGCCAAAAGAAAGGAAATCAAAAAGGAGCTTCAGTCACACATTCTAATCTGGAAGCAGGCTCGCAGTGGTTCCAGACGAGCCCAAGGGACAGCGGAGTTCCGCAGAGCAGCTCTGCTGCAGCCAGCTCTCACCAGCTCCCCGCCCTTTCCCTTCTACGAGTGACTGAGACTCCACCTGTGGGCCTTCCTGCCCTGTTGCATGTCTCGCTATGCCCAGACTGCTGGACCATTCTCCTCCTTCTCCTTCCCCTCACCTGCCCCCAACTCTTGCCAGGCAGGGGGGGCTCATCTTTCAGCCTCTTTATTATAGACCCACACCATCCAATGTAGCAACCACTGCTCAGGTGTCACTGGTGAGCACCTGAAATGTAGCCAGTGCCACTAATGAATCACATTATTTTGTTTTAATTAAACAGAAATTATAAAAGCGATATTCAATTCAGCTGTTGGAAAATTTGTAAGGATGTTTGAAATAACCTGGGTTGTGAATCCACTCTTTCTACAGCAAGTTTCAGGAAATTTAAGTAAAACTCAAGTCATTCCAATGAAAAGTTAAGACTCCCAAGAGAGATGTGCTAAATGTGTTAAAATACACACATTTCAAAGGCTTAGTCTAAAAAGAGAATATAGAGCTTCTGGGCTGGTGAGCACGTGGAGATTCAGGGAGAGTGACGCATTCAGAGGTTGGAGAGCATCAGAGCTCCTCTGCCCTGCCCCCATACACTGGCCAGTGAATCTCTTCTATCTGCTGTTCCCAAATTATATCTTTTACAGTACATCAGTCATCTAGTACGAAAAATGTTTCTCTGAGTTTGGTGACCCGCTCTAGCAAATTAATCCAACATAAGGGGTTGTTGGAACCTCGACTCTACAGCCGCGCCATCAGAAGCACAGGTAACAATTCTGGACTTGCTATTAGTATCTGATGTGGGGGCTAGGGAGGGGCGACAGTCTTGTAGGACTAAGCCCTTAATCTGCGGGATCTGATGCTATCTCCCCGTAGGCAGTGTCAGAATTGAGTTGAATTGCAAGACATTCAGCTGGAGTCAGAAAATTGTTTGGTGTTGGAGGGGGGCAGGTGGAGGCTGCACAACTTGTATTTAAAATCATGAACATGGTTTGTAATTGCAAAATGTTAGAACACCTAACACAGAGAATGGTTGAGATAAGTCTGGCGTATCCATATAATGAAGGGCTCTGAAGCTGCAATTAAGAATAAGAAATCTTTGGGAATTCCCTGATGATCCAGTGGTTAGGACTTTGAGCTTTCACAGCTGTGGGCCCAGGTTTAATCCCTGGTCAGGGGAACTAAGATCCCGCAAGCTGAGTAGCATGGCCAAAAAAAAAAAAGAAGAAGAAGAATGAGACATCTTTGTGTTCCAATATGGCGAGATTTCCAGGATGTACTTTTAAGTCAAAATTAGCCAAGTGCCAAAGATTATATATGGTGTGGACCCTTCCAATAGGAAAGGAAGGAATTTTTTTTTTTAATTTCTACAATGTTGTCCAGATTTCTGACATACAGCAAGGCAAATATGCCACAATTAAACAAACATCCCCTCCCTCCCTATTTTCTCTCCCGTCCCCCATCCCATCCCTCCAGGTCATTCTTTAAAAGCATATCTGCTCATTTTTGAAAAAGGATAGGATGAGGGCAGGAAAAATTAACCAGAAACTACTAAGGGAATGGACCAAAACAGAGTATAAAGACTGCTGGACTAGGAGCTGAGTAGCAGGGAGTGGGGAGGAGGCAGACACTTCTGTCTGTCTACCTCTTAGTTCACCTTACGACTTTTAGGAGCATGCCAAATAACGAAAATCAACCACAGTGGAGATACCCTCCCAAAACAGGGGAATGTAAAATATTGTAAAATGAATTTTGCCTGTTTCTTTGTACTTTTAAAAATATGGCTGCTAGAAATTTTTAAATTATAACTCTGACTTGCCCTTCATGCCTACTGGGCAGCTCTACTGTCTGCAACAAGATCCTGAAAAGCTGAAGCTTGTCTTATGCATATGTGTTGCCCCTATGCCCAGCTGGGAGAGAAGCTGGTACAGAGAAGGGGCTCCAGGGAGGATCCCTGTAAATTTTTCCAAGCCCCAAGAGCCAGGCCAGCCTTCTCGTTCCCAGAATCCTCCAGTGGCATTCAATCTTCCCTGGAATAATGCAAGCTCAGAGCTTGCCAGCCAGCAGCACACTACCTGGAAGGCACTGCTATTTATAGCTGATGCCATCCTTGGGAAGTAATAGTCCCGCAGAATTCTCAGAAGGGTTTGCCTCTCGATGAGAGCCCAACCCGATTGGGAAGGAGAAGACCAATTTGTGAGTATTTTTAGGCCATCCAATGTACAGTCAGGAGTGCTGAAAGTCAGATCTAGTCTCCCCCATGAGGCTGAGCACAGCTGCAAAGTCAAAAGTGGGCTTTTGCATGAGGAAAACTAATTAGCTTCCCCGTAAACAGTCTCCATGGAGAAAGTCAGTGCTTGGGTCTGTTGGAGGGAAAGAGAGATGACCTGGGCGCTGAGGAGGGTTCCCCAGAAGTTGACATAGCAGCTGTTTCTTGCGAGTTTGGTGGGAGCTGCTTGGGGATTAGATTTCCATCTCATTATCTTATTCTCTCACTGGTCATTTATGAACTTTGCTTAGTGCTGATTGAGAAAATTACGAAAAAAAAAAAAAAAAATAGGTTCTTGACAGCGCCCCCTGCCAAAAAACAATTTGGAATTCTCTTGGTTCTGAGGAATGTATCTGTAATCTTGGGTCTCCAGGCAAAGACCCAGAGATAGGTAGCCTCTGGTCTCTTCCTTTTAATCCAAATTCTGTCTGGTGAACTTCGGTGAAAGAAACAACTTGGCAGGAAGTCCTTCCCTCTGACCCGTGATGGGCGGCCTTTTCTGTTGACTGGATTCACTGAGAACCACAGACAGTGGATAAGCACTGAACACAAGTCTGGAGACGGCGGCACTAATAAACTGTTCTTGGGCACAAAGACCTTGTCACCATATCTGGAGTAAGCAACAATTTTAAGAGTCGGTGGAATGTCCTGGCCCCTCTGACATCATAAGGGTGCTCACATCTCATCTTTCAAACTGCCTAACTCACGTGCTCACGTGTGGGCAGGCACACCTTCATATACTGTAGTAGTTTTTATAAAGCACTTTGGGGTTGGGTCTTCCTCTTTCTCTTTCTTCTTTTAAATCAATTTTTATTGAAGTATAATTACTATACAATGTTAGTTTCTGCCATGCAACAAAGTGAATCAGCTATAAATTCCCTCTTTTCTGGATTTCTTCCCCATTTAGGTCACCACAGAGCGTTGAGTAGAGTTCCCTGTACTATCCAGTAGTCATTAATTATTTGTTTTATCCATCGTATCAACAGTTTACATGTGTCAATCCCAGTGTCCCAGTTCATCCCACCTCCCTCCTTGGTATCCATACATGTTTGTTTTCTCTGTCTGTGTCTCTTATTTCTGCTTCGTAAATAAGATCATCTCTACCATTTTTCTAGATTCCATATACATGCATTAATATACCATATTTGTTTTTCTCTTATAAAGCACTTTATAGCTTGTATAAACTTATCATAGAACTCATCATTATAATATCATTCAGTTCAGTTCAGTTCAGTCGCTCAGTCGTGTCCGACTCTTTGCAATCCCCTGGACTGCAGCACACCAGGCTTCCCTGTCCATCATTAACTCCCAGAGTTTGCTCAAACTCATGTCCACTGAGTCAGTGATGCCATCCAGCCATCTCATCCTTTGTCGTTCCCTTCTCCTCCTGCCTTCAATCTTTCCCAGCATCAGGGTCATTCCAACGAGTCAGTTCTTCACATCGGGTGGCCAAAGTATTGGAGCTTCAGCTTTACCATCAGTCCTTCCAATGAATATTCAGGGTTAATTTCCTTTAGGATTGACTGGTTTGATCTCCTTGCAGTCAAAGGAACTCTCAAAAATCTTTCCCAACACCACAATTCAAATGCGTCAATCAAATCATGTCAATATAAGGCAAAACCACTACAATATTGTAAAGTAATTAGCCTCCAATTAAAATAAATAAATTTATATTTTTAGAAAACTATCTGCTATTATTATCCCTATTCTCAGAAGAAGAAACAGGCTGAGAAAGGTTCATTGATTTGTCTGAGTCACAGAAAGACAGTGGCAAGGAGGACTAAATGCATGTCATCCAACACCTAGGCTTGGCATTGCTTCCCTATATAACACTCTATCTTCAATAGTCATTCAACAAAGACCTTTTCAGTGACTGTTAACAACTGTGGGTCTGCCTTGTGCTATGTGTTTTCCATACATTAGTTTATTCCTCAAACAGTTGTGTGAAATATGTAAATCTCAGGAAAGCTCATCAGACTTCCAGTAAATGACAGTGGGTTGAAATAAGCTTGTATTTTTCTCCATGCTAGTATTGCACTGAAATAGTGATGAATGACATTTTTGAAAGGTCAGCTATGAGTCAGCTTATTAATACATGTCAAATTTTCCTTTCTTTACCTGGATTACCTCATTTAAGGCTCACAAAATCCTACAAGGGAAGTCTTATTATTATTCTTGCTTTACAGATTAAAAAATTGAGGCAGAGAGATGCTAACTAGTTTGCCTAAAGATTTACAGTTAAAAAGCAGTGGCACTTTCTGAGCACGGCATCTTCAGACTCTGTTCTCTCAATTTCTACAACTGCACAGAAGTAAAAAATATTTAAACTCACAGTGAAGATAGTACTTGCAGAAAATCCTTTTGCCGTTAAGGAATTTCATTCAGAAAATCCTTTTGCCGTTAAGGAATTTCATTCAGGTCCCAGGAAATGGCATGGAGAAAGGTGACTGATGGCACAGGATGGATGGAGGCTCAGCTTTGTGCATTAGCAGAGTGACATATGTGTGAAAAAATGATATCCTGTAACACAAAACTCTGGAGAAGCCCAGACGTGGTGAGACCACTAGGAGGTTGAAACCAAGGTTCACCAAGATAGGGGGCTGGAACCAGAGACACTAGCCAAAAACCTGGGCTCGGAATAGTTTCCCTTCCTCCCCAGCCGCACCCTCTGTGCGCAGAGCACTGCCACCCAAGTGTGTAACCTGCATTCCCCACCCTACACCTCCCCTTCGGGCAGAACACCTGCTTGTTCTTTTCAACTGAAGATTTTGAGTGATCCCTCCTCCCAAAGGATCCCTAGTTGAGAATTTAGGATTCTCTGAGCATAACAGCTAAAAATAGAAAGAGCTTTAAAAAAAAAACATAGGAAAGAGACACAGCTCCATGGCCTAATATTTTTCTAACAGGTTATCACATTTTAAAGCATGACGATAAAGAAAAGTCTCTAAAAGCTTCCACAAGAAAGGTTCTCATTTTAAGATGGCAGAGTAAATCCATTTCAGCCATCTTCTCCTTCCAAAATTTCCCCCCAATAACAATAAGAAGTAGAAAAAAATCAATGCACTTCTTCTTCAAAGAAACAAAGAGACATCTTAACACGCTATATGAGAAGATGGACTACAGACGGAGAAAAACAAATGACTTAGCAGAGAGAACACGTCAATCCTAAGTGCCTGTAAAGAGAGGAATCAACCCAATTCACCCCTCCAGGAACAGAGAAAAGCTTGAAAACTAACAGGAAATGAAAAATGAAATGAAGTCGCTCAGTCATGTCCAACTCTTTGCGACCCCATGGACTGTAGCATACCAGGCTCCTCCATCCATGGGATTCTCCAGACAAGAGTATAACAGGACAAGGTATCAAAAGAGGCTCAAGGACAGGGTGGGCAGCCAAACACAGAAAAGTGGTTGAAAGTTCCAATATTAACAATTTAGACCCATGGGTCCCCGTCCCAACCCTATCTTACCCTCTAAGACACCATGGGTTTTTTTTTTTTTTTCCTCCTTGAGGCTATACTCTGCTGAAAATAGGTTAAAAGTAAACTCTTGTATATATAAATGAGATGGGGTTGGTGAGCAGCCCCTTGATTTGAGGATCATTGCGTGACAATGAGAAAGTACCCAAGTACCTACCTGACGGCGCAGGAGATTCAAGAGACTCAGGTTTGATCCCTGGGTCAGGAAGATCCCCTGGAGGAGGAAATGGCAATTCAGTCCAGTATTCTTGCCTGGAGAATCTCATGGACAGAGGAGCCTGGCGGGCTACAGTCCATGGGTTTGCAAAGAGTCAGACACCATGGAAGCACACAGAGCACAGAGCCCTGCAGAAAAACAAACTTAAAAAGCAGGAAAAGACTCACAAATCTCAAATGAAAACTGTCCTCTGGCCTCTACAGGCCTTCTTTGGAGATCACCAGTGCACTCAGGGTCTATATCTGGATTTAAATACCTTACTCATAAAGATGAACAGACAATTAATTCCAAAAAATCAGGGAAAACATCCTACTTGATAAAAGAAATCTGAACAAAGAGGCAACAGAATTAATGTAGAGAGCATGAAAAACTTCAAAGAAAATGTAACTACTATGATCAGAGAAATAAGGGGCAATATTGTAATCTATAAAGCAAGAAAAATGCAATCACAAAAAAAGTACATTCAGAGAATAAGTTAGAATTCCTGGAAATTAAAAATATGATAACTCAATTTTTTTTAAAAAGATTCAAAAAAAGTACTTTACAATAAAGTCAAGAAAGTTTCCCAGGAAGCAGAATAAAAAGACAAGCGGGGGTTGGGGGAGAAAGGAAAAACAAGAAAATTAAAAGATTAATCCAAGAGGTTGAACATCCTAATGATAAGAGTTTCCAGAGAGATCAGAGAAAATAGGAGGATATTATCATAGAAAAACATGCAAGAACATTTCCTGGAATGGAGATAACAAAAATTCTCCCTGAGTCATAAGTAAAAAAAGATATAAGTCCAAAGTCCTAAACTAAAGTTCTCTTCAGCCGCTTAGTCGTGTCCAACTCTTTGTGACCCCATGGACTGCAGCACACCAGGCTTCCCTGTCCATCACCAACTCCTAGAGCTTGCTCAAACCTATGTCCATCGAGTCGATGATGCCATCCAACCATCTCATTCTGTCGTCCCCTTCTCCTCCTGCCTTCAATCTTTCCCAGCATCAGGGTCTTTTCCAATGAGTCTGCTGAAGCTGAAACTCCAGTGCTTTGGCCACCTGATGCGAAGAACACACTAAAGTATATCACTGTAAAACTTCAGAACAAAGGAATCTCCTAAATGTTCCTCAATTTTTCTCTTCAATTACCAGTTGTATTTTTTTACTTGCAGTTCTGTTATCCCTTTGATAACAGCAGTCCTTTACTTTTTACCCTTGACTTGGAATTATTAGCTCACTAAAAAACATTTTTGAATTTCATTTTATAAGAATCTATAAATATATATATTTTTCTCTGTATCTTTTAATCTATGTCTTCTCAGTTTTTATATGTCTTAACTTCTTTTTTGCTGTAGTTTATTTCTTTTAACTTATGTATTATGTAGCTTCTCATTTTGAATATTCCAATAGAAGTTGATTCTTAGAAGCCTCTTTATTATTCATTTCTAATTTAATCATACTGTGAACAGATAATACACATTAAACTATATTAAAAATATGGGAATATGAATGGCATTGGACTTCTTCATAGGAACATAAGGGAGCCAAGAAAATGGAGAAATTACTTCAAAATTCTGAGGGAAAATAATTTCAACACTACCCAGATTATAAATTGATGTAGTGTTAGTCACTCAGTCGTGTCCAACTCTTTGTGACGTGACGGACAGCAGCCCACCAAGCTCCTCTGTCCATTGAATTCTCCAGGCAAGAATACTGGAGCAGGTTGCCATTTCCTTCTCCATGGGATCTTCCCGACCCAGGGATCAAACCCTGGTCTCCTGAATTGTGGGTGGATTCTTTACTATCCGAGCCATCAGGGAAGAGAAATATTTTAACATGTCAAGTCTCAAAAATTCAATTCCTGCTCACTTACCCTTTCTCAGGAAGTTACTGGAGGAGATGTTCCAATTAAACAGGGAGGTGAATCAAGGCATGGAAAACCCATTGCAGGGGAGTGGGGAAGGGAACCCTAAGGACAATGGTGGGTGGATTTCTAGCATACAGCTAAGGATCTATTTAGAGAGCAATGGGTCCCTGATAGAATCAGGAGGATGGAGGCACCAAGAGGCTGCAAGAGAAAAGTAGAATATATAGAGTATTTGATGGGTTTGATGACGTGGAAAATTAACTCAGCTTTACGTAATCTAATAGAGCTGTTATAGGGTGTGAGAAAACAGTCAAATGAGAAGAGCAAACACATCAATAGTGTTTACTCTTTTCCAGGCACTGTTCCAATTATTTTACATATATGAACTAAGTAAATAGAAAAACAGGTAATTATTAACTCCAGGGAAAGCTAAAATCTTTGTTAAAAAGAAAGTGTCACAATTGTGCATCACTAGGCTCAGCAGTGGGCAGTGTATATAATTATAGCAATAAAGCCACTTAAGGACTTCCCTGATGGTCCAGTGGGTAGGAATCCACATGCTGTGGGGTGACTAAGCCCACATGCCACAGCTACTGAGCCCTCAAGCTGCAGCTGCCGAAGCCTGTGGGCCTAGAGCCCAGGCTCCACGGCAAGAGAAGCCACTGCAGAGAAGCCCGCACCCTGCAGCAAAGACTAGCCTTCACCCACCAAAACTAGAAAAAAGCCCAAGTGGCAGTAAAGACCCAGCATAGCCAAAGATAAAAATAAACAAAATTTTAAAGAATAAATAAAGCCACCTCACATACATTTAGATTTTTTAAATGTGATATGACTATTTTGAGAGAATAAACTAGAAAAGGTTAAAAAAAAAAAACATTTCTCACTTATTACCATTAGAGAAAATCCATAAAATATGCCCCAAATTTATTCTGGTATGACCCCAGCAGCAGCATGACCCCATCTTCAGTTATCTAATTACATCTGCAGTAATTTCATTCCCTAATAAGGTCACATTCTGGGTTGCCAGGGACTAGAATTTAAATATTAATATATCTTTGGGGAAAGGAACACAATTCAATGAGGGCTTCCCCAGTGGCTCAGTGGTAAAGAATCTGCCTGCAGTGCAGGAACCACAGGAGATACAGGTTCGATCCCTGGGTTGGGAAGATCCCCTGGAGAAGGAAATGGCAACCCACTCCAGTGTTCTGGTGAGGAACATTCCATGGACAGAGGAGCCTGGCAGGCTACAGTCCATGGGGTCACAAAGAGCTGGACATGACTGAAGTGACTTAGCACTCATGCGCACACAATTCAAGGCATAATGGTCTCCCAGAAAAGAGACAATCATCAGAATAGTGGTGGGTGTCTCGTGAGTAACACCGAATGCTACAGAACCAGGGAGTACGTCCTAAATACT
>NW_011494608.1:2150000-2166645 GCF_000754665.1 Bison bison bison | reverse complement strand
TGAAGTTAAGCCTCTTCCAATCCTAACTAACCCGACTAGGAAATAAGTGTATCTTCACACATTCAAGGGCTCTGAAAATTTATCTACCTTATGGGACGTAAAGAAGGATGTGCTTCAGCAAAACAAGGAAGTAAATAGGAAATAGGAAAGAAATAGGAAAATGTGGAATTCAGGAAACAAACACCCCCAGTCGGGTAAGGGTACAAGAGGTGTCCAGGATGGTAGGCATGCCACACAGAAGGGAACCTGGATCACCCTAGAAAGGATGGTTATGATGTTATTAATAATTAAAATGCTTAGAGGGACTTCCCTGGTGGTCCAGTGGTTGAGACTTCATCTTCCAATGTAGGGGGTCTGAGTTCAATTCCTGGTCAGGGAGTTGGGATCCCACATGCCTCACAGCCAGGGAACCGAAATGTAAGACAGAGGTGATGTTGCAACAGTCAATAAAGACTATTTAAAATGCTTAATAGAAGATTTGATCAGCTGGAGCTCTTGGGACAAAATATGAAGAAAAAGTATGAATATAAAGGAGATTTTGCAATAAGGAAAAAAAAAAAAGAATGGTAACCAGAAGCTTTACAGAAAAAGAAACAAGACACAAAAGCTATATAAGAAAGAAAATAAAATCATAGTGTTTCATCTGGTTCTAGAACAAACTTCAAATAGTCATAATACTGAAAACTCTACTAAAACATTAAACGCATGTTGTGATATAAATTTGTCAAGAAAATTAGCAAATATATGAAGGAATTAAATCCTACTTAATTTTACCTATACAACAATAAATGCTAAGTGTGTAAAGCCAAAAAAAAGCAATATAAGAAATTATATTTAGAAATATGGAGATAACTACCAAAAGAAACAGTTCAAAGAGTTAAAAAGGATGGCTCCTAAGAAGCAGGACAGAGGTGGGGCAAGCAGGTGATGGCTGCTCTTTTCATTATAAAAATGTTTTATTCTATTTAATTTTTAAAGCCCTGTGGCCTATTCAAATTACTAGAAAGGGTCCAGGCAATTCACAGACAACTACACAATCAGTAAGTATAGTCAATACTGGGATTTGGGGAATACTTTCTTGCTTAAGCCTGACTCTTCACACTGTACCTTGCTGTCCACGATAATAGACTCTGTGACTTACCCTCAGGACACAGAAGTGAATAAAACTGTGCCCTCCCTAAAGTGCCTCCCAGTCTGAATGGGAGGATGGAACAAGATATTAAAAAGTGACGCATGCGTGCGTGCTCAGTCATGTCCTACTCTTTGTGACCCTGTGGAGTGTAGCCTGTCAGGCTCCTCTGTCCATGGGATTTTCCAGGCAAGAATACTGGAGTGGGTTGCCATTTCCTTCTCCAGCGGATCTTCCCAACCCAGGCATCAAACCTGCATCTCACAACTCCTGCATTGCAGGCAGATTTTTTACCACTGAGCCACTGGGGAAGCCCAAAAGTATGCAAGAAAGACCAAATCAGAGATGTGTATAAAGCACTAGGATCTGATAAGGAAATAACCTTGAATATGGCTTTGAAGGCTTGCGTGATCTTACCAGGACCTATTGTCCAGGGTGGGTGGGCAGTTCTGCAAAACCAAGAAAATAAATTCCAGTCTCCTAAGATTATTTATCCCCAAAAGGTCCTTCGGACATTGGTACAGGTAATTCTGCAGTTTTAGCTTCTTGGTAAATAGAAAGATGAATAGTCCATAGCCTGGAGCACAGTGGAATCCGAGGTGTAAGCTATAGCCTGGACTTAACAGTGTCCTGAGATTTCCCGTGTTGGATGTGAAGACACACTGGTAATGAACATGTCATAAAACAGATGGAGGTGAGTTTTCTGAGCCAGGCTGCTCCCACACTGGGCTGGAGGAGGACAGGTCTGCTTTCCTGGGAGCAAGTTAGCAAGAAGAAGGGATGGAGCTACAAACCCACGGCACATAAATTCAGAAGGACAAGCAAAGGCTGGCAGAATGATGGATAATTCTCTGCATTCAAGGTGCATATTCTGAAGCCAAAAAGCAACCATTACAGTAGAGCAAAAAAAAAAAAAAAGGCGGGGGAGAGGAGGGAGAATATGAAACTCTGGGGAAGAATGAGAACAAATAGAAACAGGTCAATGAAAGAGTATTGATATAATCCAGTAGAAGAAGAACTAAGATGGCAAATAGATTTATCCCATCCCAAAGCTTACCATGTGGTCTGCTCTGCCTGGAACAAAGGCTTGAGAAGGATTTTAAAGGTGGAAAGAGATCTGTGATGAATTAGCAATACCTGCAGCTGGCAACCGGGGAAGGCAATGGCACCCCACTCCAGTACTCTTGCCTGGAAAATCCCATGGACGGAGGAGCCTGGTAGGCTGCAGTCCATGGGGTCGCTGGGAGTCGGACATGACTGAGCGACTTCACTTTCACTTTTCACTTCCATGCATTGGAGAAGGAAATGGCAACCCACTCCAGTGTTCTTGCCTGGAGAATCCCAGGGACAGGGGAGCCTGGTGGGCTGCCGTCTATGGTGTCGCACAGAGTCGGACACGACTGAAGTGACTTATCAGTAGCAGTAGCAGCAGCTGGCAACAAAGGAGGAAGAGATGGCCCATCACCTTATATTCCCCATCCTGGTTTTAAAGATTCTCAGCAGATGGATTCACTCCTTTCCAGGGATCAGCATGCTAAAGTCTTAGGAAGTGTGAATGTTAAGACACAGGAAACAAAGGACTCTTCAATTTCTTCAGCATTCTAAAGTCTTAGGAAGTTTGAATGTTAAGACACAAGAAACAAAGGACTCTTAAATTCCTTTTCACAAGGCCATGGTGTGTTACCTTCACAAAATGAAGAAATCTAATGCAAGTGAGAGTTTTCATTGAAAAACAAAACTAAGGAACCTCATTGTTGCCTTTCTGGCTAATTTCACTCCAGTCTTTTTTAATTTATTTATTTTTAACTGGAGGATAATTACAATATTGCATTGGTTTCTGCCATACATCAACATGAATCAGTCATAGGCATTCATATGTCCCCTCCTTCTTGAACCTCCCCCTCACTCCATACAGTTTTACACATGTGAATACACTCAAACATGGGATTACTTTTGATGAGAAAATTTTAGAGTACAGGGTGTTTGTTTCATAGTTTGGATTTAATAAGTCTCACTCCAGCTGAGGATTTTTCTTTTATTTGTATCCCATCAAATTCATAAAGACCTACTGAAGCTAAAGCTTTATTTTGACAGGGCCAATCTATTAAAAGTGCCCATGAGGAGACTGAACTGCCCTCTAACTCAGAACTTTGGGCCAATTAAACACTTCTTTATAGACAAAATGGATACTTTTCAACCAAAGTTCCCTGAGAAATAAGCTCTGGAACCAACCCTTCCCTATACCTCCCTCCAACAGCCCATGTGCACACACATACACACACACACACACAGCAAATTGTTACAAACTGACAAATCATTATAATTAGTTTATGGTTAATTGGGAGATTTGATAATTTACTAAAATTATCCTTCAGCAAATTGATCAACTATCAAGTTGGGCTTCAGTGAATGGATTTTTCATTGAGTTGAACTAGAATACCCTTTCAACGTTTTGGAATTTAGGGTGGATATGACCATTTTGCAGAAGGAGCCAGAAGGCTTCTAAACACCTAAACTCTCATCCCATTTAGAAATGAAAAGCTAAAGAAACCTGTTGGCTTGAAATGGGATGGTCCCAGCCAACATCTTCTGATGGGTAAGAACACTGAGGACCCCAGAAAAGACACTCACTGTGGGGATTAGAGCAGAGAAGACTGGATTTAGTGTCCTGACTTAGTGGCTCAGTTGGTAAAGAATCTGCCTGCAATGAAGGAGACATGGGTTCAATCCCTGGATCAGGAAGATCCCCTGGAGAAGGGCATGGCAACCCACCCCAGTATTCTTGCCTGGAGAATTCCATGGACAGAGAAGCCTGGCAGGCTACAGTCCATGGGGTCACAAAGAGTCGGACACGACTGAGAGACTCACACACACAGTGTCCTGAGCAGAGCCCAGAGAGGGGAGATAGGGGTCAGAGCTGACTCTGGGGACCTTGATAGGGAGCTATGGACTTTCTGAGAAGTATGGAGAATCTCATGCTTAATATATTTGCCAAAATAAGGAAATGTGTCTGCACCCCAGCTGGTGACACAAGCCAAACTCTTCCCATGAAGAATGGAGCCTACATAAAGGGTTGTCCTGCAGGACATGCTGTAAGTGATAGATGAACAGATAACAGATGCTCATTGGGTGTCTACTGTTTTGCTTTGGAAACACAAATAGAAATGATAACTCACTCCCTACACTTTGTTTTTATTGAAGAGAGAAGATGAGACAGGTGAAATAAAGAATATGATGAGATCCTTGGTGTTCGGGAAAAAATGACTTGGTAGCAGAATGATAATACCCCTGCTGATACCTGTCAAAATTTATTTAGCCCTTTGTAAACAGCCTTCACAATTGTCATCACATCCATTTGTACCGTACCACCTGCCCTATGATTTACTTAATATATATTTTGAAAAGTGAAAAGCATTAGTTGCTCAGTCATGTCTGACTCTTTGCAACCCCATGGACTGTAGCCCACCAGGCTCCTCTGTCCATGGAATTCTCCAGGCAAGAATACTAGAGCGGGTTGCAATTCCCTCCTCTAATTACTGAGATGTATCATTTGTATCTCTTTACTTGGAATTCATTTCTAATGGAAAATTGCCTAAATTGGTCAATAGAATCAATTTAGTTATTACATGTTTTTTCATCCAATGATCTCAATTTACTTAGAAATTCTGAGGGGGAAGAAAAGGCAAATGATGCCTGGAATGATAATCTGGCAATGAGAAAGTACAGTTAGAGATGGTGTATCTAATCATATACCTATAGACAAGTACTGTCTATAACAAAGCTTTAAAAGATATGTTTTATTGTTGTAATCATTTCTTTCTTTTTTTCTTAACATGTATTTTAATGGGCTCACATTTTTTTTTCCATTTGGGAGGTGGGAGGGGGATTCAGGATGGAGAACACATGTATGCCCGTGGCAGATTCATGTTGATGTGTGGCAGAACCAATACAATATTGTAAAGTAATTAGCCTCCAATTAAAATAAATACATTCAAATTAAAAAAATAAAAATAAAAAATGAGATATAAATCAAAAAAATACAATCTTCTTATAAAAGAAATTCTATACTATGGGTTTACTGTGGTGGTTACTATTTTTCTAATACATTAAATGTAAAATGTCCATTTATGCAGCACCGAAAATCATCTCACTCCATGAGAGCTGGCTGGGCAGGGATCCCCAAGTGCCTTGCAGCCATTTCTGTCCCAGTTAGGACAGAGGTAAAGGGGGCATGGAGGGGATGCCAGAGTTTTTTCTCAAGTTCTGACCACCTCCACTCCGGCTCCCCCTCCACAGTCTGTCAGCACACATGCCATCACAGAGCTAGTTCCCTGTGATGGGTCCTGTGATGGGTTGGCCCAAAACCACCACCCAGGAGCAGAAGGATTGGTCTCGACCCTCCGATGGCTTCCTGGACACTTCCTCTCTGTTGCTCAGAACTCATCTCTGGTGAAGACAATGATCTGAGGAGATGAAGCCAGAAGTCCTCTGTGTCCCAGCTGGACAGGGAGGGAGCAGAGAGGGGACCCCATGATCCTTTGAGGTCTTTCCCCACACCGTGCTGCCTCGCACTTAGATGCCATCAAAGGTGTAGGACATCATACTGGGCAATATTAGTGGCAGCCTCTGGGGTGGATTGTAGGGTTCTTCGTTTGGGTTCTCCCAGAACCAAGACCGGGCTTCCCTGGTGGCTCAGTGGTAAAGAATCTGCCTGCCAATGCAGGAGACACAGGAGACGTGGATTCCATCCCTGGGTCAGGAATATCCACCGGAGGAGGAAATGGCAATCCACTCCAGTATGCCTGCCTGGGAAACCCCATGGACAGGGGAGCCTGATGGGGTACAGTCCATGGGACCACAAAGAGTCGGACACTACTTACTAACTAAACAGCAACAGAGCCAAGACGGGCAGCAAGGATTTCAGACGAGAAAGTGGACACTTGGCCATAACCTCACAGTTCATCTAGACCAGTCTGGAAACTACGTGTTTCCATGCCCTCATGCTGCGTGGCTGTTTCCTAGAGTTCCCAGAGCATATTTCTCACAATAACTTTGCAAACCGTTACAGCAGGGACAAAAGTGAGTTCTATTCAGCTGCTTATACTTTAGTGTGTAATGGCTTTGAATCCATCTTGAAGATCACTTTTCCCATACAGGTATATGCACAGGTATATAGCTGGGCTGGAAGAGGAGGGAGCAGGGGGTGGGGAGGAGGAGAGAGAACCGAGGAAAAGGGCACAAGGAAGGTGTGAACACACAGGGACTCTGAAGTGGACTGGGGTTGAGACCACCTACCCCCTCCACCCTTCTTTCTCTGATGTCCAAAAAGACACATATTGACCATTTACAGCGTGCTAAACCCTGTGTGAAGGGCCCAACCATGTGGTAGGAGATAAGGGGAAGATTTAAGTTCAGAACATCTCAGACTCAAGCAGTTGATAAAGACAGGCATTATGAATTAGCAAATTCACCAATTTTCTACAACAGCTCAAGAACTTTCATAAACAAGAAAGATCAACCTGATCAAGTCCCATGCTCTCATATCAAGGGTCCTGAGGTATATTTCTAGAAGGAATCCCACTTCCTGCCAGTATGTGAACACAAGCATTTCATAGCTCTGGTTTGAAGCTAAAGGGTATTTTTTTTTCTATATATATGCTTTGAAATAAATAACAGATCATTTTCCACTGGTGCACAGACATCTGAAGAAAGGAAAAAGTCAGGAAGACATTCTTAACTGGAGACAAAAGTGAGTGGTCCCATCCCCCACCCCCATCATTTCCCCATATTTTCTTTTTCTTGCTTTACTTCACCTGGAAATGGAAGGGGAAAAGCTCTTTTCTTTTTTTTTTTTAAATCATCTTGCCTCTAAGAATGTCATCTCCCTCACTTCATTTTTCTCCCAACTCCCTTTTAGTTCACCACCTGGCTATTGGGAGAAAAAAATGGAGATTTCTTGGAGGGTTTTGGAAAAGCAGTGGTGCAGTGGGTGAACAATGAGCAGCTCTGGACAAGAAGCCACTCCAGCCGGACTCTGCCCTTCAGACTGTGCAAGTGACTCAGTTCTCAGGTCCTCACTTTTCTCATCTATAAAATGATGAGAAGAATCTTCACCTTCAGAGTCTGGCAAATCTCCCTTACCCAACCTCTTCTGCATGCCTTGTTTGCAATTGTGAACACAGAACCACTTACAGGGATTCCACAAGAAGGTGTTGAATGAAAAGCAAGCATGTCAAGCATGTCTTTGAACATGTAATAGGAAGGTCTGATGCCAAAAGGTGAGATTTAAAAGGCTCAGGAAGTAGTGAAGTGCAGACAATGACTGACCACTGTGTGAGTCTGAACAAAGTTGGCCAAAGTTAGCCTGGCATAACTAGTGATGGTTTCACGGCTATTGTTATTTCTCCCCTTCTCTGAAAATAAGTTCAAATTTGACTGATATTTATAAACACAACCACTCTGAAGGGTGTAAAGTTCATTAGGTCATGGGGTGGTTTCAGTTTTGGCATCTGGGGCTCCTTGGGATCTATAGATGGAGGAGGCTGTTTGGAGCCTGTTCGGAGTCAACTGAGTCAACAGTTCAGAGTCAACTGTTCGGAGCAGACAAACTTTGCTAATTGGGGTGGAGGCTGGGAGCAGGTGAGAGGGGAGAAAATCTAAAATAAGCACAGGGGCCTGATATGAGTTTTAAGACAGGATGGAGAAATGCCAGGGTATGACCTAATTTGATCCTTGTAGGAAGAGAAAGAAGGGATATTGAGAGGGGACTCGTGGGTTCTGGTCTCAGGCCAGCTTGGGTGCAAATCCTGTCCTGCTGACTAGCAAATCGTGTGACCCTGACTAATGCATTCAACTTTTCACTCTGGTCCTCAACATTCTCATCTGTTCATTGGGGATGATGATATTCACATTATCATCATTCTCATGGTAACAAAAGTGCTTAAACCACAGTAAGTCACCAATTCCCTTTCTTGATAGTTAACATGGAAGGAAGAAGTGTCCTCACTCCAGAGCAGACACTGTGCCAGGGCTGGGGACTCAGAGGTGCCAGAGCAGATGTTTAAGAAGTCAAAGTCTCCCACCCTAGAGACCCCTCCCCACCCAGGCCCACCTAGAAATTCTATACGCCTAGGACTCCACTGTAACATTGCCAGTGTTCTTCAGAGGCTAAGTCGTGTCTGACTCTTTGTGACCCCACGGACTGCAACACACCAGAATTCCCTGTCCTTCACTATCTCCCAGAGTTTCCTCAGACTCACATCCACTGAGTCAGTGATGCCATCTAACCATCTCATCCTCTGTCGTCTTTTTGCTTCCTCTGTCTCCTTTTGCCTTCAGTCCTTCCGAGCATCAGGGTCTTTTCCCACGAGTCGGCTCTTCGCATGAGGTGGCCAAAGGATCAGAGCTGCAGCTTCAGCATTAGTCTTTCCAATGAGTATTCAGGGTTGATTTCCACTGTAACATGCACTCACCCAATTCAAACACTCAACGTTGTTAGGACCCATCAAGGCTGCTTGACAGAAATCCTCCCATTATTCCCCACAAAATGTCACCCACCTGTCGGCAAGCAGGCCTTCAGTCCCCACTGCCTTTGAAGGAGCCAGGAACCAGGTGACAGAATCTACAGACACCCCCTCTTTGGGTGAGTTGATTGTTTTTTTCTTTGTTAAATTAGAGGCAATTGGATCCTTCCAGACAGCAGAAAGAATAGATGGAGGGTGAAGGTGAAATCATAAAGGAGGAAGAGAGACTGTAGATAAAGAGAACAGAAGAAAGGACCCTCACGACAAATAATGATAAATCATTGTTATATTAATAGGTAATTTTTGGGCCATGTCCTGTGCTAGGCACCTGAAACTCACACACTTCAAACAGAGCTTCCATCATGATTAAAGTGACCCTCCGTGGTTTCCTAAGCAATCGGGATTCAGCAGCCTAATGACCCAGATCATGGCCCCTCGCTCTTCAGTGGCCGCCCCATCTGGGCACTCAGACCCTCTCTCTCTAAACTCTGGACCTGAGTGACCCTGCACAGTTCCCAGGTAGTACCACCCCCTCTCCAGACAGCCTTAGGGTGGCCCCTGCTCTCTGTGAACAGTAACTTTCATCCTCAACCCTCCGCCTGGTCCTATACCCATACCTAAAACCTAAAGGCAGTCAGTCCTAAATATTCATTGGAAAGACTGATGCTGAAGCTGAAACTCCAATACTTTGGCCGCCTGATGCCAAGTACTGACTCATTGGAAAAGACACTGATGCTGGGAAAGATTGGAGGCAGGAGGAGAAGGAGGTGACAGAGGATGAGATGGTTGGATGGCATCACCTACTCCATGGACATGAGTTTGCACAAGCTCTGGGAGTTTGTGATGAACAGGGAAGCCTGCTGTGCTGCAGTCCATGGGGTTGCAAAGATTCAGACACGACTGAGCGACTGAACTGAACTGAACTGATACACAACACGAAGTCTTTACCAGGCCAGTATCCTCCTGATTTTCAGTTCTCACTCGGAACACCACCTCCTCCAGGAAGCCTTCCATAACACCCTACGATAGGTCTGTGCTCTGCCCCTCACTGGATGTGTCTCACGATTGAGTTGATCTCCACTCTCATCTGACTCCATCAGCAGACAATGAGCTCTTTGAGGTCTGGCTGTTGCCTGGGGTTAGTCTTAGTGTGGGTTCCCCGCAAACAGCCTGAGACCAAGTCTCAGGTGCAGGCAATGTGTTTCGGAGATGATTCTGGGAAGGAGAACCACAGGATCGGGGAGGATGGGATAAAGATTGGGAAAAGCCAGTACCAGTACCGGGGTGCATTTCAAGGTCGTTGCTGTGGGAACGGAGGCTCTCCTGGATGGGTTCAGGACTCTTTCCAGAACCATCCTCTGAAGGACGGGTGAGGGAGTTTTACCCACCCATTTTTTTCCCCCATTGATGCCCTGATAAAGTCATCTTTCTCAGCACCTCCCCATAGCTCCCAAGAAGCTTTCAACGCTTGGGCTGAGCGTGGGCAGCTTTCCTGAATGCAGTCGAGCCTCCCACTCATGCCCTCGCTGCGGAATCCTCTCTCGTCTTTCGATGGGGCCTGTTCCGTCTCCTCTGGCTTCCAGCTTACCCTCCCTCCAGGAGAGAACCCTTCCCCGCCTTTTTCATACAGCTCCTGCCCAACACCCTCTCAAGCTCTACCTTCTCCAAGAAATATTCCCAGATCCCTTGGCCCAATATAGTTCTCAAGCTTGGCTGCAAACCAGAATCTCCTGGGAAGCTTTAGAAAAACAGTACTGACACGGGGCAGGGGGGTCCCACCACCAGGGATATTGGAGTAATTGACCTAGGAGGAATCCTGGACAGCAGAACGTTTTAGAATCTCCTCAGGTGATTTTAATATGCAGCCTGGGCTGAGAACAGTTTGCACGCCTCTGTTTTAATTGTGCATCCTCTGAATTTCCATGCGCCCTGCATCCCACCATACTGATCGCTCTGTCTTGTAATCATCTGTTTATTCCTCTGACTTCTCCCTCCTCCCAGGGCTCATCAGGGGCTGCACTCTCATCTCTTTCCCCTACACCCCGTGCTCAGCTCACAACAGACGTGCCGAGGCTGCCATTTCCCAGGCCGGGTAGCTTCTCTCCTCTCGCCTCCCCTCCCAATGCCTCATTTTCCAGCCCCCTGAAATGCAGCCCGTGCTTCAGGGCTGCAAGACGCCTGGCTCTCTCAGCTACATCCTTCTCCGACGTCTCTGCTTCTATCTCTGCTCTCACAGGCGCTGACACTCCAGCTCTCCAGCGCCCACAGTCATCAGTGTTGACAGCCGCTGCTTTGCCTAAAAGCACTTCAGTGAAGTGCTGGGAAATCCCTGGAAATTGCTCCCTGGGCACCGCCCCCACCCCCAGGCTTCCTGCCCTGTGGAGGAGGAAAGGCCTCCAGGGAGGAGCGCTGCCGCCCCTCCTCTGGGTAGGAACCCTGCAGACCTCAGAGCTCAAGGGCTCCAGGTCGCTTGCTCCAAAGAACGTTCAAATCTCTGACTCCACCTCGTTCCAAGTCACTGTCACTTTTGTTTCCACATTCGATTTAATCTTCAGGGCAAGGACTGTCATCCTCACTCTACAGATACGTCAGGGTCAGTCGGAGACCCTCCCGTCTCAGCCCGGCCTCTTCCTAGCTGTGTGGCCTTAGGGTCCTTTACCTCCAGGGTTAGAATATGCACAGCAAAGAGTTTCCATCACTGTCACCATGAGCTAAACATGGGGCCCTGGATGGAGGTGATGTGGCTCCATGGTGTGTGTGTGTGTCTGTGTGCACAGCTGTGTCTGACTCTTTGCGACCCCATGGACTGTAGCCTGCCAGGTTCCTCCGTCCATGGAATTTTCTGGGCACAAATGCTGGAGTGGGTTACCACTTCCTCCTCCAGGGAATCGTCCCAACCCAGGGACTGAACCAGCATCTCTGGTGTCTCCTGCATTGGCAGGCAGTATTTTTTACCACTGAGCCACCTGAGAAGTCCTGAAGCAATGTGGTACAGATGTGTAAGACAGCTCTCCAGGGCTGGGAGGGAAGAAGGGTAACCATGTGAGGAGAGATGGAGCAGAAACTGTCCGCTCGCTGTCCTTGGGATCCAGCCTTGGGGGCACCAAGGACATGGCAGGTGTCTAATACGCACCCCTTTCCTCCTGGAGCTCTTTCGGGAAAAATGTGTTCCCTGGGGGCCCCTGGCTGCAATCCCCTAACCTGGCTGATGTCACCTCTGGCTTGTGGCTCATGGTCCCCTTAGCCCTGACTTCCAGTTGACCATCCCAGGACACACCCGAGACCACAGCCAGACACTCATGGTTTGCCAGACACTCCTGCCTGCGTGCTCCTCATGGCTCTCATCCCACTCCCCTGGGCCACTCCTGCACTCCCAGATACCCAAGGCCATGCTCTCCAAATGGTGCTAGGGAAGCCCACCCCTCCTCACCTGTCCTGCTGAGCCCATCAGAAGGGCACAGGATCCCCCAGTGGCTGGCACCCTCCTTCTGAAGAGAATCTGCCTCTGTCCCTTCCATCGACCTCCCTGCAAGTCTTCTCTACCCTCCCAGGGAATGACGGTCAAGGGCCTTTAGACTGATTTGGGGGCTATTCCTTGGTGGTTCTTCATTGTTCTTGGTTTTTAAAATCTGTGGCCTAAACATCATTTGTTCTCAATTTTGGAGGTGCAGCCAAAGTTCAGATAACAAGAAAAATGCCATTTAAGTTTCCATTGGCTGAGCCATGATTTTTATTGTTCCTGAGCACAATGAATCCCCCCACTCAAATTGTGGGACCCTCAGCCCCTGTCCTTTCTGTGAGCCCTGCCCCAGTCGAGCCTGGTCTATGCTGTGGAGGGCTGGCCTGTGCCTCCCTCCTCTCTGTGTTCTCAGCACGCAGTCCCTCGCAGGCAACCAGAGCACCTCTGTTCAATGAACAAAGGGATGAGCATCTTAAATAATGCTGTTCACTGAGCAATCAGGTACCAGGTCTCACTTACATGGAAGGCATGGCCTATAGGGGCGGTGGAGTATGAAAATAAATGGATATTACATATATCCAAAAGTGATGTGTAACAATAATAGACACAATTGTTCTAACAGAAAACATCGATTGACCTAGTCTATCTGCTCCAGTTTACATACCAATGTATTCAGTCTTCACAATGAGTGAGAGGGGTATTACCATGTTCCCATCTTACAGAGGAAGAAAGTGAGGCACACCAGGCTGCAGTGTCAGCTAAGGACTCTAGACATTATATAAAAACCAAGACTTAAGGTTTCTAAGAGAAGTTCAGATATGGGCGAGATGGCCTCTCTTGAAAATGTGCAGAACGGTTTTCCTGGAAGAGGTGCTATGGCACGTGAGCCTTAAAGAGTGTGACTCCCATAGGTGGACGTGGGAAAGAAAGATGGGCCAGGTGGACCAGCAAAAAGCCAGGTGTCCTGCTATCGAAGGAAGGACAGCAGATGGCATGTGCTCCAGAACCAGCCAGGAATTCTGTACTGACCAGATGTGAGGAGTATACAATCTAAAAGGGATTCGGAGCTTGGCGTCCATACGCAGGCAGCCACTAAGTATGCGGAGTGACCAGACCAGAGGTTAATCTGACAGGGTGCGTCTCCTGAACTGACGGACAGTGAGTGGACAAGGCAAACTAATCAGGAGATTCCTTTGTAACTCAGGACCGGTTCACTGAATAGCAAGAGTTGAAAGAAAGAGTTGAAAGAAAAATCACTGTTATAACTGCACTCTGCAGACCAGACCAAGAAAACAGAGATCACTGTGATAACTGCGCCTTGCACATCAGACCAAGCTCTCTGAGAGAGCACACAGGGTAATACCCAATTGCCTCTCCCAGAAAACATCACCTGGTCAGGAGGTAGCAGGAGGTTCATGCTGAACAACTGAATGAATAGGGGAATGAACAAACCAGGAAGTGACCTCTTCCTTCCCAGAGTGAGAACTTCGGCTCAGCACTGCTGGAGGGATGAAGAAGGGGATGAGAGTCCTTGTCAGAGAAGCATGGATGGATGGAAAGATGCTTGGTTGTGCGCAGAAATGGGGAGCAGAGACGTACTTGAATGTGAGCTCTCTTCTATCTCGGCAGATGTCATTTAATCACTCAGTCGTCACCCAGTTGTGTCCGACTCTTTGCCACCCATGGACTGTAGCCTGCCAGGCTCCTCTGGCCATGGGATTTTCCAGGCAAAAGTACTGGAGTACGGGTAGCCATTTCCTTCTCTGGGGCATCTTCCCAACCCAGGGATGAAACCTGCCTCTCCTGCATTGCAGGCAGATTCTTTACCCCTGAGCCACCAGGGAAGCCCCTCTGGGCCATGGTTTCCCCATCTACCCAGCTGTTGGTAGCAGAAAGATTGGACCTCCAAGGTCCCTCTTGGTTCTGCTATTCTGGGATTTGCGGAGAACCCAATGCCCTGCTGTCACCCCTGCAGCTACCTTTTGATGCTCAGTGGGGCCAGGAAGAGTGAAGACTCCAAAGCAGCCAGAACCCCACAGGTCAGCACCTGCCCCCAAAGGCAGCCAGGCCCGGTTATTCTGGGCCGGCTTCACGGCCCCAGCCTCCCTCTCTTCTCCTGTCCCAGGCTTTTATGAAAGCCCCTAAAGAGCCCGCGCTCTTACGCATTTTAGAAATCTCATCTAATAGGGGCTCATGGAGTATAAATTAACCCCGAGGAGCAAAATTGCATTAATCCCTGCGGTGATTATGCATTAGCCAAAGAAATTTCTTTGCCTATTTTAAGCAGCTGAACCCAGACTGTCTGGGGTGCTTTTCTGCTTTGTCTCTGTAGCCAGCCATCCATTCATTTAGAACATCTCACTTTATAATACATCCCCTTCACTCCCCCCCTCACCCACCCACCCTGCCCAGCTGTGGGGGTCGAGGAGGCCACAGTGCAGTGGCGGGCACCTCCCCCTCAGGCCAGTCTGTCTCCGTCCACATGACCTTGGTCAAGACACTTCACTTCCCTGGGTTCTGGCTGCTTGACTTTACCCAGTGATAAGAAGGGTAACCTTCCAGGATGTTTCTGAGTTGAAGAATTCACATTTGGGACTTGCCTGGTGGTTCAGTGGTTAAGAACCCACCTTCCAGCACAGGGGCCAGTGGTTCGATCCCTGGTCCAGGAAGGTTCCACATGCCGCGGGGCAGCTAAGCCCACATGCCACAGCTGTGAAGCCTGCGTGCCCTAGAGCCCGTGCTCCACCACGAGAGAAGCCGCCACGACGAGAAACCTGCATGCAGCGACTGGAGAGCAGCCCCCGCTCGCCAAAACTAGAGAGAGCCTGCATGCAGCAGCGAAGGCCCAGCACAGCAAAAAATAAACACATGAAATAAAGATTCACATTCGTAGAGCTCTGCAGGCATGGTAGGCCCTCACCCCTTAGTCCTCTCCCCTCCCTTTCGTCATCACCTTGCTTGTGTTAATATGACCAGAGCTGAGGGTGGCTGGTTAAGAAAATCACATGGAATGAGAAAGATCCGAAAAAAGTTTCAGCTGTAGGTTCATGCTCTGGGGCTGAAAATAGACCTAATTAGTATTCTGAAGGCATTAATGAGGTCTTCAAAATCAAGTAAAGGAAGAACTTTACTGTACATTCACCAGAGGTCTGGTCTCTTGGGACTTTCTGGGAAAGAAACCAAGGTGTGATTACCCACACTGCCTGCCGCCACTTCGAGCTTGAGTCATCCTGGTTTCCAAATCAGAAATTTTCACTGAAGACTGGTCTTGCAAGCAGGCAGGACCTTTCTCCTGAGAAGTTCAGAAACACTGCTGAACTTCTGGGGACAGCATCTTATGAGGAAGGGGCTTACCTGGGCCCCCAGTCCCTGGGGGAGTGGATCCCATTTCCCACAGCAACCTCAGAGCGCCAGGGGCACAAAGACCCCACTCTGTGGCCTGGCCCCGCCTCACTCAGCCCCTGACCCAACCACAGCTCGCACACACAGCCCTCTGCTGCTCACCACAGCCTTTGTGCAGATTTTTATCTTCCGTGGAAATTGCAACAATTCTGAAGGGCGGGCTGAACAAGAGGAACACCGTGCCTGCTGGACAATTGAGGACAGACTCCCCTGAAATCACAAAAGCAGAGGCAACCCTCTGCACCACCTCCGACAGCAGTGGTCACATGTGGTCTTGGATTGTCCTCCACCTACATCATCACCCTCATGATACTGGGCGCCCCTTGAAGACGTCCATCTTTGGTGCTATGCTGTTTTCCTTTTAAGGTTTTTAAATTTAATTTAATTTGTTTTGGCTGTGCTGGATCTTTGTTGCCACACATGGGCTTTCTCTAGCTGCAGCAAACGGGCTTCTCTTGTTGCAGGGCACAGGCTCCAGAATGCATGGGCTTCAGTAGTTGTGGCTCACAGGCTGTAGAGCACAGGCCCAGTACTTGTGGCAGGCAGGCTTAACAGTTTCTCGCCTAGACCAGGGATTGAACCTGTGTCCCCTGCATTGGCAGGCAGATTCTTACCCACTGTACCATCAGAGAGATCCTGGTGCAATGTTTACCGAGGAGACTCTTAAGTATCAATGCATACTTAAACCAGTGGGTAGAGCTGAAAAATTATATCACAATTAAAATTTGTTTAGCCAATGATACACTCCTTTCATTTTAAACTACATATCTCTGTGAGATATTTTTTTCTAGGAAGATAGGATTAAAATTAAATATAGAACTAGAATTTGGGGGTTTTTTTCATAGTATCATTTTCTTTATTTTCATTAATACTATAAAATAAACCAAGCTAGATAGAACCAGAATTTTGAGTTGCTATATAAGAAAGTACTCAAACATTTTTTTCTGAAAGTAATAAAGCATATTTATAACAGTGCTCTTATTAAACATATTGCTATACTACCAAAAAAAAAAAGAAACAAATTATATACACCTGATGTGAAGAGCCAACTCACTGGAAGAGACCTGGTGCTGGGAAAGGTTGAAGGCAGGAGGAGAAGGGAGCAACAGAGGATGAGATGGTGGATGGCAT
>NW_011494608.1:2144908-2149900 GCF_000754665.1 Bison bison bison | reverse complement strand
GACAGGACTGGGGGGCTACAGGCTGGAGGATGCTGGAGATCAGCTGAATGGAGCCTGACCAGGGCCCAGGAGCAGAGAGAGGGGCCGCGGCTGTAACTGCACAGTGTCCCTGGGGCCTCACTGGGTCTACTGCGGTAGACTGGAGACACTCCAGGTCCCGCTCCGCCATGCCAGCCAAGACTCAAAAGCCCAGGCACCTGCAGAAGCTCTCCCTGTCCCACTCCCATCCTGCTCCTTCTCTTCCCTGCCTTGCTCCACAAGCCTCTCTAAAAAGGAGGGAAGAGGAAGCCCAAGTTCTTCTTGGCTCCCAAGGGGCTGACGCCTGGGGCGCCCCCTGCTCCTTGTCCTCCCACCAGGAGGTTCACACAGCCTCCTCCATCTGAAGGGCCTGGGGGCCGCAAAGCGGGGCTCTGTGACTCACACTGAACAGATAATGAGCTCTGGTGACAAGCGACCCAGCGTCAGAGGGAGAAGTGCCACCTGTCCCAGGGCGAGGGCTTGGGCCCGCGGGGCTCCTCCGTGGGAGGGAGGCTGAGCCAGAGTGACAGCTCCCCCGGCCTCAGCCTCTCATCACATCCCAGTCCCACCGCCCCCACCAGGGAAGTCTTGCTCTTTTAAATGTGCATTTTGCAGTTAAGACAGTTAAAACAGGAGGGTCCCCCGCTCCTGGAGGCTTGAAACTGGAGGCTCCATCTTTGACTTGGGCTGTCTCACTTTTCCTTGAAGCTCAAGCACTAGCCCCGTCTCCACACGTACATCAAAATATGTTTTCTCTGCCCACTTGATCGCTGATCCTTTTAGCTTAGTCAACCCATTCATACTGCAGAGCCTGCCTGCCCACTAAAAGTCAGCAATGAATAACTGTATGAGTTCCAGTCATCACAGCAGAAGTGAGTGACATATACTCTAAAAGCGGTGCCCTTGTAGCTGTGTGGTTTAAAATGCCACGTTGTGGGAATTCCCTGGCAGTCCAGTGGTTAAGACTCTGCCTTCCAATGTAGGTGGTGCAGATCCTAGCCCTAGACGGGGAGCTAAGATCTCACATGCCTCGTGGGAAAAAATCCCAAAACAAAACAGAAGCATTGCTGTAACAAATTCAATGAAGATTTTAAAGATGGTCATAAAAAATCTTCTAAAAATACCATGTTGTTAAGACTGTAATATTGGTATGACCCTGGTGATGAAAAGATGATGGACTAAGTAAGAGAAGAGCAAGACTCTGAGACAGAAAAGAGAATGCAGCTACGAGACAGCACCCGTTTTACCTGCCCTGAGATATCCCTGTGTCAATGATGATGCCGTGTACTGGTCTGGGCCCTGGCAGGGAAGCATGGCGCTTGCAAGCTGGATGCACAAGGGCTCAGCAATGGAGCTACCTGCAGGAGAGAAACTGGAAGGAGACAGTGCAGAAGCTCTGTGCCAGCAGAAGCAGGGCCAGTTACCATCCCCCAGATCCAAAGAAGCAAAGAAGGGGAGAAGTTACCAGAATCCCAAGAGTAGCTGCCTGGAGAAGGTCTCCCAACAGGGCCTGAGGTTCTCAGTAGGAGTGCAAAGCTGATAAGGAGAATGGGTGCCCAGTTCACCAACCTCCCTCCCTCTACCCTACCTGGACTCCCTACTGGCCAAACTCAACCAGACATCCAAAGGCGGGGAGCCTACTGAAGGAGTCCGTGCAGTCATCCCCCAGCTCTTCCCAGAATGCGTGGTGTCTGGACCTCACTGTGTAGCAGTTGTAGACAGACAGGGCGGGTAAGGAATGGATGGAGGGCATGGAGAAGGGCAGTGAGTGCTCACCCCTATACTCCAGCCAGGTTCTTAGGGATGAGGAAATAATGTCAGCCTCTCCAGTAGAGACTTCTTGGTGGCCTTCCCAGCATCCAGCTTCCCCATCCTCTCTTATGACAACTCCGAGGAAGCTGACTCCAGCTCCAGGTGTGGAGGAAGATACAAGCTATGCTAAACCAATCAGAATACCCCTTCCCCACTGGAAACAAGCATTTGACTTAAGTCCAATTTGACTCCATGACTTTTCCTTGCAATTCTGGGAAATGACAACCTTGCTTTCCCGCTGGTTGTAAACAAGGAAGACGGGAAGCCCTAAGATGTGGGGGCAGCCACTGGGGTCATGAGGAGAGTCAGTATAAGGATGGAGAGGGCACCATCAAAGGCAGGACGGAGAGACAAAGTGAAACCAAGCACTTGGCAACATCACTGAGCTATTGAACAGGCCTCTCGGATGTACACCTGCCTCTGTGCTTTTCAGCTAAATAAAACACATTTCTGAGCTGGAATTTTTTTTATTACAACCAAAAATTCATTACACCTGGGCTTCTCAGGTGGCACTAGTGGTAAAGAATCCATCTGCCAATGCAGGAAATGAAAGAGACATGGGCTTTATCCCTGGGTTGGGAAGATGAGGGCATGGCAACCCACTCCAGTATTCTTGTCTGGAGAATCCTGGAGAGAAGAGCCTGGTGGGCTATAGTCCTTAAGATCGCAGAGTCGGGCATGACTGAAGCAACTTAGCCCACATGTACAACCAAAAATGCTTCAGTTGATACACCCTCCAAGAGTTAAACAACCCTCCTACATCGTAGGAGGCCCACTAGTAGGAAAGATTAGAAAGAAGGATCTAGGAATCTCCCCTCTAGGGAAGGCCCACTAGAGGGAAGGATACATTAGTGGTTTTATACTATGCAGGAATATTCTAACTGTAAGAAGCCACAAGCTTCTGGCAGAGCACGCTCACAGTTCTCATTGAAAAATGTATTCCTCTTTGTAACTGGCTGTTTTGGTATCTTGTTTGACATAACTCTGTGTGTGTGTGTGTGTGTGTGTGTGTGTGTTTGTGCTTGGTTCATGTCAGTCTATCACTGAAATTTGGCTCTGCTACGCTCAGAAATTCTTTTAATTTAATGTTTAGTTTGCTGCTGCTACTGCTGCTGCTAAGTCGCTTCAGTCATGTCCAACTCTGTGCGACCCCATAGACGGAAGCCCACAAGGCTCCCCCGTCCCTGGGATTCTCCAGGCAAGAACACTGGAGTGGGTTGCCATTTCCTTCTCCAATGCATGAAAATGAAAAGTGAAAGCGAAGTCGCTTAGTCATGTCCGACTCTTAGCAACCCCATGGACTGCAGCCTACCAGGCTCCTCCGGCCATGGGATTTTCCAGGCAAGAGTACTGGAGTGGGGTGCCAGTGCCTTCTCTGAATGTTTAGTTTAAGAACCTTCAAAAGATGTTGCTGGAGTTAAATCTAAGAAGAATTGTCACCCATGAAGCCTTCTGATGGGCAGCCAGCTACCTTCCTCCTGGCACCACCACCACCAACCAAGCCCCTTCTGCCCACTGGACTGAACAACAGGCATGAGTGATAAGAGTCCTAGGATTCAAATCACAAGCTTTCCAACCCAGGTATCCTAAGAGACTTCAAGAAAGGGAACACCATTGAGCAACCTGGGTATCTATGGCTTAAACTCATGTTTACCTTCCAACCAACCCTGACATGGTTATCATAAAGTACCCTCCCAGGGCATGACACAGCAGATCCATACCTTGATGGCAGGTGATGATCGAAATCCATATCAAAACTTGACCATGCCAGACAGAAAAAAGCAACAAGCTGATGCCAGGAGAGTCTGGATCTTGAGCAGAGACAAAATGAGGGGATCCTAGGCCTTTTCCTTTACTGATTAAGCAAACTTTTATTTTTGAACACCTTTGATATGCAAGGATCTGTACCAGATGTGAAGAACTGACTCACTGAAAAAGACCCTGATGCTGGGAAAGATTGAAGGCAGGAGGAGAAGGGGACGGCCAAGGATGAGATGGTTGGATGGCATCACCGACTTGATGGACATGAGTTTGAGCAGGCTCCAGGAGTTGGTGATGGACAGGGAAGCCTGGCATGCTGCAGTCCATGAGATCACAAGAGCTGGACATGACTGAGCAACTGAACTGATTGATCTATACCAGAAAAAGAATTAGCCATTGCTTCATTCCACAAACATTTCTTGAGCACACACTTGCCAGGTGCAGTGCAGAGAAATAAACGTGAATAAGCCTGGAATTTAGTCCATTCCACTGTCCTCATAGCTCAGTGTTTCTGAATGTGTGAGTGAATACAGGTGATTTTAATTGTTTTTAGTTCTACAGAGAGAATTCTTGTTCATGCACAGGTAAGATATTAAATAACTGACTTCTGTAGTGTGAAAGCCATTCTCTTCTCATTTTTTCCCCAACTCCTCTTATTACTTTGAGAATAAAGTCTAAGTGTGTTACCATATGTTGTTAACATCTAAAAACTTGCCAATTTCCTTCTCTTCTAACAGAAAGAGAGACAAGAGAGAAACAAAACAAGAGACAGAGAAAATTTGCCTTCTGTCCAGAACCTTCAAAAATAAAATATCCAGGGAAAATTTAACACCATTCTTTTGTTATCCCTCGTTTTACTTTTTATGGTAACCTTTTTAAGTAATGATGATTTTTAAAGAAAAATGACAAGTAAATAATAAGACAGCTGTCAAATAAGTATGGTGAAATTATGAAGGGAGGTATAAATGATGGAGTTTTAGAAAAAATAAGAACATGGTATTGTGAAGGAAAGTTATGTCCAACCTAGATATCATATTCAAAAGCAGAGACATTACTTTGCCAACAAAGGTCAGTCTAGTCAAGGCTATGGTTTTTCCAGTGGTCATGTATGGATGTGAGAGTTGGACTGTGAAGAGGGCTGAGCGCTGAAGAATTGATGCTTTTGAACTGTGGAGCTGGAGAAGACTCTTGAGAGTCCCTTGGACTGCAAGGAGATCCAACCAGTCCATTCTGAAGGAGATCAGCCCTGGGATTTCTTTGGAAGGAATGATGCTAAAGCTGAAACTCCAATACTTTGGCCACCTCATGCAAAGAGTTGACTCATTGGAAAAGACTCTGATGCTGGGAGGGATTGAGGGCAGGAGGAGAAGGGGATGAGATGGCTGGATGGCTGGATGGCAT
>NW_011494608.1:2140380-2144808 GCF_000754665.1 Bison bison bison | reverse complement strand
GGCATCACTGACTTGATGGACGTGAGTCTGAGTGAACTCCAGGAGTTGGTGATGGACAGGGAGGCCTGGCATGCTGCAATTCATGGGGTCGCAGAGTCAGACACGACTGAGCGACTGAACTGAACTGAACTGATTGTTTACTTTTTAACCAAGTTTTCCATTTTTCTCTCCTTAAGATGCTTTACCATCTGTGCGGATTCTACAGCCCTACTCTGATGAAGTCAAGAATCATCATGTGACTCCAGCCAATGAAATCTGGGCCGAGTAACACGTGTCATTCAAGGAAGAAACGTGAAGCGCCATTACGTCATTTGCCATGTCTTCTTTCCCTCTTCTGTGGACAAGCAGTATCACCCCGAAGCCTGTGCGTTTGTCTGGGTCTGGATTGAGGATGGCAAGAAGCAGAGCTGCAACCAGGCCATGCTGGGCACCAAGCATGAGAGAGAAGTAAGTGTTTGTTCTTGGAAGCCACTGAGTCTTGGGTGATGCTTGTTAATGCAGCATATCTTAGCCTATCCTGACTGATAAAAAAAAAGGCCACAGAAGCATCTGACAGAGATGCAGCTGGCTCAGAAAAGTCTACCCCCACTCCTCAGGGGAAGAAAAACTCAAAATTTTATCCTGAATGCTGGATGTCCCATGAAGACACATAGGTATTTCCAATGGGACACACTCAGGCATCTATTTAGGAGTGGCACTGGTAGAAGGCAACCCCTTCTGATGAGCCTTCTGCCTGAGTAACATGAAATCAATTTTATTGGTAATGGGGGCCAGATAAGTGAATGGTCTTGAAGTCTTTAGAATGAGAGAAAAACGGGAAATTAATTACATACCTTAAACACACTGTATGCCAGAGGCAATGTGCCAGACACTTTATATCCTTTCTCCCACTGGATCTTTCTTTTTTTTTTAAGCAACTTTTTATTGGAGTATAGCCAATTAACAATGTTGTGATAATTTCAGGTGAACAGCAAAGGGACTCAGCCTTACATATGCGTGAATACTGAAGAGTGGATATTATAACCATTTTATAGATAACAAATGAAGGCTTGGGCTTCCCTAGTGGCTCAGTGGTAAAGAATCCGCCTGACAATGCAGGATCAGTTCAGTTCAGTTCAGTCGCTCAGTCATGTCCGACTCTTTGCGACCCCATGAATTGCAGCACGCCAGGCCTCCCTGTCCGTCACCAACTCCCGGACTTCACTCTGACTCATGTCCATCGAGTCAGTGATGCCATCCAACCATCTCATCCTGTCGTCCCCTTCTCCTCCTGCCCCCAATCCCTCCCAGCATCAGAGTCTTTTCCAATGAGGCAACTCTTCGCATGAGGTGGCCAAAGTACTGGAGTTTCAGCTTTAGCATCAGTCCTTCCAAAGAACACCCAGGGCTGATCTCCTTCAGAATGGACTGGCTGGATCTCCTTGCAGTCCAAGGGACTCTCAAGCAGGATAGATGGGTTCAGTCTCTGGTCTGGGAAGATCACACTTGCTGCAGAGCAGCTAACTAAGCCCGTGCACCACAAATATGGAGCCTGTGCTCTAGAGCCCAGGAGCCACAACTAACGAGCCTCTGTGTCGTGACTACTGAAGCCCGTGTGCCCTAGAGCCCGTGCTCCACAAAAAGAGAGACCACCACAATGAGAAGCCTGCACACCGCAACGAAGAGAAGTCCCCGCTCACTGCAGCTGGAGAAAAGCTCACGCAGGAACGAAGCCGCAGTGCAGCCAAAAATAAATAAATAGCATTATATCACAACATGGAGGCTCTGCCACACACAGTCATCCCTCCAGTAACTGGTGCAGCTGGGACTTGAACCCAGAGCCTCTTGAGTTATAGTCCCTTTGTGGCTTCTCTACACAACCGTGGCAAGATAGGGCTGGAAGAACGCCACCAGCTACATGCATTTTCATCACATCCTATGTCGATACTTATTGGAAATGTGGAATATGAAGGCTTCAGTTAATGATATTAGATTCATCCCCACATTCATAATCTTTTCTGTGACTGCAACATCCAAATTGAATCTGGGATGGAGGTGGCAGAATTTATCAGGACTGGAATAATTCAATGAATGCAGCAGCGGGGTTTCTCAATAGTCTGCCAGCTGCATGTCACAGTGATTGGGGAGTATTCAACCACCCTTCTCAAGCTGGGAATTAAAGCTTTTTAACCATGATTATATGGCCTAACATTCAGCTAAACCCAGTGAAACGACACTCAAATAGCTATTAATCATGAGCAGTGCTCCCAGAAGCCCTCCCACCTTTTCTCCTTCCCTTCCCTGCTCCTTCTGGGTTTCCCTACCTCTCAGCCTCCATTCTTAACCTGGAAATAAGTATAGTCTTCAATCCACTCATTACTGATGTAGCTAAAAGAAGCAGAGGAGTGAAAAAGAAAAGGCAGAGGAGGGGAAAGAGATGATAAGGGGAAACGTGTGAGGGAAGAAAATGGAGATAATTGATCTCTTGCTGTCTGTTAAGTCCAGCCTCTCATAGAACTCTCAGAGCAATCTAGCAAGATCACCCCAACACCACTACCAATCAGTAATGATCTTTCTGTGGCCGCTTTTCTAGGATCAGGAAGACATAAAAGACATTTCAGGAGTAACAAGTTGATCTCTTGGCCCAGAATGGCCAAGAGAAAGTTGTGCTGAGTGACAACTGTCAAGCATAACCTCCTTGAAGGCAAACCAGGCTTTTCCAGTCCTTCTCTATAACCTTACTACCTAGTACATATGTTGTCTTTATAAAGAATAATTCTGCATGCATGCTAAGTCACTTCAGTCATGTCTGACTCTTTGCAACCCCCTGGACTGTAGCCTACCAGGCTTCTCCGTCCATGGGATTTCCCAGGCAAGAATATTGGAGTGGGCTGCCATTTCTCTCTCCAGTAATTCTTCTACATATGCTTAAATGCCAGTAATCTTCTTCAGATTCAGTTAATCTGTTTAGTTAATTAACATAATTAGCATTCATTTAGTAAGCATTGATTGTCTAGTGTATATCAGGCACTGTTGTAGGCATGAAGAATAGAACAGTGTGCAAAGAAATAGGAAGAATCCCTGCCCTTCTAGAGCTTGCATTCCAGTGGGAGGAGATAGACATTAAACAAAATAATATGTAAACCATATACTACTGTGTTGACCCAAAAATTAGTTTGTTTGTTTGCCTTTTTATGGAAAACTGAATGAACTTTTGGGCCAACCCAATATTTAAGGATATGTGAGGTGTTATGGAGAAAAATAAAGTCGTGAAGAACTTGAGAATGTTGGAAGGAAGTGGGATGCAATTTTAAATTGAACACTCTAAAGCTTTACTGAAAATATGACAGCTGAACAATAACTTAAAGGAAGTGAAAGAGGCAGTCATGAGAAAATCTGAAGCAACAGCACTTTAGGCAAAGGGGACAGGATGTGCATGGGTCCTGAGGTCTGAGTGTGCCTGCGGGTTCAAGGAACAGCAGGAGGTCAGTGTGGACCAAGAGGGGTTAATGAGAGAAAAGGTGCAGTGAGAAGAGATTGGGCCCAAAAAGCAACAAAAAAAACAGATCATGTTGGCCCATAGAATATCTCAGCTTTTACTCTGAGAGAGTTAGGAAGCAATTGATGAGTTTTACCCAGAAAAAGTGGTATTTCTGGTCAAAATAAATTGAACTAAAAATAGACTGTAGGAGACGACAGGTGGCGTCAGGGGTACAAGCCAAGGGCTATTGCATTAATCCAGGCAAGTTGCCTGGGAGATTTGGAATCTAGCTATGCTGTTGCCACGTTTTGGAATTTGTTTCTTCTTCATCACCTACAGTGACCCTCTCACAATTCGGGCCCTGATCCCCACTAGCCTTTTTATTTCAATAGCTGCTTTTGGGGCAGGGTGAGGGAGGGTTAAAGAAGAAATTGTAATTAAAGTTTAAAAACAGCATTACCAACAATTGCTTAATACAACTCCATTGAACATGGAAAATTCATCAAGGAAGACAATATCCTCGATCATAAAGTGATTTTCAGTAAATTTTAAAGGATTATAAACAAACACATATATGCTTTAACTACAACTACAGTGAAGTGGAGGCCTTCCCCAGGGGCTCATCAGTAAAGAATCCGCTTGCCAGTTCAGGAGATGCAGGTTCGATCCCTGGTCCAGGAAGATCCCCTGAAGGAGGAAATGGCAACCCACTCCAGTATTCTTATCTGGAAAATCCCAAGGACAGAGGAGCCTGGATGGCTACAGTCTGTGGGATCACAAAGAGCCAGACATGACTGAGCACACACACACATCCAACATTAAATTTAAAATCTATAATAATAAGATATTATTATTACCAGCTTTAACTGGGCTCTGTCTCTAGTCTGGTCCCCTGAGTTAGTCAGGATAGGAGAGGCTCTGCTGCAACAAGGGATAAGCCCTGGAAGGTCAGTGACTTGATGCAGTAA
>NW_011494608.1:2123416-2140280 GCF_000754665.1 Bison bison bison | reverse complement strand
TTGATGCAGTAAATAAGCATTCTCACTTGAACCATCATCTGACACAAGTCAATCTGACTTCTTCCACCTTTTCTCTGCACTCTCTGAAACATGTGGCTTCCATGCTCTTCACAGAAGAGGAAGACATGGAGGATTTTGGAACTGTAAGGACTTCCCTGGTGGCTCAGACGGTAAAGCGTCCGCCTACAATGCGGGAGACCCAGGTTCAATCCCTGGGTCGGGAAGATCCTCTGGAGAAGGAAATGGCAACCCACTCCAGTAATCTTGGCTGGAAAATCCTATGGATGGAGGAGGGTGGTAGGCTACAGTCCATGGGGTCGCAAAGAGTTGGACATGACTGAGCGATTTCACTTCTTCACTTCAAGTCTTAGAAGTATCTTACAAATCTCTGCCCATATCCATTTGGCCAGAACCCCATTCTGTGGCACCGACCTAATTTCACAGAAGGCTAGGAAATGTAGAGCAGTTCATGAATATTTGATATGCACCGCATTCTCTGCCACACATCCTCCCATCCTTCTGGTCTTTCTAAAGCATAAATATCACCATGTCCCTCTCGTGTTTATAATACCCACTCCATCACAGTTGTCTGATACAATCAGTAGCTCTTCCATTAGTTTTCCTTCCTTTTTCCAATAGCCTTTTGGGGAGGAGGCTTTGTTTCTCTACACTAAGGAATTAAAAATTCAGTTTGTAAACAAACATTCTTGCCTTGCTCATCTCTATCCTCTCTCCTTCAGCCCATACAACCATCACCAAACAATAAATATTTTTAATGTGTTTAGTGAACCTTCTAAAAAAATTAATTCTCAGATATTTCCCAGGAATTGAGGTTTTAAAACATATAGATGGTGGTTTTTCACCACATTTTTGAAGCACATATAAGCCAAGCATTAATACTTGCTTTAAAGAAGAAGAAACCAAGACTCAGAAAACCCATATGGAGAGTAGTCCCAAAGTCTAGGTACAAACACAGACTTGTTTGTCTCAAAAACTAGTGTTTCTTTAAATAAATTGAGAGGACTTCCCTGGAAGTCCAGTGATTGAGATTCCACACCTCCAAAGTAGGGGGCACAGGTTCGATCCCTGATGAAAGAACTAAGATTTCACATGCCATGTGGTGGGGCCTAAATAAATAAATAAATAGAATATACAAGAAATAGATAAATGAATATAAAGCATACATTTAATAAATAAATTCAGGAATGATATTATAACCTCCTATGGGAATAGGGATTTAAGGGCAATTATAGGATTATAAAAGTCACTCAGTCATGTCCGACTCTTTGCGAGCCCATGGACTTAGTCCATGGAATTCTCCAGGCCAGGATATTCTCCAGACAATCTTCCCAACCCAGGGATCGAACCCAGGTCTCCCACATTGCAGGTGGATTCTTTACCAGCTGAGCCACAAGCGAAGCCCTTTTCATTCCAATCCCAAAGAAAGGTAATGCCAAAGAATGCTCAAACTACCACACTACGGCACAATCGTACTCATCTCACACAGTAGTAATGCTCAAAATTCTCCAAGCCAGGCTTCAGCAGTAGATGAACCATGAATTTCCAGATGTTCAAACTGCATTTAGAAAAGGCAGAGGAACCAGAGATCAAATTGCCAACATCTGCTGGATCATCAAAAAAGCAAGAAAGTTCCAGAAAGCCATTTACTTCTGCTTTATTGACTATGCCAAAGCCTTTGACTGTGTGGATCACAACAAACTGTGGAAAATTCTTCAAGAAATGGGAATACCAGACCACCTGACCTGCCTCTTGAGAAACCTGTATGCAGGTCAGGAAGCAACAGTTAGAACTGGACATGGAACAAAAGACTCGTTCCAAATAGGGAAAGGAGTACATCAAGGCTGTATATTGTCACCCTGCTTATTTAACTTCTATGCAGAGTACATCATGAGAAATGCTGGGCTGGAAGAAACACAAGGTGGAATAAAGATTTGTGGGAGAGATATCAGTAGCCTCAGATATGCAGATGACACCACCCTTATGGCAGAAAATGAAGAAGAACTAAAGAGCCTCTTGATGAAAGTGAAAGAGGAGAGTGAAAAAGTTGACTTAAAGTTCAACATTCAGAAAACTAAGATCATAGCATCCAGTTCCATCACTTCATGGCAAATAGATGGGGAAACAGTGGCAGACTTTATTTTTGAAGGCTCCAAAATCACAGCAGATGGTGACGGCAGCCATGAAATTAAAAGATGCTTACTCCTTGGAAGAAAAGTTATGACCAACATAGCGTATTAAAAAGCAGAGACATTACTTTACCAATGAAGATCCATCTACTCAAGGCTATGGTTTTTCCAGTAGTCATGTATGGATGTGAGATTTGGGACTATAAAGAAAGCTGAGTGCCAAAGAATTGATGCTTTTTGACTGCAGTGTTGGGGAAGACTCTTGAGAGTCCCTTGGACTGCCAGGAGATCCAACCAGTCCATCCTAAAGGAAATCAGTCCTGAATATTCATTGGAGGGACTGATGGTGAAGCTGAAACTCCAGTACTTTGGCTACTTGATGCAAAGAACTGACTCATTTGAAAAGACCCTGATGCTGGGAAAAATTGAAGGCAGGAGGAGAAGGGGACGGCCAAGGATGAGATAGCTGGATGGCATCACCGACTCGATGGACATGAGTTTGAGCAAACTCCAGGACTTGATGATGGACAGGGAGGCCTGGCGTGCTGCAGTCCATGGGGTCACAAAGAGTTGGACATGACTGAGCGACTGAACTGAACTTATAGGATTATGATGGCCTTTGTGTTAATCTATTCTCCTTTTCATGTCTCCTCAGCCTATGGTGGTTTCTATTAGTTCCAAAAATCCCAACCTTGCTCATGTCTCAGTGACAGGTTGGGAGCAGCTATCATAGAGTAAAGAGAGGAGCTGAACAACTCTCCACTGATTATTAGTTCAATTGAGAGAACGATTTTTACTCTGAAGGTTTCAGATGTAATACCTATGTCAAGGGTCATTTTTAACTATTTGTTTATGTATCTATCTTCCCTAGTAGACCGTGAGCTCCTCCATGGCAAGAGTCAAGTCTTATTCATTGCTTCATCCATGGCATTATTGTATTTGAAATGAGTCTGTTCCTTCTTATAAAGGGTCTATGGCAAAAAGAATGGAAAAGAGCTATTGATCCAAGGATTGCCAAAACCAATCTAAGATTCTGACCCTTGAGATAGAACTCATAATCTATGTCTTCCTTCAACACTATGCCAAACACAATGTCAGGCTTGAAGGTGAAAACTAAACCACATCCTTGAGGCTTCCCTAGTAGCTCAGATAGTACAGAATTTGTCTGCAATGCAGGACACCGTCATTCCATCCCTGGGTCAGAAAGATCCCCTGGAGAAGGGAATGGCAACCCACTCCAGTTTTCTTGCCTGGAGAGTTCCAAGGACAGACAAGCCTGGTGGGCTACAGCCCATGGGGTTGCAAAGAGTTGGACACAGCTGAGTGACTAACACTTTCACTTTCTGTTCTCAAAAAGCTCATGTTTGGATCCAGTGACGCCCTAAACGGCCAACAAGAGGCCAGTGACTACATTTCTTCCCTCCATGGCTTTATTCCCAGAACCTTTCACACGCACTTGTATACGCTCTTGCATCTAATACTCCAGAAAGCAGGAATCTATGTCCACAGAAACTCAAATATGACCATTGTAAGCATTGATTTTTTGATTCAAGGAACCTGGGTCCCTTCCACTGTAGTGTCACTTTCAACAGTCTACTACCATAATCTCAGTTTCTCCATATGCAAAAAAAAAAAAAAATAGAATTAGACTGAAGAAAATTAGACTTCTTCCACTCCAAAATTCTGTGCAGGCCCGTTGAGTGTTGTGCAGAGGCCACCTTATTAATTCAAACCTAGAAAAGAAATTCTCCAAGTATAGAGTTATTTATCATTCGCAGGAAGAGCTGAGCAGAACTCAAGCTGTTCAAGTTCCCTTCTCCTTGGCCAAGCACGATTTCCTCACAAAAGTTTTGGGTGGGATTTTTTAAGCTTCCAATGAGACTCTAAAGACTTTTTGGACATTGATCTGTACTTTTATGCCATATGGTTAGAATTTAGTAGGAAGAAGTCAAGAACAGACAGAATGCACTGCCTGTGCCAAGAACCCAGTAATTTAGAAAGTTCCAAGAAAATGGATGATTTAAAAATACCAAAAAAAAAAAAAAGGAGCAGAATGGGTATATCCAAACAGGCCAGAGGAGAATGAATGTTCTGGAAGTCTGATGTATCAGATTATCTGCAAAATGAACCAGCCCAAAACTTAGTGACTTAAATTGACGGCTACATATTTAGCTCTTTATTCCATGGGTCAGGGTACCTAGATGGCTTTTACATTTGTAATTTGACTCTCTCTCATCTGCAGGATTTGTTTGTGTTTTTTTTTTAAGATTGATTGATGTATGGTTGTGTTGGGTCTTCATTGCTGCATGCAGGCTTTCTCCAGTTGTGGTGAGTGAGGACTATTCTGTAGATGGGATACACAGGCTTCTCATTGAAGTGACTTTTCTTGTTGCTGAGCACAGGCTGCAGGCCCATGGGCTTCAGCTCACAGGTTGTAGGATGCTGGCTCAATAGTTGTGATGCACAGGCTTTGTTGTCCCGTAGCATGCAGAATCTTCGTGGACCAGAGATAGAACCTTTATCCCCTGCATTGGCAGGTGGATTCTTTACCACTGAACCACAGGGAAGCCCTCATCTGCAGGGGTATGGCTGAAATGGTTCCTTTTAGCTCCACATAGCCTGTCAGAACCATCATTCAGGACTTTTCAGATGTTGGAATCTCAAGACAGTAAATGCCAATGATCATTTTTCAAGTCTCATGCCCATCAGCCAAAGAAATCATATGGCCACTCGAGATTCAAAGGGTGAAAAAAAAAACAAAAAAACATACTTTTTGGTTGGAAGAACTAAAAACAAGTCAAGTAAATTTAAAGATACAGAGAGGGGAAATGTTGTGGCCAGTTTTACAGTCTACCACAGATTTACCAGTTTTACCACCTAGTTACAGGAGAATTGGTTTAAATTCACTGGGATTTCACCTTGAAAAGTGATTATTCGGGGCAGGAGAAGATAAATAAGGGTTTGGCAAAGGATGACCACTACTTTCAAGGATTTGAAGAGCTCTCACAGGTAAGAAGAATAGGTTCATACAGAACTATTATGGTTAATGGCACGAATCACATAATGCAAATGGAAAAACATTTGAACAATCAGAGCTTCCCATATAGGTAATAAGGAAGGGATCAGACATTGAGCAGCTACCGTGAACCAGAAAATGTATCTAATGTTCTCAAAAATGCATTTCCTTCCATATTTTAGAGATGAAGTGAAACCTCAGAGGGCTTAAGTGACTTTGAAGTTCACAAGCTAAGAATTGGCAGATGTAGGATTTGAACCCAAATCTCTTTGATACCAAATTCCATACTCTTTGATATGATATCATATTGTCCTTATGATATCATATTATCCTTTCTGGATCAAAGCAACAGAGGCACACCCAGGTTCAGTGCAAAAATAGATGCTTGTTGAAAGTACAGAAGTGCTGGAAATTTTCTCAAAAGCATCTTTCACTGTCTTATCCACTATTTCCATTTCTAATCATTTGCCTAGATCTCTTTGCCCTCACACCCCTAGAAATCAGGAGCCCCAAACCCCAATAAAATATGCTGTTTTACAAATTCCAAATGTGTCCATTTGAATTTCATTACAAGAATGAGCCTTCCCTCCTGGATGGGAGGGGAGTTCAGGGGAGAATGGATACAGGTATGGCTGGGTGCCTTTGCTGTTCACCTGAGACAACATTGTTAATCAACTCTATTCCAATATAAAATAAAAAGTAAAAAAAAAGAGTGAGCCTTCCTTGTAGTGTCTGCATGTAAATGATTTTCTGGAAACCAAAATGTCATAACAAGAGTTACCATTTTCTTAGCACTTTGTATACCATACCTGATTCTCACCAAAAACCCACTACAAGTCAGTACAAGTATTACCATTTTACAGACAAAAATCTGAGGCTCAGAATTGAAATCCAGTCCAGTCTACACAACCAAAGTCAGTACTTTTTCCACTATACTACACTCCCTCTTGAAGCAAAAGATGCTGGGAGCTTCATAGGCCATGCAAAAATTGGTGGTAAAGATAGTTTTTATCAAGCAGGCTTTCCTTTATTTATACCACATTCTACCAGAGTGGGGTGTATGAGAAATGCTGATCATTCACAAATGAACCAGATCTGATCATTCTTGCCTTTAACCTTAAAAGATTTTAGGAGATCCTTAAAACTTCCTTTATAAATAGAAAAATTTCCAACATATGTAAAAATAAAGCAAAAAGCATGATGAATCTCCATATACCCTTCATTCAGTTTCAAAAATTTCAACATATGGTCAAACACATTTCCTGGTAGATTTCTACAAGATGAATCCCAAACCTATGGTTGATAATGAGCTGCTTCTGCTTTCCCCAGATTAATAGCCAAGGAGTGTTGAAGCAGGAAAAACTCCAGCATCATTCAGGAAGATCCCCTCATTTTGAAGGAAGAAGGGTAAGGTCGAGAAACAGAACTGGACTTGCTCAGAGTCACACACGGAGTTAGTAGAAAAGGAAGAATTAGGACCAGGGTCTCCTGGCTCCAAGCTCAGAGCTCTCCCCATTTTTCCAGCCTTCTCCAAGGCATCAGAATGCTTGTCAGTACTCACTCCCTTAGCAACCACTGCCATCTCCAGAGGAGAAAGAAGTCAGTGCAGCTTGGGTTTGGCCTCCATCCAGCAGGCTCAATAGACTTTGTCATTCATGCCCTTCTCTGACCTTCTTACTCTTTCAAGGGTAATTAACCAGTCAAATGGGTTCCCTCTCCTGAGCCTTGGCATCCGAATAATCACACCCCCCTCCAACTGCTGGTGACCAAATCACTCCTGAGAGGTCCTACTTGGTCCTCCATTGTCATGACCTTCATCAGTTCAGCTCTCCTTATTCAAAAGTGAAGTGAAAAGTGAAAGTGAAGTTGCCCAGTCCTGTCCAACTCTTTGTGACCCCATGGACTGTACCCTACCATGCTCCTCCGTCCATGGGATTTTTCAGACTACAGTACTGGAGTGGGTTGCCATTTCCTTCTCCAGAGGATCTTCCTGACCCAGGGATCAAACCCGGGTCTCCCTTACTGTAGGCCAATGCTTTACCGTCTGAGCCACCAAATCTGGTGTCAAATACAGATGGCAGACTTGCATGTGGAAATAACAGAGTTCACAGATATCTCTCTGCCACTTGGTTCCAATGACATATTCCTTAGAGAGAAATGACCTCCTCCCCCTGGGTGAACGCAGAGAACTAGGGAATTAGACAGAGCATGAACATGGCATAGAATGACGCTTCTCAAACTGGGAATTTGGGGAGATATATGGCTTTCTAGGGGGTCCTGGAAACCATAGGATAAACATCTAGGTAAGAACATTCATTTTGCATCAGCTGCAAAGCTGGAAGTTTCAGAGTGAGAATCCCATGACAAGCAGTGTTATAAATGCTTTATATAGGAGAAAGCAGTCAACCCTCACTGTAACCCTGGGAGGTTACTGTAAACCTAAGAGGTAGTGTTATCTCCACTGTGAAGAAACTGAGGCACAGAGTAATTTAGTAACTTCTCAAAAGTCACACAGCTATGAAGTAGTAAAGAGTATTAAGCAAAATAATAGGGTTTAATAGATGCTGTATAAACTTTCATTTTCTATTCTATTTGTTTATTTGGGTACATCAAGTCTTACTTGTGGCACATGGGATCCTCTTGAGGCATGCAGGATCTTTCCTTGCAGCTCACAGACTCTCTAGGTGGGCACACAGCCTGCAAAGCACACAGGCTCAGTAGACGGTGCACGGACTTAGGTGCCCTGCAGCCTGTGGGATGTTAGTTCCCTGACCAAGGATTGAACCCAAGTACCCTGCACTGGGGGCTTCCCAGGTGGCTCAGATGGTAAAGAATCCGCCTGCAATGCCGGAGACCTAGGTTCTATCCCCGGGTCGGGAAGATTCTCTGGAGAAGGGAATGGCTACCCACTCCCTTGGCTGGAGTATTCTTGGCTGGAGAATTCTCTGGACAGAGGAGCCTGATGGACTACACTCTATGGGGTCTCAAAGAGTCAGACACAACTGAGAGACTAACACTTTCACTTTCACTTTCTCCTGCATTGGCAGGTGGATTATTAACCACTAGACCACCAGGGAAGTCCTGTGTAAACCTTAAAAAGGGGTTATCACATGTGTAGGTTTACTACTGAAGCCAAAAATTCTGAGCATTGACAGGGAAAAGTATGAACTAAGATGTAGTCAAGTCCTCAGTCTGCAGTCCTGATGGAACAGGCTGAAGGAACGTAGGAAAGTAAAAACTAAAATAAAAAAACTTATCAGCAAGAACTTCAGGGTAGGACAGAATATTTGGAGCGTAACTTCATTTATAAAATCTTTGCTGAGTCCCTCTCTCCCCATCTTAACAGTGACCCTTACTGTGAAGATTATCACAACTGCTATTTTACAAATGAAGAAAACCAAGGTTCATGGGGACACATGACTTGCCAAGTATCTAACGAGGCACGAGGACTGACTCCAAATCCTGAGCCTTTTAAAAAAAAAGTCTGGGCTCGCTATACAGCATGTGAGATCTTGGTTCCCCAACCAGGAATTGAACAAGCAACCCCTGTGTTGGAAGCACAGAGTCTTAGCCACTGAACCTCCAGGGAAATCGCCCTTTTTAAAAATTTTTTCTGAATGCTGAGCCTTTTACAATCCATCCCAGGAGAGCTAATTTTGAATCTGAGGGTATATTCCTGTTTCTCAGCTGGGTGTCTCAGCTCTGGTCCCATGGGAGCCTGCACAGAATACGGTGGATATGTCATGCTTTGTGCAGAATGGTCCTGGTTTATAACTGTGTCCTAGTATAATTAATATTAATAACAGTGCCTTTTTTCACTCTCAAAAGAGTTCTTGTTTGAATGAAAAAAGAAACAATTATAGAGGCACCCTAAACCTGAGCAACACTTTCCTAGTGTCTGGATTTGCAAAACAGAGCAGTAAGTTTCTGCAAACTTGCTTCACGCTGGGAACATTGCTGGAGAGCTATTTCTGAGGGGTAAGAGACACAGTGGAGACTAAATTTAGGACAACACGTGGGGAGAAACTTTCTAGTTTATTCCTCCCACTCTCACTTCCAGCCCCACCTGACTGTAGATGTGATGGTTCTCTGAGTGGAAGATTCAGAAAGAGAAATAAAAGAAGAGAAGAAAAATCAGAACTGCCCATTTGCCCTTCCCTGGCTGCATGCCTGAATTCACTGGACATTTGGGAGTTCAGATGCTCACAGTAGATCACCTGCCTCCCTCTGTATTACTAAGGTGACCCAGATTCCTCCAACGTTCAGATCATTTTACACGTCATTCCCACCATCATTCTAAAAATCAATGACAACTTTTCCCAAACCTCTTTTCCACTATCCATCCCTTGCTCGAGTGGAGAGTGTTAAGACGACAAGAGAGTGAGCCTAGACAATTTTGAAGCCCCAGGACAACCACGGGGTGTCTCACCAGGCAAGTCAACCAACCAGAAGCCCAACCAGGTCACTCAGGCTCAGTATTTTCCTTAGGGACGAGCAGGAGTTAATATCAGTATCTTCTCATACAGTGTCTGCAGAAGACATTACAGAGTCCAAGTTCTCTGGTCCTGTGAACACAAAGACCACACCTCCTTACCTGTTTCTGGAGGAAGGCAGGGAGAAACCCATGCTTTTCTCCCTTGTTTCTTTGAAATACATTGGATCAAGACCAAAGTCTAGTCAAGCTGTGTTTAAAGAGCTATGTGTGTGCTAACTCATTTGTGTCCAACTCTTCGTGACCCCGTGGACTGTAACCCACCAGGCTTCTCTGTCCATGGGATTCTCCAGACAAGAATACTGGAGTGGGTTACTATACCCTTCTCCAGGGGATCTTTCTGACCCAGGGATTGAACCCACATCTCCTGCATTGGCAAGCATGTCCTTTACAACTAGGTCTTTTACATCTGGGAAGCCCTAAAGAGATACAGTGGTCTCTTAACTGTCAATTGTGTTATTGATGATTTTATCTTGCTTAAAGATTGATTCCTACTTTTTAATTTGATGGAAATCAAGATTTTTTGCTTAAAAAAATAGAGGTATAGTTGTGCAAGACTTTGGAATCAGGTATAGTTGTGCAAGACTTTGGAATCAGGTATAGTTGTGCAAGACTTTGGAATCAAGACTTTGGTCCAACTGGTAGCTATAGACCCTCAATGAGTTATTTTAAGCTCTCTTTGCCTCAGTCTCCTTGTCTACAAAGTGGAAGCAATGCTTACTTTATACAGAAGTTGTAAAAAATTAGATAATGTGATTATCGCAAAGAAGCAAAAGGAGCAAATATAGGTGCTGCCTGTAAAAAATCCCCCATGAGATCCTCTCTCTTGCTCTTTCCTTTCTTCTTCTCGAAATGCTCCAGGAAACCATGAAATTCTTTCACGTGACCTTCTGACTACATGGAACAGGAGTTCTACCATCTGCTCCACAGGCGCAAGAAATTAAGTGTTCACTTGTATCAAACCACGGAGAGTTCTATTGTATGTATCAGCTAGCTATTGTGTGAAACAAACCCCTCCTACACATTTAGTTCCCACTATGAACTGATTCATGTCCCTCAGAATTCTTATGTTGAAACCCTATTCCCTAATAGGATGGTGTTAGGTCATGAGGGTGGAACCCTAATAATGGCATTAATGCCCTTCTAAGAGACACCAGAAAGCTCTCTCTCTGCCATGTGAAGAGATAGCAAAAAGACGGCGGTCCACAAACCAGGAAGGGAATTGTGGGAAATGAGTTCCTGCTGTTAAAACCAGCCTGTCTATGGTACTTTGTCATAGAAGCCCAAATTGACTGAGACAGTGGCTTGAAACAACACCATTTGTGATATCTCACAAATGAATGAGTCATTTGTGACATTTAGCTTACTCTGAATGGACTGGACTTGGTCTCAGTTGGGCTCACTCACTCATCTGAGGTCAAGAGCCATGCCAGCTGTGGGCTGGGTAGTCTGGAGTGGATTACGCTGGGATAATCCCACTTCCTTCCATGTGGTCACTCTCACTCCAGCAGGGTAGCCCAGGCTGGTTCTCATGGCAGTGACAGGGCCCACCAGACAGCGGGGAAGCACACGTGGCCTGCTGATACCTAGGCATGGACCACCATCTCCTCTGCGGTATTCCACTGACCAAAGCAAGCCCCAAGGCCAGCCATATTCATATATTGAGGACTAGAGCCATCTCTTAATGGGAGGAGAAGCAAATCACATTGTGAGAGGTCATGAGTTGGGGCCAGTTTTACAATGAACCTACAGCATAGCAACTAGGGTCACCTTAACTAGTACTGTCACAAACAGATGATGATGACAGAGCCAGAATTCAATTTCAGACCTAACATCAAAATCAGAGCCCTTTTTAGAATACCATAATACTACTTTAAGGAATACAAAAACAACTTTGATGAAACCAATAATAACATCCAAATCTACAAACAGATAGAAGACTGTCTCTTCTTCCTCCCCATTATCCAGAGCATCTTCAAGGATGCTGAAGAGGTGGAAGCAGCTCTATTTTGTTACTTTCCAGGATTAATTCTTCAGATGTGGAGTCACCTCCCTAATTAGTTCTAATTAGATGCATAGTTCATGTTAGGTCACAACAAACCCAAATGTGAATAATTTAAGAAGGATTCAAAGTCAGTGACAACAAAACCAGCTTCATGGCTTCCTGGGCGATGGCTAGCCTTCCTCCACATGGATTGCCAGGTAGCTAGCTGACTTTGAATACCAAACATGGGCTGATCTTAATAGAAAGAGGGCAACCATCATGCATTCAATGGCCTCAGGGAGGGACGGGGGGAAGGAGTTGTAATTTCCTTCACTTCTGGGAGTGCTTGGCCTACACTGACATTAAAAGTAGGTTTCTCCACTTCTCCAGACTGGCAGACCTCTTTGGAAGTTTTGAGCATCCCTTGAAATTCCCTTCATTGCCCCTTTAAGAGAATCACCATCAGAGAGCATGTGACTTAAAAGGAACTGATTGGTCGTCTTGTCTAATTCTACCATATTAGAAGGGACAATTGAAGTCTCAAAAAAAGAAGGATATTTATCCGAAGCTGTAGAGCTAGTGAGCAGCAGAACAAAAGCTAGAACCTGTACGAAGCTATGATAGTTTAACAGAGGAAGTAGGATCTTTAGATTCAGTTTTAATTCCAGTCACAGCTCTACCAGGTATGCTGTGTGGCCTTAGGCAAATACCTGACCTCTCTGTGCCTTAGTTTGCCCATCTTTTAAAAAGGCATGGTGGGACTTCCCTGGTGGTCCTGTGGTTAAGAATCCACCTTACAATGGAGGGGACACGGGTTCAATCCCAGGATGTGGAAATAAAATCCCACGTGCCGCAGAACAAGGAAGCCCTCGCACCACAACTGACCTGCAAGCTGCAACGAAAGATCCTGAGAGCCGCCACTAAGATCCAAGGCAGCCAAATAAGTAAACAGATAAAAATAAAAAGGCATGGTTTACCTTCCTTGTAAGAGCATTATGGTATGGAAATGAGATGCCATATATAAAGTACTTACCAGACTTCCTGGCACATAGTAGATGCTCAACAGAAGATAACTATTATGCTAGTCACATAGCCGGTGTGGAAATGGAGGTGGTGGTAGGAAGTAGAAGCTACGGATATTTTCTAAGTAACAATGAACAGGAAATGACTTTTCCTGAAATTCATTCTTGAGATGTGTCTCTTTAATAGAATGTGAACTCCACAGAGAGCAGAAACTTGGTCTATTTTATTCTCTGCTGTATTCCTAGAGCCTGGATGTAGAGGACAACATCCATTTGTTTAAAAGGTGGTTGGATTTATTTTAGGTCGGGAGTAATGGATTGTGCAAGTGTGGTTCTTTTCTTTCCGGGGGTAGGCTAGAAACTCAAAAGATGTCATCAGTAAGGCTTCCTCTCTCACCTTCATCAAATTAACACGTAAAGAAGACAGGAAGGAACTAATAAGGACCTACCGTACAGCACAGGGAGCTCTACTCCATGCTCTGTAATGGCCTATGTGGGAAAAGAATCTAAAAAAGAGTGGATATATGGATATGGGGCTTCTCAGGTGGCTCAGTGGCAAAGAATCCACCTGCCAATGCAGGAGATGCAGGAGATGTGGGTTCAATCCCTGGGTGGGGAAGATCCCTTGAAGAAGGAAATGGCAACCTAGTCTAGTATTCTTGCCTAGAGAATCCCATGGACAGAGCAGCCTGGAGGGCTACAGTTCATGGGGTCTCAAAGAGTTGGACACTACTGAACATACACGTGTGTATGTAGATTTAAACAGACTCACTTTGCTATACACCTGAAACTAACGCAACGTTGTACATCCACCTCACTCCAGTAAGAATTTTTTTAAAAAGAAGTCAGGCAGGGTACCTCCCATCCTGAGCTTTATAGCCTCAGATCAGAGAGTCTTGGATAGGAACCCCAGTTCTGTCATCTGTGAGCATGTGATTTCAGGTGTGTTACTTATTTTCTTTGAGGTTCCATTTTCCATGTTTATAATGAGGATGATAAAAGTGCATCTTTCAAAGGTCTGATATGAGTAACACTGGGGAGCAGGAATGCTTGTTTAGCTTAGAGCTTGACACCAGGTGGGGACATCCATCAGTAGAAGCTCAACACATAAAAATAAATACAGGACCGTACCACAGTCTCCTTCTTGGTGGGAGGGGAGGCTAGCCCCTCCCAAGTCTATCTGCCCCACTGTGTAGCCACATCATCACTGTGGTTATAGAGTATTTATAATCCAAGTACAGAAATGGGAAGAAAACTTAGCACGATGGGGACTGGTGCTGTGCCAGGCAGGTTCTAATGTGTTCCGTCCCACTCTGGGATTGTGGACCTAAGAAACCATGACACTGATGGTTCTTCCTCATTTACATTGGCCACCAAGAGGCAAATAACTCAATTATGGCCCAATTTTAATGGCTAGTTGTAACTTCTATGTTTGCATATCTATGTTCTTTCTTTCAACCCTCTCTGTTGTTTTTTTTTGTGTGTGTGGCCAAGCCATGCAGCATGTGGGATCTTAGTTCCCCAACCAGGAATTGAACCCTCATAGCATCAGCATGAAGTTGAGAGATACACATAGAGATGCATGATGAGCATAGAGCAAACATACAACAATCACCAGTGTGATTGTTAGTGATATTAGTTCTTTTGGAAAAATAATAACTCAGAATGCTTCTGGAGTCATGTTTTGGCAGGCTCAACCCATGAAAAGGTTCAAAAGGGAAAGGACTCCACTGCCTCATATATAAATGGAGGGTCACCTTTCAACATGCAGTCTGCTGGGGCTTCGGGCATCTCTTGGTCATTACAGATGCCAACTGTGAATGTCGACACCAGTTTGCCCTTGGCTCCCTTCACAGAGTCACCGCCAAAGATTGCTGGTGACTGGTGGATATTCCTTCCTCTGCAGGACGTGTTAAATATTTGCAGCTGGTCAGCACTGGGTGGAAGACTTCAGTGGCTATATTTAACTTGTCCGTAGCAACACTAGCAGGATGAAGCCGCCCGTGACCTTGGCTATCCACTACCTTCATGATTTTCTCCTGGTGAGCCTGCCACTTCTCTTTGCCCCCTGTGCACACACAGAGCAGAGGACAGGCAGGGGTTAGGAAGGATGGCTTTGCATCTGCATGTAGCCTGAGGGCTCCAGAATGGCCAAGCAGTAAAGGGCTCTGCCTGGAGACGGCTTTCATTGCACACACAGGGAGTCCGGGGCCCAGAGGAATGTGCTCAAGGTCACAAAGCTAGTTGATGGAAGAAGAGGACCCAGGACCTCTGGCTGGTGGCTGTTTTTCCTTCTGCTACCCCAACCTTTGTGAGACTCTGTTCAAATGGGCCCTTCAAGGCATTCTGCTTCCTCTTCATACCACTTCCCCAGTTTGCTCTGGGAAGATCATGCGGAACCAGTCACACTTCTTGGAGACAGAAAGAAAAGATATTCACCTTCACTCAAGAAAGCTTATGTTGGAGAAGAATTTGAAAAAAGAATGTTGCTGTTGTTCAGTCGCTCAGTCGTGTCCAAGATACTTGTATAACTGAATCATTTGCTATACACGTGAGACTAATGCAACATTATTAATCCACTATGGATGCATGCTAAGTGGCTTCAGTCCTTTCTGACTCTGTGTGAACCCCATGAACTGTAGCCCCCCAGGCTGCTCTGTCCATGGAATTCTCCAGGCAAGACTACTGCAGTGGGTTGCCATACCCTCCTCCAGGGGATCTTCCTGACCCAGGAATTGAACCCATGTCTCTTCTGTCTCCTGCATTGGCAGGCAGCTTCTTTACCACTAGCGCCACCTGGGCAGCCCCTTAATCAACTATACTCCCATACAAAATGAAAGAGAAAGAAAAGAAATAAAGCTTATGTTCCTCACCAGCTTCACAGCACAGCCCTCTTGCTATCAAAGCAATCCTCATGCTTGACCAGCCAAGGCCCCTGCAGCCTGATCCCCACATCATGTGGCTGACCCAAGAGACTCTCAAGGCTGACCCAAGCCCCCACACCATGCCTTATACCACCTGCCTTGTGCCTCGTGTGCAAGGGTTCCCTATCAATACTAAGGGAACGACAATTGACCACACGTTTCCATACTTGCTGGCACCCCCGGCTGGGCCCCAGGGAATGAAGGCTGCAGGTCCCCGGGGCATGCTGTGGGCTTAGGCCCATTGGATACTCCCATGGGACTTGCTTTCCTGGTGGCTGCCAAGAGGGTCAGGTAACACACCTGGCAGTATGGAAGAACCAACTCCCATTGGGTGACCTTTGACCATTAAGAGATGGGAGACAAGAAGGAGCAAGCTCCTTTCACCCCTGGATGGACTCTCCCAAGCTTAGAGACACACAGGGTCCAGTAGGGGAGAAAAGCCAAGCAGAAAACCAAGGTCTAACATGATAAAGGCTGGAGACAGAGAACAAAAACTCCCTGTAGAAGGCAGAGATCAAAGATCTTCAGCAGCAAACCCAGATATACAACAGCAAAGGGAGTACGACCCACTTTAAGAACCACACTCTCAACAGAAAGCAGCTTTGTGCTTGGGCTTCTGAGACTTCACCAGTGGGACAACTTATAAGCAGGTGCGAAAGATCATGGGAGGAAAAGAAGTCGTATCCTTGGAGTCAAGTGCCTGTTCATCCAAAGCATGTTCATCCAGAGGGTTATATGGTTGCCATTGCTATGGTTGATTGCATTAACTAAGCAGATGAAAGTAATACATGAATAAACAAGAAGTCATCAAAAGGAAAGAAACCCTTCTCTTAAAGGCAAGGGGTGATCCCAGAGACTGAACGAGACTAAAAACTATGACAAACCTAGACAGCATACTAAAAAGCAGAGACATCACTTTGCCGACAAAGGTCTGTAGTCAAACCTACGGTTTTTCCAGTACTCATGTTATGGATGTGAGAGTTAGACCATAAGGAAAGCTGAGCACCAAAGAATTGATGCTTTTGAACTGTGGTGTTGGAGAAGACTCCTGAGAGTCCCTTGGACTGCAAGGAGAGCAAACCAGTCAATCTTTAAGGAAATCAGTCCTAAATATTCATTGGAAGGACTCACGCTGAAGCTGAAGCTTCAATACTTTGGCCACCTGTTGCAAAGACCTGACTCATTAGAAAAGATCCTGATGCTGGGAAAGATTGAAGGCAGGAGGAGAAGGGGGTGACAGAGGATGAGATGGTTGGATGGCATCATTGACTCAATGGAC
>NW_011494608.1:2114607-2123316 GCF_000754665.1 Bison bison bison | reverse complement strand
CAATGATCATGAGTTTGAGCAAACTCCGGTTGATGGTGAAGGACAGGGAAGCCTGGCGTGCTGCAGTCCATGGGGTCACAAAGAGTCAGACATGACTAGATGACTGAACAACAACAAGTTATGATCTCTTTCTTGTAGCTGCTCCAGGTCCTTTGTCAGCAGTCTCTCCCTTCCCAGTGATGAGATGGCCAAAAGCATCAACATCTTCTTCCAGGATCCCAGTGACATTTCAATGCATCTGTTTGGCTTCTATTGGTTCCCATGTGCATGCTGTCACTTCAGTTGTGTCTCACTCTTTGTGACCTCAGGGACTGTATCGCATCGGGCTCCTCTGTCCATGGGATTCTCCAGGCAAGAATACTGGAGTGGGTTGCCATGCCCTCCTCCGGGGGATCTTCTCCTGGCTCACATACCTATTCCTAAACCTATTGGTATGGCCACCATGAGAGACATTTTCCTGGGGCCCAGAAAACACACAAACTAAAAGTGGATTTAGTTCCACAAACAAAAGCAACAATTTGAGGAGGAAACAGTAGATCTCCAAGCAAAACTCAGAGCTCCTTGCAGAAAGAAGAGGATATGGACAAAGAGCTGCATTGCATAAATGTCCGCTGTCCAAAAAGCAATATGCGAGGGTACTGTGTTAGTACCCTAGCACCTCAGCTTCCTGTGGACGAAAAGACAATTGCAATGAAATCCTTGCTGGGCTTTTTGTGCAGTTTGAAAGAAATCACATAAAAAGCATGGAACTGTGTCTGGCGGAGAGCAGGAATCAAGAATCACATGAAATCATTCCCTTTCTTTTATTAATAGATTTAGTTTCCTTTTTATGTTACAGAGATTTACTCCTCTTTCTCTGCAGAAACTTGTCAGAAATATCTTTATTAGGACACAAATGTGCCTTCTTCTGAGTAAAACAAATGTGCTGTCTCCTGCCAAGTTCAGAGGCACCCAAGGTTAGCAGTGTTCTTTAGCGCGCACCGTGAAGGAGGGCCAGTCTCCGAGGCTCGGGGAATTTTCCACAGGCCTTGAGGAGCCGTCCAAGTTATAAAAAGAATGTTCATGTTTAAAAATTAAATGTTTGGTTTAAATATTTAAATGTTCCATTTTTCCCCCTGCCTGGTTGTTAATTCAGTATTAAAACAGAAGAGGAGTTGATTTACAGCCTCTGACATTAGCCTCTAGGGCTTTCTGAGTAGACACTCTCAATTCCTTCTTCAGAGTCATAATCATCTTCATAGTCCATCATTTTCTGAGTACCTACCCCGTCCCAGCCATCAGGACGGAAGTCATTCACGGATTGACTATGTTTCCTTGGAAACTTAACTCTGCAAAGAGACTGGGATCCCATATTTTACAGGTAAGGAGGCTGAGGCTCAGAGAGGTTAAGTTAGTTTTTCAAGATGACCCAGTCAGCCTGTGACAGAAGAGGGATATAGGATATTAATCCAGGTCTCTGTGACCTTAAAATGGGTATCATTTCAACCAACAGTCTTAGGTCAGGAAATCAGACTCCAAACTTGCCATGATTTGGGACTGCCCCATCCTTGAGTCAGGAAGATCCCCTGGAGAAGGAAATGGCTACCACTCCAGTATTCTCGCCTAGAGAATCCCATGGACAGAGAAGCCTGGCAGTCCATGGGGTCCCAAAGAGTCAGACACAACTGAGCAACTAGTACTTGTACTTCCAGGCTTCTCAGGTGGCTGCTGCTGCTAAGTCGCTTCAGTCATGTCTGACTCTGTGCGACCCCATAGACAGTAGCCCACCAGCTCCTCTGTCCATGGGATTCTCTAGGCAAGAATAGTGGAGTGGGTTGCCATTTCCTTCTCCGTCTCAGGTGGCACTAGTTGTAAAGAACCTGCCTGTCAATGCAGGAGACATAAGAGACACAGTCTGATCCCTGGTTCATGAAGATCCCCTGGAGGAGGACATGGTGACCCACTCCAATATTCTTGCCTGGAGAATCCTATGGACAAAGGAGCCTGGTAGGCTATGGTCCATAGGGTAGCAAAGAGTCAAACACAGCTGAAGTGACTTAGCACACACATGCATCCTTGAAATACCCACTTTGACCTCCTTGCCAGTTGCTCTGAGGGATTCACAGAAATCTGATTAGAGTCCAACAAGGCACTTGCAAAGATGAAAGATTGCAAGATTAAAGCGAGTTCTTGTTATCAATCATTCTGGAGTAGCTCTTAAAGACACATCATCAGCAAAGTAATGAGATATTTATTGTTTCCCAGATTTACTGGCACTCTAATAAATGCCAGAATTGACATCCGTCAGTGTGGGTGGAGGATTCTGCAGAAAGATGAGTTTAAACATTCCTCTTCACATTTAGGAGGAAAACATGAGAGCAGGTTGTGGCTCATGGGATGTGCTGTTTCTGGTCAATCTGTGGGTCCTTGTCAGGAAGAAATTTCTGCCAACCTCAAGTTTTCAATGTCAAACCAGGAGGGAACCTGAGAGTTCTCTTCAACCAGCCATCTACTGTACAGCAAGTCAGCTGAGGACCAGACAAGGAAAGTCCCTTCCCCAAGGCCACATAGCAAGTCGGGGGTGAATGGTGAGCCCAACTCCGGACTTCTGGCTCCCTGGGCAGAACTATTTCAACTCTGCCAAATCTTCTGGAATATGAGCTGCTCAGTGCATACGCCTTAAACACCTTCTGTGTTTGGATGAATTTTTTGAACTGGTAGGTTTCTTCTAAGTCCTTCAAAGACAGAAGAAAATCTTTTCCAGTAAACACTGATTGACAAGAGGTTGGAAGTGGATTCTAACACAAGCCAAAGAGGAGGGGTTGGGAATGAGATGGCTTAGCAGAGTAAGAACAGAGCTAGTGACTCATCCCAGGAAAGAGCAGCCCAAGAACCACCCTGTGGAACTACAGCAGCCCAGGGGGTCTCAGCAGCCCCAGGAATGCAAAGAGGAAGCAGCTGGTTACCTTGTGGACTGACGGCCACGTACAGATGAAGGAGAAGCCACACCCGAAAGTCTTCCTCAACAGGCGGCTAAAGACGGTCGATTCCGCACAAATGTTCACACAAGAATATCCTAGACTCATGGATGGCATGGCCCTCATCTTGTATGCACACACACACACCCCCCTACACACATACATACCCCATACATGTACATACACACATACACCACACATACACACATGTATACACCCCACACATATATATACACACACACACACACCTCACACCTCATACATACATCCCACATACACATATACTCACACATACACACACACACCCCACACATACATATACACCATACACATGCCAAAAGGCTGGTGATGAGAAAATTATATTCGAGCCTCTAGAGCAGAATTTCTCAGTCTCAACACTCTCAACATCAGGGCCCAGACCATTTCTTTCTACTGGGGGATCTGTCGTGGCCTGGCAGGGTGCAGAGCAGCCCCTGATCTCTGCCCGCTAGAAGCCTGCACTCCCACCCCTGCCAGCTACAACAACCAAAAGTGGTTCTTTACCAGCCGAGCTACCAGGGAAGCCCAAGAATACTGGAGTGGGTAGCCAGTCCCTTCTCCAGGGGATCTTCCTGACTCAGGAATCAAAGCAGGGTCTCCTGCATTGCAGGCAGATTCTTTACCAGCTGAGCCACCAGGGAGGCCCAAAAACTATCTCCAGGTGCTGCCAAAATACTCATTTCTGCTGAGAACTACTCATCTAATAGATGCCTGGTAACATTTCATGAGTTTGCTGCTGCTGCTGCTAAGTCGCTTCAGTCGTGTCCGACTCTGTGTGACCCCATAAACAGCAGCCCATCAGGCTCCCCCGTCCCTGAGATTCTCCAGGCAAGAACATTGGAGTGGGTTGCCATTTCCTTCTCCAATGCATGAAAGTGAAAAGTGAAAGTGAAATTGCTCAGTCATGTCAGACTCTTAGCGACCCCATGGACTGCAGCCCACCAGGCTCCTCTGTCCATGGGACTCTCCGGGCAAGAGTATTGAGTGGGGTGCCATTGCCTTCTCCTTCATGAGTTTAGCTTTAGGATTTTCTTCAATGTTGTTTCAGTGGCATCCTTTATTTGACTGGAATAGTACTCAATGTTTGGGCTTCCCAGATGGCTCAGTGAGAAATCAGGAGACCTGAGTTCAATCCCTGGCTCAGGAAGGTCCGCTGGAGAAGGAAATGGCAACTCACTCCAGTATTCTTGCCTAGGAAAGCCAATGGACGGAGGAGCCTGGAAGTCTACAGTCCATGGGGTCGCAAAGAGTTGGACACAACTTAGCAACTAAACAACAAGTACTCTGTGTTTATCTTCAGTTCCTCTAAAGAGAGAAGGTATATATTTTACAAATTATAAATCAAGTCACTTCCATGGTGAACAGTGCTTCTGAGGAGTTCAGCAGTTTCTTCCTTCTGGTCATCACTGAGTCACATCCATCCACCCACAGCTGAAACACCTTATTTGAAAGCAAAACCAATGAACAGATTCAAAGATGTTCAGAGGCTGCTTTGAGAAATTCCATCCTGTCCACTAAGTGAGTGAAATAAGAGGCCAGTTCTCAGAATCTCCTGAGAAAGCCTTGTAAAGATACATATTTTGAGTCCTACTCAAGGAATAAGGCCCTACGATCTGTGTTTAAAAAAGAAAAAAGAGAGAGAGAGAGATCTTTCCAGGACATTGTGATGATTAGAAAAGGGTGGGGATTACGTCTGAGTCGGAAATTTTTCTTCTTATTAAAAATCAAAATGGTTCTGTCCTTACTGTCCCCTGGGACTGCAGCAGAGGGTAACTTACTGGTGCATAGATTAATGTGGGCATTTTCTGCAATCATGCATGATACTCAGATTTAGTCACTCAAAGAACCACTTTATAAATACAACTTGAGAGCGAACTGTTATAAGTCCATATCTGAATAGCTACAGCTGGTCAGTTCCCACTAACAGAACTTAGCCTGGTCAACCATTTCTCCTAACACAACGAATTATCAGGCCCTAAACCAGCAGTCCCCAACCTTTTTGGCACAAGGGATCAGTTTCAAGAAAGATAATTTTTCCATGGACTGGGTGGGAGAGATGGTTTTGGGATGACTCAAGTGCATCACATTTTTTGTGCACTTTATTTCTATTATTATTACATCTGCTCTGCCTTAGATCATCAGGCATCAGACCCTAGAGGTTGGGGACCCCTGCCCTAAACAACAGAGAGGACGTGCAGCCCTAACCATCCCCTTACTCGGGTTATACTTAAAACTCTTCCAAACATGCCAGTCAGGTAGGGAGCACCAATCAGGAAATCAGGATAGTTTCCAATTTTCTCTAGTCCTTGCCCTGACACTCATGAGCTGTCTGATCTTGGTCAAGTCATTTCAATTCTCTGAGTCTCAATTTCCTTGTCTGGAAAATCAAATTAGATAACGATGGCTAAAACGAAACTTAAATGGATTATGTAACTTGCCCAAGGGTAGAGTTAGTTAGAAGCAGAACCAGGGTGGCCACCCAGGTCACCTGCCCATGTTACTCCCCCTCCAGATACTCAGTGTTGCCCCATCTCACTGCACTGGGCAACTTGCCTGGGCTACAGGCCTCTTGAGATTATTTCTTTAAAAGACTGAAGAGGGGCTTCCCTGGTGGCTCAAGAAGACACAGGTTCGATCCCTGTTCGGGAAAGATCCCACATGCCTTGGAAAAACTAAACGTGTGTGCCACAACTACTGAGCCTGTCCCCTACAGCCCATGCTCTGCAACAAAAGAAGCCACGACAATGAGAAGCCCATGCACTGCAACTCGAGAGTAACCTCACGACTAGAGAAAAGCCCTTGCGGCAACAAAGACCCAGCACAACCAATAATAGATAAATAAAATTATGTTTAAAAAAAAAGACTGAGAAGAGCTTGAGCTATATCCATTGATGTGGTCACGGTAATTATCTCTTGCTGATCAGAAGCTCTTATAGCTGCATGTGGCTTTGAGTAACTTTGAGGACTTACGTTTTAACCCCCATCTGCCCTTAACTCAAGATGAGACCTTGAACACATCCCTTTTTTAGATATCTATTTTCTTCATCTGTTAAATGAATGGGTTTGACTACATGAACAATGAAGATGCAATGTGGCCATGAGCTCTCGCTATTTTTGGCAGTGGCAGCAGATGCTGTTTGTTGCTCATCCAGAAGCTGCTCTCCCCAGGGTCTCTCTTGCTAATGGGCTCACATTTTTCCTGGGATGATCACGTGGCAGGCCTTGGGGATGGCCCAGGAAGACTCCCAGGATGCTTTGCCAGATGCTCACTTTCCCAGAATCCCTTGCAGCTAGAGGTAGCCATGGAATCCAGTTTTGATGAAGGAAACATGAAGTCTGAGGAGGAGTTTCTGAGGAAGCTTCTGATTTCCTAGGGAAAGTGACAGAGAGGACAGCCTGCCCGCTCTGCCCTTCACCTTACGTGGACATGGTCCCTGGAGCAGCTGTAGACATCTTGGGAAATCCAGAAGGCAACAAGCATGAAGGGAAGACTCAGGATGTCACAGGTAAAAGATGACTGACCTTAATGGCTGACCTGCCTGACCAACCCCAGAGATGTCTCCTCAGGACCTCTTGCTAAACTAACATTATATGTCCTTTTGGTTGAAGCAACCGTTAGAAGGATTCTGTAAAGCTACACAAATGCAAACATGTGTTTGCTTTGCCTTGGGCTGGAATCATATCCATTGATGTGGTCATGGTGATTATCGCCTGCTGATCAGAAGCTCTTATCAGTAGCTGCATGTGCCTTTGAGTACTAATAAATGGTGAAATGAATTGCTTCATAATAAATGCAGTTTATTTGGTAGACAGAAACCTTTCTAAATGTAGAGCCCCTGAAGGAAGAAGAGAATGTTAAAGAGAAATCTTTGGTGGTGAAAGAGAAAAAGAAGGCCGCCATTACTCTGCCAGCTATTCTGTTTGTCATATGCATTTGTGTTTGAGTGCTTATTGTATGCCTAGCACTGTGCAAGGTGGTGGTACCAAAGAACAAGACAAGCAAAGCCTTACCCTAGTAAGGTTTAAGGACAGTGGCGTGACAGGCTATTCAAGAAGAGTTTGTTGTGAATATTAATAACACTTATACCTTCAAAATACACTTAAAAGTACGATAATCTGTGGAGACACTAGATTTAACAAAGGGGGTATTTGCAAAGTGAAATAAAAATTCCATTTGATTACCAATTAAAAAAAAAAGGAATAAGAAGAAATTATAGATGAGATGTTAAGTTACAAAAGAGAAAACAGGGTGTTGTATAGAAGCTCTAACAGCAGGAGTTGACTCATTGACAAGGTCAGGAAGGGCCTTGCTAAGGAAGCAACATTTCAGCAGACAGCTAGAAAGTAAATAAGTGTTAAGCTGGAGAGGAGAAGGGAATATAAAGTTCCAGAGAGAAGGAAGACTTTCACTGACTTCTTAGCACAATCCTGTGCCATAGTTGTCCCATGGCACAGTTGGTAAAGAATCTGACTGCCAATACAGGAAATGAAGGAGACACAGGGTCAGTCCCTAGGCTGGGAAGATCCCCTGGAGAGGACATGGCAACCCACACCAGTATTCTTGCCTGGGGAATTCCATGGACAGAGGAACCTGGCAGGCCACAGTCCATGGGGTCTCGAAGAGTCAAACGTAACTGAGCGACTAACACTTTTAGTTTCATGATATGTTCAAGGTCACTCAGCTAGGAGGTGGCAGAGTAGGAATTTGGGATTAGGGTTTCCAACTCAATCTAGAGCACTTTCTGCTGGAGGTGAATTGAAATACCTGGAAAAGCTTAGAAATGCTAAGCTAAGAAATGCCAAGGAGAATCCCACACTTGCTGGGCATGCTGGACTCCATGTGCTGGCCACTCTTAGCAGGCTGGCAACCTCAGTGGCCATTCAGAGATGTTTCCTTCCAGCCAGCTTGGCTGGCAGAACAGAGAATGTGAGCTCCCCAACCCCGTCTTTATTGTTCTGAGGCATTCAGCTCTTCTTCAATCTGCCGCTTTGAAATGCAAAGACATCTGCGGGTGTGTGCTGCCAAGATGGGCCCCCCACCCCTTCCACGGGCACCTTCTTCTTGGAACAACAGGCTTTTCTGCACGGAAGGCTGCCGGCACCACCTCAACTTGTTCCCAGTGTGCTTCCTGGCTTCTCACCTCCTCAGAGGGGAGCTACCACTTCAGTTTCCCAGATTCTGGCAGTATCTTCTCAGTCTCTGCCCCTGATCCAAGTCCAGACCAGGTGAGAGTCACACACGCACATACTTTAGACATGTGTGAGGCTTGCAAGCCAAGATCTTGGCTAATGTGTACATCTCTGGTAGTAAATTACTTCCTCTCCTAAATGTAGTTCAGGATGATCAAAATATCTAAAGATCACCCGCAAAAACGCAGCAAGATACACCCTGACTCTTTAAAGCTTTCACCCAGAAGTGTCAGAGTCACTTTTGCACACTTTCATTGGTCAGAGCAAATCACATGATCACAAGCTCCTCCCTGCAGGAAGGGGCATCAGTTATGAATGATCAGTGCTGTATTCTATTACCTGATCCTTAAAAGGATCACCTGAGTGATCCCTTTAAGACGGCATGAAGAACATTTCAAAAGTCAGTTAAGTCCATTCTGTTATTGAAGTAAACTCACTATTGCATCCTGCAATAGTGAGAAAATTCTATTGGTTCCACTTTCAGAATGCATCTCCAATCTGCCTGCATCTCACCAGCCCATCA
>NW_011494608.1:2109202-2114421 GCF_000754665.1 Bison bison bison | reverse complement strand
TCCGTCTCCCTCAGAGTGGAAGCTGCCGTCTGCAGAAGGGCCTGCTGGCCCCGCGTGTCTGTCCCCGTGGCCTGCCTGGCCTCATCTCCTGACAGCCTCCTCTGTCTCAACCCCCAGCCAGGCTGGCATCCTGGCCGACCTTGAACACTCCAGACGCGGCCCTGCCAGTGCCAGGGCCTCTGTATTCATCCATTTTTCTGTCCCATCTTCTCTGTACATGGTGTGCACACCTCCTCTCTGAGCCGTTGCACACGTGCTGCCTTCTCTGTGGGGTGCAGGGGAGTGCCTGTCCCTCTTACTTAAAATTGAACCACTACCCCCAACCAGCCCCGCCCTGTGCTCCGTGCCCTTTCTCTGCTTTATCTTTCTCCATCGCACTGACACCATCCAACACAGAATGTCTGTTGTGCAGTTTGTTTTCCTGTCTCTGCCCATTCAGACAAAAGCTCCAGGGGGACACCGTTATTCGTCCTTTTTTTTGCTCACAGCTGTAAGAACAGTTACCATGGAACAGCTCCAGGCCCCCGGTTTGTGCGTGTGTACTAAGTCGCTTCAGTCGTGTCCAACTCTTTGCGACCCTATGGACTGTGGCCCACCAGGCTCCTCTGTCCACGGGATTCTCCAGGCAAGAATACTGGAGTGGGTTGCCATGCCCTCCTCCAGGGGATCTTCCTGACCCAGGGATTTAATCGTGTCTCTTATGTCTCCTACATTGGCAGATGGGCTCATCACCACTAGCACCACTGGTGTCTAGTACATATTTGTTAAATAAAGGAATTCCATGACAACCTTAAGGCTTCCCAGGTGGCACCAGTGGTAAAGAACCTGCCTGCCAATGCGGGTTAGATGTAAGAGACACAGCTCGATCCCTGGGTTGGGAAGATCTCCTGGAGGAGGGCATGGCAACCCACTCCAGTATTCTTGCCTGGAGAATCCCAAGGACAGAGGAACCTGGCAGGCTGCAGTCCGTGGTGTCACAGAGTTGGACATGACTGAAGCAACTTAGCGCATAACAATCTTATGGCAATCACCTTAATCACAACCTTTTCTGAGCCTGAAAAGAAAGAACACTGCCTTCTCTCCGACAATGGGAACCATGGGTGTTGGGGGGAAGGGGAGCTGGGTTCAAATCCTGGCTCTGGCACTCGCTGCCTGTGAAGATATGAGAAAGTTACCTACTACCTCTGAGCCACCATGTCTCTGCAAAATGAAAGGTTATTTCTCAAGACTGTTTAGAGGAATCAATGAAATGATCCATGTGAAGCATGCAACACAGTGTCCAGCCCAGCATGCACGCTTGAGAACTGGCAGCAGCTCTTCCTAATTATTGCATGACAATGCCTAGATGCCATAGGGCTGGCAGCTCGCTCACCAGCTCAGCCTTCACCCTGGTGAGCTGGTCTCACAGCCCTGGAAATTTAAGATTCACCTCAACAAAGTCACAAATCATCACACAACTTGGGTCTTCAGAGACTCTGACAACTATTCAAATTCACAAGGTGAAGTTTCAGACACCAAGGTTTCCTGAAACATTAAATAGCACCTGAAAAAGAAGCAACGTGGTGGAAAACGATGAGAAAGACTTGGATGAGACTTGGAGAAATAGAGAACTTCAACCAGCAGGGGCCATGCAGAATGTAAATACTTGAGCCAATGCACAAATTATCAACAGAGTCCAGCAGATCTTGGACAAGTGAGGTTCACCAGGCCCACAGCCCTGAGAGTGAGCACCTCCTTAAATCGTGCTCCCTAAGTGCTCGGCTTGCCTCTGGTCCCAGCCCTACTGTTGGGTAAGCAAAGAATCACGGGTGAGATGTGCTTCTCACAGTGCTGCCGGCATGATGATAAAATACAGAAGCTCTGGCTGGGACTTCCTTGGTGATCCAGTGACTAAGACTCCGCCCTCCAATGCAAGAGTCCCGAGTTCCGTCCCTGGTCAGGGAACTAGATCCCATATGCCACAACTAAGACCAGTGCAGCCAAATAAATAAAAATACAATTAAAAAAAAAGTATATGGAATTTCTTTCCGAGATGATGAAACTCTCCTGGAATTAAGTGGTGGTGATGGTTGTATGACTTTGTGAGTCTACTGAAAAAATCACTGAATTGTACCCTGAAAAGGGCAAATTTTGTGCTATAGGAATTATATCTCAATTTTAAACTTCATGTAATATGACTTTGCTTTAGGATTAATCTGTATATGTTGAAATACTTTCCAATATTAAAGAAGCTCACCAAAACCACCATGTGATTGCCACTGAAAAAGAAATATTTTTTTTTTAAAAAAAGAAGCTCCAGCTCATCTCTTCTCTATGTTTTGTAGAAATCTGCACTGTTTTCAGGGTACAAGACTCCCAGGTTCCACTCCAGCTCACAGGTCTGAATCAGCATGGACATTCAGCTTCAGGTAGGTCACACTTGCACAGCCTGTCCTCTGCCAGGGCAGACCAGACAGGGCGAGATCCTCCACCCAGCTGCGTTCCTGGGTAGGTAATATCACAGACCTCATCCCTGGCATTCCTCTCCCACAGCAGTGGCATAGATTACACTACAACCTGCCTCTTGCCCTCCAGTGAGCTGGCCTGGCACCCACGTGCCTGGCAAAGCTGTGACTATTCTGTCCTTGTACACTGGAGTTTTCAGAGGCACGATGAGGCCATCCAATCGGCATCCATGTCAGACGGGAGGCTCATAGGATTGTGCATGGGCTTTAAGGCCAGATGTCCCCGGATTAGTAGATGCCTCTGTTCTCACTAGCTCCAGGTTTGTAGATAAATCTGGAAGCCTCTGCTTCTTTATAAGGAAATACAGTGTTGAACACAGTTCAGGGATGTTATGAAGAACAGAAACAGGGGTATAAGAGCCTGGTACAGAGTGGACCATTGAAAAAAATGTAGCATTTTTATCACCTAAAATAGCTCTTGCTTCTGTACCTTCTTCATCAGGAACTTGGACTGTTGCAGTATCCACCAGGGGGAGCTCCCTGACAGTAGTCTTCCCCTTCCCGTCCTTCCTCCAATGTCACCAAAGAGATGCTGCCTAATTACTTTACAATACTGTAGTGGGTTTTGCCATACATTCACATGAATCAGCTGTGGGTGTATATGTGTCCCTCATCCTGAACTCCCTCCCACCTCCCTCCCCATCCCATCCCTCAAGGTTGCCCCAGTGCCCCGGCTCTGAGCACCCTGTCTCATGCATTGAAGCTGGACTGGCGATCTATTTCAGATATGGTAATATACATGTTTCAATGCTATTCTCTCAAATCATCCCACCCTCGCCTTCTCCCACAGAGTCCAAAAGTCTGTTCTTTACATCTGTGTCTTTTTTGCTGTCTCGCATATAGGGTCATCATTACCATCTTTCTAAATTCCATATATATGTGTTATTATACTGTATTGGTGTTTTTCTTTCTGACTTACTTCACTCTGTATAATAGGCTCCAGTTTCACCCACCTCATTAGAACTGATTCAAATGCATTCTTTTTAATAGCTGAATAATTAAAATAAATTAATTAATTTACAAAAAAGAGAGAGATGTTACCTAAAACCTAGACACAATTATGCTACTTCTCTGCATGAATATCCACAAAAGAAAATAGAACTCACTGTGTAAGTGAATATGAAGAGGTGGACATTAACAGAGAATGCAGAGCCAAGGGAACCTGGTCTTCCAAATTCCTTACAAGGATTTGCCCTCATGGGCCATGCCAGAGCTTGCCACAGTTCTGTCTCCTTCCATGGAGTATTTGATTCAACAAACATCCATTGAGCTCTCAGCCCCCAGGAGACACTGGACTAGGTGCCAAGAATACAGCCACCCCCCAGATAATCTGCAGTTTCACTTTCCATGGTTTTAGTTACATGAGGTCATAAAATATCAAATGGAAAATTCCAGAAGTAAACAATTCATAAGTTTTAAATTGCACTCCATTCTGAGTATCGTGATGAAATCTTGCACATTCCACTCCACCCCGCCTGGATCCCCATCCATCAGCATCATCTGCTCTCGATGTCCAACCATTGCCATCTTGCATGATCTGGGTCACCTAGAACAGATGACCTTCCCTCCGACACATGGTCAGAAGGTCATAGCAGCCTCGCCCTACATCACAGTACCTACGTCAGTCACCTCACTTCCACGACGTAGGCGTTTTGTCATCTCACATCATCATGAGAAGAAGAAGGGTAAACTAAAAAGAATGAAGGAATGCCATTTGCAGCAACATGGATGGGCCTAGAGATTGTCACACCGACTGAAGTAAGACAGATAAGAGATAGCCTATGACATCCCTTACATGTGGAATCTGAAAAGAAATGACACAAGGGAACTTCTTACAAAACAGAAAGAGTTTCACAGACTTTGAGAGCGACTTGTGGTTGCCAGGGGGAAGAATTAGGGGGAGGGATAGTCAGGGAGTCTGGGACAGACATGTCCACGCTGCTCTATTTAAAATGGATAACCAGCAAGGACCTACTGTGTAGGCCAGGGAACTCCGCTCAGTGTTATGTGAGAGCCTGGATGGGAGGGGAGTTTGGGGAAGAGGGGATGCATGTGTATGGATGACCGAGTCCCCTCGCTGTTCATCTGAAACTATCACAACGCTGTTAATCAGCTATAGTCCAAGACAAAAATTAAAAGTTTAAAAATAAAAAAAAGAAGAGTGAGCAGAGTACTTATAAAATACTTTGAGAGACCATATTCACATAAATTTTGTTACAGTATATATTGCTATAATTGTGCTCTTTTATGAATAGTGATTGCTAATCTCTCCCTGTATCTAACATAACTTAAACTTTATCATAGGTGTGTATGTATAGGAAAAGCATAGTATTACATACAGGGTTCAGTGTTATCCCCGGTTTCAGGAATCCACGGAGGGTCTGGGAAGCATCTTCACAGATAAGAGGGAGGGCTACTGTACCGGAGTAAAGAGAGTAAATTTGCTGCCCCCCAAGTGTGAGAGTGTAGAGGTCCGCAGGTGAAAGTCAAGGCGTCCCGATGCATCCCAACTGTAACAGATGAGGAGATGGAGGGGGTCAGTCCACTGCGGGCACACTCAGTTGTTCAGCTGCATCCGACTCTGCGACCCCATGAACTGTAGCCCACCAGGCTCCTCTGTCCATGGGATTCTCCAGGCAAGAATCCTGGAGCGGGTTGCCATTTCCTTCTTCAGGGGATCTTCCCTACCCAAGGATCAAACTCCAGTGTCTTGCA
>NW_011494608.1:2086163-2109102 GCF_000754665.1 Bison bison bison | reverse complement strand
GCCGTAGTCGATCCACTAGAGATGTTCAAAAAGCACATTCATGGGCATGATGCTCCATGATTGTAGGTAACATCAGCCCCCTCCTTGAGAAAACAAAAGATGCATCAGAAATGTGTCTTTCTCAAAGGAGAGACTCAGGTCTTAACTAAAAGGAACCTATGTGGCAAATCACCGAGATTCAAAGCACTTTGTTATTCAGTTGCTGAGCTGTAAAATATTTTAGGGCTTGCTGATAAGGAAGCAAGAAATGCTTTTGGCCATTTCTAAAGCTAAAGCAACAGGGAGCCCTGTTTCTATTTCAACACCTCGATCCGTGAAGGATGGATGAGCAGGTGTTCTTACACAGAGAGAACAGGGCGGTCAGCGGTTCTAAATCCCTAGGTTGCTAAGAAGCCTCCATCGTGTTTGCCAAAATCTCAGCTCCTCAGCACCAGCCCCCAGAGAAAGACGCAGCAGGAATGGGTTGGGCTCAGGCTTTCGACTCCCAGCAAAGTCCCCAAGGCTTTCCGAGGCTTGGTACACAGGTCACACTTGGAGAATCTCTGGAGGATGGGCAGGGTGTAGCATGAGTGAAGGCAAGGACGTGGGGGTCACCCTGGTGTCTTCAAGAAATGGCAAGCATTCCTAATGGCAGACCAGGAAGGTAACGTTTCTGTGTGTGGGTGCGCTAAGTCGCTTCGGTCGTGTTGGACTCTTTGAGACCCCATGGACTGTCGCCTTCCAGGCTTCTCTGTCCATGGGGATTCTCCAGGCAAGAATAGTGGAGAGGGTGACCATTTCCTTCTCCAAGGGATCTTCCCGACCCAGGGATTGAACCTCAGTCTCTTATGTCTCCTGCTTTGGCAGGCAGGTTCTCTACCACTAGCATCACCTGGGAAGCCCCCTGGAGATCAACGCTGGATGGGGTGGGGATGGGAGGGAGGAGGGGACCCAGGGCATATGCACACCACTGATGAAAGCGGCCTGCCACGGAAGAGGATGGAAGGTACCTGCCAACTCCATGCTGAGCAGCATGCTTCCATCTGTCCATTAACACCACGCACGCTGGACTTCTGCAGGCCTCTTTTAAAATTTCTATTTATTTATCATGTGTTTATTTTTGCCACCACTAGTTCTGATTTTTCACACACACCCCGCCCCCATCATTCATTCTGCAGAACAAAGACTGAGACCCTCATGCCCCCAGCCTTTCCTCCAGCATCCTATCTTTTTGCATCCAGCCCCATCAGCCCCTTCTCAGGCAGGGTAGGGTTTCTCCTCCAGCCACGGGAGCCCCTCTCCCAGCAGAATTCTAATCCCTGATCCTGTGAGGTTTCTTGTTGGCTCTTCAGCACACACACTACCCACCCCCGACCCCCGCATTGTGACAGAAATGTATGTGGTTTCTTCTAAATCAAAAGCCTCTCTCCCTTCCAGCCCTCCACAGTCCTTTTTCCCTGGATCGATGGGATTAGAAGCGGCTGATTTAATTAGTCCAGTTGCAGCTTCGCTTTATTACTTTCTCATTTACAATGAAATAATGGGGAGCAAGCCAAAGGAATTTGTCATTATCTAAGGAACGGATGAGGCTGGGGAGGATGCCAATTTCTGGACTCAGCTGCAGCCCTTGGCTCCAGGCAGCAAGGGAAGTCGCTGCCTTTCCAAGAAAATCAGGATTTGTGACAGTTTGTGGAGTCCAGCAGGCCACTGAGACCAATAGCCCGGGACCTCCGTGTTTCCAATCATCACCCAAGGGACCGGAGTGGGAAACCTTCTGCCGCTTCCCATGTGATGATGGACAAGTCCCTGACCTCGCTGGCTGAACCGCCAACCCATCTCATTTCATCTGGAGGATTTCTACAGCCTGTCGCTGTAGGTGCCAACCGACAGGTGCCAGCCCAGCGATGTTGATTCCTCAGGTCTGAATGGGGCCTGGGAATCTGCCTCTTTAAACGATGCTCGGGTAACTCTGATGCATGCTGGAACTGAGGACTCCTCAACTGGACAGACATATACAGCCTCTGGTCCCAGTGGACCACCCTGGCCTTATTGCTCACACGTACCCTCGCATATGTCATATGTGTTGGCTGCAGAGAAATTCTCACCGGTGCCCAAATGCCCTATCTTTTCCCACCTCTATATTCTACATGTGCTTCCTGCCCCCCTCCCTCCCCCAGGGATTTCTTTTTCCTCCTCTACTTCTACTTCTTTCTCCAGCTGGCAAAGTCTTTCTCCCTATAAAAGGCCAACGAGTATTACCACCTCCACGAAGCTCACCCTGAATCTCAGACATAGAGCCTCTCACACTGGCCCCCTGGGCACACAGCCTATTCTGTACAAGCCTTCATCAGCGCACACACTGAATTACATGTACTTTTTGTCAAGACTTCTCCCCCAAACAGATAATGAAGTTGGTGGAATTATATTCTGTTTATCTCAGTATACTCAAACCCCAGATAAAAGTGTCTGACACTCAGCGAGTATTCAAACTGTCCACACTGCTGTATTTAAAATGAATAACCAACAAGGACCTCCTATACAGCACAGGGATCTCTGCTCAGTGTTATGTGGCAGCCTGGATGGGAGGGGAGTTTGGGGAAGAATGGATACATGTATACGTGTGGCTGAGTCCCTTCACTGTCCACCTGAAACTATCACAACATTGTTCATCAGCTATACTCATCATGGACTGCAGCCCACCAGGCTCCTCCATCCATGGGATTTTCCAGGCAAGAGTACTGGAGTGGGTTTCCATTGCCTTCTCTGAATACAAAATAAAAGGTTAAGAAATAATAAAACAAATTAAAAATAGATTTTTTAAAAAGAGTTTTAAAATTGTGTATACCTGATGAGAGAATCAATCAATCAGTCCATAATCAATCAATTAATTTTAAGCCAAACTCATTGTCTATGAAGCCCCAGCTCTGAGCTTAAGAACGGTAAAATGTACAGTTGTCTAAGTTATGTGATTTCAGAGAGATCGATAACCCACTCTCTGCCCCAAAATAGCTTCCCTCAAATCTCATTATGGTGCATGAAATTCTCACCATTAATTTATACTCATTTCATTCAGCAAATATTGATTGTGACAAGAACTGTGTGAGATAAACTTGAAATTGCATCTGGACCCTGTCTAGCGCACCCATCTGAGAGAAGCATTGGAGGAGCTACTCTTTGTATGGCGGGAAACACTTACCTGTGGAAGGTTTTCAGGAAGAGTTTTCTGGCTCTTGGAGAATTGGTGGCCCTCCTCTCTGAAAGAAGGAGAAAGAATGGGAGGAGAAAGAGATGCAGTGGGTAGAAAGAGATAAGGAGTTCACTTGGGGCCATCTTGAACTGGGGAGTCTCGGGGAAGTGGCCAGTAGGTGATGGATACAAGCAGCTCACAGGAAAAGTGTCCCAATTACTGTGATTGCCACCCAGGCACAGGCAGGTCCAGAGCATGCCGTGGAGGTGATGACACAAGGAAAAGATGCAGCATAAGAAGGAAAAACAACCAAATAAAAGGAAAATTTCTTGGAGAGATAGGGCACCAGGCACCTGGCTGTTGTTGTTCAGTCACTAAGTCATGTCTGACTCTTTGCAATCCCATAAACTGTAACACACCAGGCCTCCCTGTCCCTCACGATCTCCCAGAGTTTGCTCAAATTCATGTTCATTGAGTCGGTGATGCCATCCAACCATCTTATCCTCTGCCACCCTCTTCTCCTCCAGCCTTCAATCTCTCCCAACATCAGGGTCCTTTGCAACAAGTCGGTTCTTCTCATCAGGTGACCAAAGTATTGAAGCTTCAGTCTGGTGGCTCAAAGAATCTTTGGTGGTAAAGAATCGACCTGCCAACGCAAAAGACCCAGGTATGACCCCTGGGTTGGGAAGATCCCCTGGAGGAGGAAACGGCAATCCACTCCAGTATTCTTGCCTGGGAAATCCCACAGGCAGGGGAGCCTGGGGGGCTACAGTCCATGGGGTCACAAAAGAGTTGGATACAACTTAGCAACTAAACAACCTTATGTCTAACTAAGCTCTTACACATAATCTTCATCTTGCTCAACCATCATTTGTTGATAGAAAATAAATAAGTGAATAAATAAGTTCACTCTCTCCTCTCTCTCTTCTCTGTGTTGCAATATCACTATTTGTGTTGTAAATACCACTATTTCCATTTTCTTTTTATTTACTTATTTGTATTTATTTTTTAAACTAAAGTAAAGTTGATATACAATGTTGTATTAGTTCCGGGTGTACAGCAAAGTTATTTTATTATATATATATATATACACACACACATATACATACATATATATTCTCAGAAGAAGGCAACGGCACCCCACTCCAGTACTGTTGCCCGGAAAATCCCATGGATGGAGAAGCCTGGTGGGCTGCAGTCCATGGGGTCGCACAGAGTCAGACACGACTGAAGCGACTTAGCAGCAGCATATATATTCTTTATATCTGTATATATACATACATATATATATGTATGTATATTCTTTTACAGAGTCTTTTCTTGCTCAGGTTATTACAGAATATTGAGCACATTTCCCTGTATGGAAGGTCTTTATTATATTATTTCCATTTTCCTGGCAGGGAAACTAGAGTTTACGGAGCAAAATGACTTAACCAGGATTATACAATAGAGGCAGAGCTCCAATCAAACTTAGTTTTGTCTGATTTATCCCTTGATTCTTTATCACCGTCTTTTGTGTTAAGTAGATATTCTCTAACCTAATCTTTCTTAAAATCCAGCTTAGGGCTACATTACCTCCACGTGGAAACCTCCCCAACCCTGTCTTTAATTTAGCCCACAGTAAAAGTGGAAGTGTCAGTCATTCAGTTGTGTCCAACTCTTTGCAGGTCATGTCCAATTCTTTGGAGCCCCATGGACTGTAGCTCACCAGGCTCCTCTGTCCATGGAATTCTCCAGGCAAGAATACTGGAGTGGGTGCCATTTCCTTCTCCAGAATCTCTCATGCCCCTGCCCAAACTGGCAGCCGTTTGCTAGGCTTGCCAAAGCAGAAACAACTCCAGGCCACCAGTTCCTCAAGGGCAGCAAGCTTGCTTTGGTCATCACTACATCCTCGCATGGAGCCTGGCACAAAAAGGACTTCAATAAATGTTTGGGGTTTTTTTAGGGGTAAAGATTATAAGTAAACGGACAATTACAGTTCTGAGTTCTGAGTGCTAAGATGAAAAAAAAACAAGGTACTGAAGGACCACAGGGAAAGATGGTTCCAATTCAGACTCAGGGTCAGGGCAGTCTACCTAGGGCTCATCAGATGACTAGGAGTTAGTCTGTGATGAAAGCAGAAATAATGTAATAGGAAGGTGGATCTACGTAAGGATTCCCAAAGTAGAGAGGAAGTGCTACCCCAGAAGACAATTTTAGACCACGTGGGAAGAATCTGTGTTTTTTATCTCAATGGTTATATATTTATTTTCATGTGGACTAGAAAAAATTATGCATATACTTGTGTCCAGTACATTAAACCCATGCTTTTGCACGTATTGCAGCTAAGTTGAAACTTACATTTAAGTAACAATCTTTAAAATAAATATTAACAAAATAGTGGTACAGATGGGGACTTTCTGGGTGGTCCAGTGGTTAGGAATCTGCCTGCCAATGCAGGAGACACCAGCTTGATCCCTGGTCTGGGAAGATTCCACGTGCCTTGGAGCGTCTAAGCCCACGTGCCACAACTATTGAAGCCCACACTCTAGAGCCTGTGCTGCATAAAAAGAGAAGCCAATGCAATGAGAAGCCTCTGCACAGCAACCAAAGAAGGGCCCCCACTTGCTGCAACTAGAGGAAGGCCTCACACAGCGTCAAAAACCCAGTGCAGCCAAAAGTAAATAAATTTTTTTTTAATTTTTAAAATAATGGTGTAGGTGGTATGTGAACATGGCAAAACTGTGAAGGCGATTCTTGAGCACCTGAAGTTGTGGAAGCACTGAGCAAAGGCAGGGAGGTGCGGACAGCGTGGGGCGAGTAAACGATACAGGCAGTTTAAACTGATGAGACTGTAAACCGCATGCAGGGACACCGCGGGGGCGGGTCTGAGAGGGACCACTTCAAACACTTGCCTTGGGACTTCGGAGGGCCAAGCACCAGGGAGAGGACCGAGTCGAGGAGGTGGTCAGGCTCCGGCCAAGCAAATGGGACACTCAGCCCCACACTTCAACAGTCTTAAGAGACGCCTGCCAGCTCAGTCAGAGGTGTGAGCCAAGTTACACCTGCTGGGCTAATTCAGGGTAGCATCGTCTATGATGGCAGAAAATTACAAACTAGCTAAATGTGAGACAAAAGATTGAGTACAAAGCAGCAGATCCATGCATGAAGGGCGCAGCCGTCAAAGTCGTTTTTAAAATACACAATAACGTGGGAGAAACGTTCACACATAAAGTTAAGTGAAAGATCTAGATACAAATCTGTATATATGGCAGAATATATACATACATATTCATTATAGGAAAAAAAATTGGAAGGATACATACACACACAAATGCGCACATATATATTATAAATATAACAGTGTTTAGAGTTGATGACAGGCTTGCAATTTTTTAGACTTTCAGATTCTCTAAAATTTCTACCACAAACAGTATTTCACTTGTTTATTTTTCTTTCATTTCTTTGACTTATTTTTGTTGAGGAAAAAAAGCAATTTTTAAAGGAAAAAAAGCAATTTTTAAAGGGAAAAAAAGACTTTTTCACCAAATGGTACTAAAAGAAAAGAAGAAAGCTTTTGGTCCCCAAATCGGAAGCCAAAGCAAAGTCTCTGAAAGCCAAGAAAGTAGTGATAAAGGGTGTCCACTCAAAAAAAAAAAAAAAAGGCCCACATTCCAACAGATAAGACCTAGCAGCTTGCAAGGTGGCCCAAGTCTAAAAGAGCACCACCAGGGGGAACAAACCCAGCCATTATTCTGTTATCAAACTCCCCTGATGATGGAGTTGGCCACGAACAAGATCAAAGACAACAGCATGCTCAAGTCTACTAAAGACATCCAAGCCAACAAGCACCAGATCAAACAAGCTGTGATGAAGCTAGATGACCTTGATGGGCCAAGGTCAACCTCTTTCTCTTGACTGGATCTGATGGAGTGAAGAGGAGGACATTTGATTGTCCCAGTCTACACCACTTGGGATGTTACCATCAAAACTGGGATCATCTAAGCTGGCTTTGTCACCTCCAAAGACAAAGAAGGAAAAAGAAGTCACGGGGGACAATTCATTGCTGCCCCGTAATAATCTCCCTGGGAAAAAGAAAAAGGAGCGGATCTTGTGACTAATTTTAAAACTCAGAGGATGTGTTCAAATCCATTTTTATAGTCACTTCCCTTTTGTCTCCTGCCAGCTAGTAGAAGGCACTGAGCTTTTGTTCCTTAAGCCTGGGCTTAGCCTCATCATTAGCAGTGTGCCAGACTCTCTTCTGCCTCAAAACTGGTGCCGTGGAAGAGGAGGGTTTCTGGTTAGGCCCCAGTGTTTGTCCTGCACAAATGAACTTTCCTGGGAGGGGGTGGGGACAGAGAGAAAATAAGAATACAATGTAAAGGAAAAAACTATTTATACTCCAGCTAATTATTTCAATCTGATCCTACTTTGGCAATGGACTAAAATGGAGCTAAGGCTTGTTTTTGTGTTTTTTTAATGCTGTCCTTTTTCTCTTGATTCATTATCTGGATCATAGAATCTCATGGTTGGGAGATGCCCACAAGTTCGTTGGGCTCAGTCCTTTCACTTCGCATAGAGGAAATAGAGGCTCAGTGCTGGGCTGACTCAGGATTCAGTAGTATAATACAATGACAAGAATGAGGAGGAACAGCTGGGATGTAGTGAAACATAGGATACGGTTTGAAATTAAGCAGAATTCCGATCTTTATTAGCCATGTAAGTGTCAATAAATGTCTATCACCACTGAGACTCAACTCTGCAAATATAAATGGGGATAAAATTACACACTTGAGTGAATGTCTGGAAAACTGCCTGCTGGGCCTACTGCTGGATCTCAAAACTGGCCACACATTCTCCAAAGCACGTGGCACGTACGTCACACATCACTGAATGCTGAGCGTGAGCTTGGGAGTGGCTCTCACCATCCTTCTGTTACAGACTAAGAAGCCAAGACTGCAAAGCTAGAAAGGGGCAGAGTCAATATTCACACACAATTCACAAAATCAGGTAACAGGAGCTGGTGAAAGGGAAAGTGTTAGTCACTCAGTCGTGTCTGACTCTTTGGCGACCCCATGGACTGTAGCCCACCAGGCTCCTCCGTCCGTAGGATTCTCCAGGAAAGAATACCGGAGTGGGTTGCTGTTTCCTTCTCCAGGGGGTCTTCTGACCCTAGGGATCAATACTGTGTCTCTTGCATTGGCAGGTTGATTCTTTACCACTGAGCCACCAGGGAAGCCGTAAAACAGGGACTGATGTTCAAATAAGGGCAACACAGTACTGACCCGTGTGTCTCAGCCACATACTGACAAGTTTAAATGGGAAATTCAAGGTTCTCTAGTCCAGGAGTCACAAACTCAAATGCCTATAGGTGCTGGGCAGACAATATAATAAGTGAAACAAATTTAGAGTCAGACAATAGGGAGAAGTGGGGATTGCAGTGAACAAAGATACTCATTGAGAGAACGGCTACATTTCAGCTTTGTGTGGAAATGTGGACTCTGGAATTCTAGATTTCCCATTACCAATGGAAGGCAGAAATTTCATTAAAAAAAATTTTTTTTGAAATACAGTTGATTTACAATGTTGTGCTTTTAGGCGTACAGTACAGTGATTCAGTTACACACACACACACACACATGTGTTTCCACTCTTTTGTAGATTGTTTTCCCATATAGGTCATCACAGAGTATTGAGTACAGTTCCCTGTGCTGTACAGTAGGTTTTTGTTAGTTATTTACATATAGCACTGTGTATATGGGGCTTCCCTGGTAGCTCAGCTGATAAAGAATCCGCCTGCAATGGGGGATCCCTGCGTTAGGAAGATCCCCTGGAGGAGGGCATGGCAGCCCACTCCAGTATTCTTGCCTGGAGAATCCCATGGACAGAGGAACCTGGAGGGCTATAGTCCACAGGGTTGCAAAGAGTCAGACACGACTGAGCGACTAAGCACAGCACAGAACAGTGTGTATATGTTAATCCCAGTCTCCCAATTTATCCCTCCTTTCCTCCGCTGTTATCCATAAGATTGTCTACATCTGTAATTCTATTTCTGTTTTGTAATAAATTTATTTGTACCATTTTTTTCGATTTCACGTATAAGTGGTATCATATGATATTTGTCCTTCTCTGACTCGTGTCACTCAGTGTGACCATCTCTAGGACCATCCATGTTGCTGCAAATGGCATTATTTCTTTCTTCTTTATGGTTGAGTAATATTCTGCTGTATATATGTGTTACCACATCTTTATCCGCCCCTCTGTCAATGCACACTTAGACTGCTTCATGTCCTGGCTATTGTGAATAGTGCTGAGTGAACACTGGAGTGCTCGTATAAAGCCTATTCTGAGTTTTAAATTCTGGAAATTAACTTGGATTATTTTAGAGACCATATAGACCAAGCAGATATTTCTGAGGGCTAGATTTGTCCCTTAGGCCAATGGTTCACGACCCTTGAATCTAACCCATCTCCCTCCCATTCCAGCCAAGGACCCTGAGCTTTATGAGGTGAATGCAGTGGCCCATCACCACCAGGGCCGGAATCCCCGTGTCCTGTGACCCAGTTCGGGACTCCTCCACTGCCCTTTGCTGCTTCTCCTTTCATTGCCTGGAATGGACTGGAAAAGGAAGATACAAATTCAACACAGCAGCAGCAAAACTCAGATCATTCAGCCTCCACTCTGGCCGGGTGATTTGGCCAGAGAACAAGACAAAAGAGATGATTTGCTTTCTGACCATAAGATAAGCAACGGGAGGAAAGAAACCCTGGACTCATGTCAAGGTTCATAGCGACTTCATTCTCTTTCAGACACTGATGTATCTGCATATTCATAAAGTCTTAATCATTATTCTAATAATGCCCACCCTTGCTGCTCTGTTTCCTCAGGTGTTACCTCTTACCTGTTGAGCAGAGAATATCCCCAAAGGGCTGCCCTTCTTTCTCCCCCAGAAAGATACGCTGTTGCCAAGATAACCAGCTTCGAAAGTCAGAACCACAGAGAGTAAAAGGCCTCAGGTTACACAGAAACAATCATGCCCCAGACCCTAACTGGATTATTAGCGGTCCAAAATTCAGCTTTAAGCAATTATCTACTCCGCACCCATGAAAAAATAAAGCACAGTCATTTCTTAACTGTCCTTCCTAACAAATGAGAGGAATAGATTCTTCTTGCCTTGTGTAAGAGAGTTTCTATTAATGAGGCAGAAAACAAATTCTTGGAGGAAAAAAAATTGCATACATCCACACAACCCGCTGGTGCCTTTTCTTCGATTATTAAAAGGTTTTCTAAAAAACTGAAGAAAGCCAGTAATTTAAATCTCTATACATAGCCCAGTTATTTCTGTATCAAGGCTTGCAAAGGATCTGATAACCTTTTTCGAATTTCCCAAATGATTTCTTGTCTGCTGTGAATCACCAGACCTTCAGTTCAAGACAGCGTGGATGGGTAGATTTCAGACCGGCCATGTGCCAGCCCCTGTGTGGGCTCCAGACTTGAGCAGGGCTAACCGATAAGACCTCAAGGAGCCACCTGAGGGCATCCCAGATGGTGCTAGTGGTAAAGAATCTGCCTGCCAATGCAGGAGATGCAAGAGACTCAGGTTCAATCCCTGGGTCAGGAGGATCGCCTGGAGTAGGAAATGGCAACCCGCCCCAGTATTCTTGCCTGGGAAATTCCATGAACAAGGGAGCCTGGCAGGCTACAGTCAATGGGGCAGCACACAGTTGGACACCGCTGAGCGTGCACATACATACATATACAAGTAGCTGTGTCCTCCGAACTTAGAGTCAAGGGGTAGAGAAGCTGACACCAAACCAGCTCTTTATAGGAAAATACAACACATATGAGTCTGAACATCTATACCAAGCTCTGTGGAAGCAGAGGACTGAGCAACTAGCAGCACCTGGGAAACCGCAGAAGGCTGCACAGAAGAGGTGGCATTTACGGGCGTCGAAGGATGAGCAGGAGTTTCCCAAAGAGACAAGGTAGTAGGTTGTCATTATGAGCAAAGAAGGCAAGTAATGTATGGTTATACTTACAAAAATCCTCTGGGGATGGGGGTGGGCCTGTGTAATTGATGACAGGCCCTCTGATGCACAGGGTGAGCTGCAGCACCTATGAATTTCTGCAAAGTGTTTTCAATTCATTATTTCATCTGAACCTTAAAAATATCCCAAAGCCCTTGAAGTCAGGTCTTGGAAAGAGCCAAGCACTTGGGTGAGTACTCTGCGTTTATCATTTAATTTAATTTTCCTATCAGAACTTTACAGAGGGTATCCTTCCTATCCCCAACCTGCCAACCAGAGTCCAATCAGAAGGCTATTAGTTACCTAACCTGGGTCATAAAGCAGGAGAGACAGGATTCAGTCCAAGGCATGCACCTGCCACCCATGTGAGGTGGGTGGTTAATAACTAACCACAAAAGTCCAGGCAATACAAGGCAACTTTTGAATCAGGGGCTAGATCTGGATCTCTGGCGTTCTGGCTTTCCCAACTGCAGTGTGGCCAGAGATGACCAGTTTCCAGCAAACTCGTGCAGCCTACTATCTATGGAGAGCAGGCATTTAGGCAAACTGGTGTCAGATAGCACCAGTGGCTGTGATGTTTCACATCACTGGCTTCCCCTCTCCTGCACACAGGCTGGGAATTGCATATCCACCTGCACAGCAGCACTGGTGGAAATTCCCCTCGTCAGCATAGGAGAGACGCCTTCACACACGAACTGATAAAGTCTCCCTGAGACGTTTTAATTTAATTATTTATTCCCCACCTTGGCTTCATCCTCCCCCGCCACACACACACCACCACCACCACCACCCATCTCTAAATCTCTAAAAAGTGAAACGTGAGCCAACTCAGAAGCAGAGAATGGATTTGAATCCCAACTTTGCTTTTTATTACCATCCTGGGAGTGGAGATCCCCTGGCTGTAAATGGGATTTATCCATTCAATGCGTATTTATTGGGGACCGGTAATGCACCAGACACATGGAATTCATGGTCAGCAAAATGAACTTCTTCCTGCCTCATAGAATCTACAATCTAGCAAGAAAGAAAAGCAATGAAATCAACCATTACGATCAATATGATAAGCATTCAGTCAGAGGAAGCAGGATTCTGAGAACCAGGAGGGTGGTAGTTCAATTCTCATCCAGGTGATTGAAAGCAGACCCCCGTCCAGTGCCTGGGAGCATTTGGAAGGAGCCTGCTCAGAATCAGGAGGCCATGGAAAGAGAAGAGGCTTTAGATTCAGACAAGATCAGGTGCCACCGTTCACAGGACACACTTTTCCTCACCTGTAAACTGGGTCTAGGGCATCCCTGGTGGTCCAGTGGCTAAGAATCCACCTGCCAGTGCAGGAGACAGGAGTTCGATCCCTGGTTGGGGAACTAAGATCCCACATGCCACAGAGCCCTCTGCAACTGCTGAGCCCCTGTGCTCCAGAACCCACGACTAAAGGTCCCAAGAGCCACAACTAAGAGCTGATGTAGCAAAATAAAAAACTAAATATTTTTAAATAGGTCTATTAGCAAGATCTACCTCTCACATTTGTTTCCTTTTTTTTTTTTTTCTGAGAACTAAATGAGATAACGTCTGTTCTAGATCTGACATAGTAGGCCTTCTACCTGTTGTCATTCCTGTCTTCTGGGCCCATGCAGGCAGATGACAGCACCCGCCTTGCACTGCAAGGCCTGAGCTGGGAGAGACATCAGGTCACACACCATCACTGAGTCACTCTTTCAATCAGTCCCTTGTTTGCATAGGAAACCCAACAATGTACATGAAGCAGGATGAGGACCAAAGAGGCCTGAATGAAAATATGGAAGAAATTTGTTTCCAGCCACAACCAGGGGACTGACTTCCCAGGGGGTCCTGGGCCTCTCTGATCAATTTTATTTTCACCTAACAGGACAGTAGTATCCACACCAAACATCCTGTGGTAATTAATGGTATAAAGATCAGAATCTGGTGAAACAGTAAATGGCAAGCAGTGGAAAGCCAGAACTGATGAATGCGCTTATAACTGTCATGATTCTTATTGTTCAGAAGCTAGACCATGTTCTTAAATGGGGTTTATCATAAATCATGATCTCGATATGCCCACTTGCCTTACCACAGACAAAATAGAAAGGTCATGGTCATCATAAACAGAAAGGCTGAGATTAGAATCCCATCTCAGTCACTTGCAGCTGAGGATGTGAATTAACCTCTCTGAACCTCCATGACTTCTTCTCCAAAATGGGGATGAGCAATGCCTTCCCCACAGCATAGTGTTGTTCTGAGGAGGAAAAGAGCTGATGGCAAGTGCCTGAAGCATCACAGGAACTCCACTGATGTGCGAATCCAGGTGAGCGATGTTAGCTCCCCAGCTTCTTCATGATCCCATATCGCCAAGTGACCCCACATAGTCAAGCCTTTCCTGATCCCAAAATCACTCTTATCTCCAGGGAACTTGCTCTCTGAGATTGTGCCAGGAAAAGATTTTCCTTCTTTTGTCTCAGCCCAGTCCCTCAACCCACAACTTCAGGTCCTACCTGTCCAAACGTGTTCCCCATCCCCCTCCTCCCATTCCAGCAAGGCAGCAACACTCTCTGAAAAGTCCCTCTCTCTGCCGAACCAGCCTCAGAGGGTCTTTCCTTCCACCTTTTTCTAAATGCCTCCATCACAGCTCAGTCCTACCTGTTGCTAATGACGGAACCCACTTCTAGCCCCTCAGCCCAATTCCTAGGTGTTTGTACCTCCAAACTGCTCCTTTATGTCTCACCTCTTGATCCTAGCCATGATGCTCGAATTCCTTATGGCTGCAGGAAAGCACAGGCCTGCCCTGACCACTGCCCACACACAGCCATCAGGGCTGCGGTCCTGCTTCCCTGCGAGGAGAGTTCTGACAACTCCCGTGTGTCATCTGGGACCCTGCTCCTTCACCAAATGTCTTCCACTTGCAACCTAAGCTTGCTGATTGTTGTGCTTCTAATTACTTCACATCTAGCACACTAAGGATTTGCCTCAATTTCCCTTTGAGAGGTCACCAGAAATGTTCATCTGAACCCTGAAACCATCCTGTCTGTGGAAGATTCCGTGGGGCTAGGAGGCTGACAAGGAAACAGTTCCTCCTATCCTGCAAGCAGCTCTGAAATCAAGAGCCAATTCAGAGGTCAGCAGAGACTGGACCAGAGCTCTGGGGTCCAGAGGAGAGTTGGCCTGTCTGAGCGCGGTAGGCAGGGCCAGGAGTAGGTATCAGAAGCCATCTCGCTGGTCTAAAACTCAGCGGTTCGGGCTGGGAACTCAGGAGCCAATTGCCGGGAGCAAGAGGCCAGACATCTAAGTGGCCAACTGGGTCTGAACCAGCCTGCTGCCCACGTGCCTGCCTTGGTGTAGTTCCACAGAAAGAAGCTTCATTTATGAGGTCAGACCCGGTGGTTGCTTCCCAAGACTCTTTCTCCTCAAATGCCACGCTGCTTGATGTCACACCCACCACACTTTCCACTTGAAGCTCTACCCTCTTTGCATCCTCCCAGCTCTCAACTTCTCCCGGTTCAGTTTCCATGTCCTCTCTCTCCTCTTATCTCAGGGCTTCCCTGGTGACTCAGTTGGTAAAGAATTTTCCTGCCATGCAGGAGACCCAGGTTTGATCCCTGGGTCAGGAAGATCCCCTGGAGAAGGAAATGGCAACCCACGCCAGTATTCTTGCCTGGAAAATGCCCTGGCAGAGGACAGAGGAGGCTGGCAGGCTACAATCCATGGGATCACAAGAGTCAGACATGAGTCAGCAACTAAACCACTACCTCTTCTTTCTCTATAGCCCCCTATTGTTTGTAAAATCACCAGGCTAGTAAGCAGAACTGGGACACAGTCTCCCAATACCCAATGGCTTTACTTGCTCTGAATCTGTCGTAGCAGAGACAACAGGCAGCTGAGAAATGAAGACCGTTTACTGTTTCAAAATTCATCAAGCACTTACTGTGGGGCTGGATCTATGCCGGGTTGGGGTGGAGGCGTGTAATTCTAAGGCCCTCAAGGAGTTTCAGATGAGAAGGTGGCTGAATGGTGGGCATCTCGTACCAGAGACAAGGCTCTCCACCCTCTCTGATCTGGAGTCATTTTTAGACGAGCTAGAAGGCATCACTCCAAGGTCCTGACAAGTATGTGGTTACCCGGTAATTGTCCTCACGTGCATTTGCACCAGAAGCTGGACTTTTCTACAGCTGCTGCCTGCTGTATCTGCAAAAACCATCAGCCTCACCATCAATCCCCAAGCTTGTATGGTCTCTGAATTATTTAATGCTACATTCCAAGAGGCTGTGAATAATGGAATGGGGTGTAAATAATCTTATCTTCGTCTCTACATGCAGAGGTTGTGAAGGGGCACCTAAAGAGGTACTATTCTGCCAGAATCTTACAACACCTGTGCATGATTAAAAACCAAACCAAATGCCCCCTAAGATAACGGCTGTTCCCTAGCGGGGGAAAGAAACGAGCAAGTGTCTCATCATATTTCATAGAGAGAGAGAAGCAATTATATATCAGGCTTCAGGTTCAAGTGCACTGGGATAATTACAGCACTGCTTTAGAGTTGTATGGAGGCTGACAGATCACCCGGTTCTTCCCGCCTTACAGGGGCAGGCAGGGTGCCTTTCCTAATTGACAGACAAGGACACTGATCCCCATGGAAGTCCCCTGGCTCACAAATAGAGTTACAAGGAGGAAGAAGCAAGCCCGGGGCTTGGGTCTTCTGTCTTCCTTTGCAGCAGTCTCTTTGCCGCCTTCCCACTTGCTTATCAGGGCATCAGCCAAATGTGCCTTGTCAGGTGTGATCATGTCACCCACCCACATGTCAGGCTCATCTTCATGTCAAGTGGATTTTTGTGAGTTCATGGGAAGAGATCCCTATGATTTTCATGCACCGCACTGAGTGTCAGACACTTGCCCTGTCTACTCAGCTTAATAAGCCACTAAAGTCAAGGAAGGAGAAAGATGAAGACATGAAGGGGAGGCAGGGCTTTGTCAATGACCCCCACCCCCCTATCCCCAGCACTAGGGTGTGAGAGCAACAAGCTTTGGACCAAGAATCAAGAAATCTAGAAACCAGTTCTGATTCTGCCTCTACCAGTGGTATCATCTTGGAGAAGTCTTATCACTGTGAATATCCAATTTCTTTCTCAGTAAAATGAGATAAACAGCAGTTGAGATCCCACAAGTTTGCAAAGCGACCAAAACGGGAACCGTGTACAGTGGTGGAAGTGTTATCCCCTATGACTGCATTTGCCTCAGATTCTAAGGATGATGCAGGAAGGTAAATACTCATCAGTATTTGGGGTAATTTGGGAGAATTTTCAATCTTTCTAGAGGTAAGGGACCAAAAAAAGGCAGAAATATGACTCCCGCAAGCCTAGTTCTCAGGAATAGTCCATGTTAACCAAATGATTGTAACCACCCCGCATCCTCACCCACTTTCAGAATCTCCATCATAGAAACCTACCTCCCTGGACAAGGATGGAGGAGAATATGGTCAGAAATGATAGAAGCAATAAACACTCCACCGCAGTCTTCACCCTCATTTCAGAAGTGTTTATCCTCAAAGGCCTTTCTTCTCTTAGGAGCTCGAAATTTCTTGCGACACCTATTGCCTAACCATGGGATCCTAAAAGACCACTGAGGCACAAAGGCGTCTCAATGCACACCTCAGGTCGACCCTCGTATCCATCTTAACTGGACACCTGACCTCCAAAATCACGTGGACATCAACTAGGAGGGAGGTGAACTAAGGAAAGCAGCTTATTATAAACAGGCTTCATTTCAAAAAATATAGGAAAATCCAGGATGACAGAGAGCTGAAACATCACCTAATTGGGAGAACAATTGGGAAGAACTATTAACCAGAATAGATTCACTTCCAGACACCCCGCTGCTTAAGTGTCAAGACCAGAATAACTTCCCCAAGTCTGATCGATGACTCCACTTCTTTCCCAACACCGTGAAAGAGCGTCGAGTTCGGATGATAAAAGATTATACAAAAGACGAGGCTTGTTCTACCTGCTCTCATCCTTCCTCCTCTTCTCTTCCCAGCTTTATTGTGCACTGAATTCTGATTATCTTTCTGATACTTCTGTGAGCATCCTGAAGGGAGAAAACTGTACCTCATTTTTCTTTATTTACTCAATAATTTGCTGAACGTCTCCACACAGGTGGTCCACAGACATCTTTAAATCAAAATGTCTAACAGTGAGTTCCTTATCTGCCCCTCAGATTTCTCCTTCCTTCTACTACTCTGCCTCAACGGATGGCACTGCGAACACCTTCATCACCAGGCAAGGAGGAGCCCCCCTGGACCCCAAAAGTCCTTTGCGTGCTACACCCACCAGCCCTAAATCTGATTAGGTTTTACCTTGATCTTCAATTAACTATCTGATATTTGTCAGATTCTTTATATGTGCCATATATTTTTCTACATAGCTCCAGGAAAATCAGGGTAGACAAAATGAACATAAAACCTGTCCTCATGGGTTCAAATCCAGCCCCTTCCTTTGGGCAAATTATTTTTTATTTATCCTTATTTTCTGTCTGAGTCAGGGCCCTCATCTGAAAAATGAAGATAAAAATAGTTTCTATTTCTGGATGGAAGGATGGATGGATGAATGAAAAACTGGTATATACATTTGGTGGGATATTGTTCATCCTTAAAAAGGAAGGAAATCCTGTCTTGTGCTACAACATGGGTGAATTTTGAATTATAGCAAGTGAAACAAGTCAAATAAAAAGGATAAATACTGTTGATTCCACTTTGACAAGGTTTCTAAAGGAGTCAAACCCATAGACTCAGACGTTAGAATGGTGGTTGCCAGGGACTGGGGGAAGAGGGCTCTGAGAAGTCATAATTTAACAGGTAGAGTTGCAGTGTTGCAAGATGAAAAAGTTCTAGAGCATCACTACGCAACCACGTGAATATATGTAAGACTGCTGCACTGTACACTCGAAAATGGTTTAGATGATAAGGTGTGTGTTACATCTTTTTCACCCCAATTAAAAATTTTTTAATCAACCTACATCCTTCACTACAAGTTCCCATTTACCTACCGTCTCTCATGTCACCGGCCATGAGCCATGACCTCCTTAAAGGCAGGAATTGAATCTTATTCACCTTCATGACCCTAATATCTGGCACAATGCCCAGTGCATAGCTGGTGATACTACACACACACACACACACACACACACACACACGCACGCACACACACACACATGGGCTTCCCTGGTGCCTCAGACGGTAAAGAATCTACCTGCAAAGCAGGAGATCTGGTTCAATCCCTGGGTCAGAAAGATCTCCTGGAGAAGGGAATGGTTACCCACTCCAGTGTTGTTGCCTGAAGAATTCCATGGACAGAGGAGCCTGGCGGGCTACAGTCCATGGGGTCACAAAGAGATATGACTGAGTGACTAACATTTTCATTTTTCCATTTAATCATATATATGTTAGATATATTTATATACATATATATATATGTATAATTAGAGAGAGGCAGTTTCCCAGTCTAGAAAAATGATACCAATATGAGTAGTGCAGGAAAGACTCCACCAACATATCCCCCCAGGGAAGTATATCCACTTATAATTTTATTCCATTAATAAGAGGATGTGGGGGGGCTTGTTTAAACCCTTTTCTTTAAAAACAGAACACAACTGGGAGTGTTTGGAGTTCCCACAGGAAGAGATGGCTCCCCTGCTCCAGGCTCCCTCAGGGAGCTGGTGCAGAAAGTCTGCTGCTGTTTGAGCTGCCTTCTCTTCTGAGCTGTCAGCTCAACTGCTTCTGAGGAGCCCTCGGAGAGGTGGGAGGAAGAGGAGGTGGCTTTGCCGGTGTTGAAATCAAGAAAAGGAAGTCTTAATTAGCCAGAGATGGGGCCAGTGCCACCACCTCAGGGAAGGCGCAGGAGAGAGATGGGTGGAGGTGAGGAAGGAGGAGGAAGGTCCACGCAAACATGGCATCGAGACACCAGCCCAAGGATGCTGGTGGGGGAAGAGAGAGGCCCAGCGTCTCACTCCCAGCTCCCCCAGCACCACCCCAGGTCAGGGCCTCTCCTTGCCTGAAGCCATAGGTGGAGCCAACCCCACCCACCCTCACTCCCAGCTGGGAGGTTGGGCTTCACTACGCTGCCATTCTGGCTTTGCGTTGAGGCTCCACCGCTTGCCAGCTGCATGACCCAAAGCTAGCCAATGAACCTCGCAGAAACTCAGTTTCCCGTCTAAAACTGGAAATGGCAACCCCAGCCTCAAAGCGTTGTTGAAATAATTAAACAGAGTTAAATGTACACAAAGTTGCGAGGAGATAAAATGATTTCAAAACATGAGTTCCACATCTCCCTGGCCACTTTCCAAACACGGCAGCCACCTGAACCCAGAGGAAGATGCACTGAAGGAAAACAAGGATAACTTGGATGATACAACTTGGAGGTGAGTAAAACCACAGTGTGTAAAGTGTTAGTCACCATTCTGACAATTGAGGAAAACAAAATGAAACCAACAAATATCGCATGGAGGCAAATCACAGTGGCCAGAAGCCCTGCGAGTCCGTGCTAGCCTGCGGACGGGCATGGCAGTGGGGAGGCCGAAACGCATAGTATCTCCTCTGACCCTCAGACTGTATGCGTTTTTCAATATCGCCTCCATCAGACAAATGAGGACACTGAGGCTCTGCTCTCACAATGGCTTCCTCAAAGAACCCCAGCTAGGGCTAAAGAAGATTGGAAACCCACTCCAACTTCCCAGAAGCACTTCCTCTCTCTACCATTCCTCCACAGGTTCTCTCATGCGCATTCCAGATCATCCAGTCCCTCACCCCGTGTGTTCCCCTCATCACAGAGACATCTCACACCCTCTCCTGGTCTCTCATCATTTCTAAATGATAAGAACTCCGGTTGCACAAAGCGCAGACTTGACTCAAACAGGAGGAACAGAAAGGACATCCATTGACCCCTACGCCTGGGATGCGCCCGGGGGTGCTCAGGCTTTCGGGATAACTGGGTCCAGTGCCCTGTGCGTAGCGCCAGTCAGGAGAAAAATGCAAGGTGTCACCAGCTCCTACCAGGCCCTTCTTTTCCAGCCTCACTGCCTTCACCCCCAAAGCCTGTACTCCTCAAACCTTCCCTCCTAGACAAAAGGATCCACAGAGCACCCCCTCCGATCACAGGTGGAGCACCACACCTCTGAGCACTGCCTCAAAGAAGGTGGGACACAGATCTGTGTCCTGTCTGTCCCGAGCCCCCCTTGCGTTTGAGGTGCCATCTCAACCCTTCCTCACAGCAGCACCCCAACGTGTCCACATATGATGCCCAGTGTCTGGGACAAAGAGAGTTAAGAGAAGCTGAGCAACTAGCTCAAAGTCACCTGGCCTGCATGGCAGCACCGGGCTTCAGGCTGGGTCTAGTCCCCTGGGTGGCTCCTCACGCAGGGGCCGACAAGGTGGCATGTGACACCTGACTCTGCCTTGTCATGTGTGAGTCCTGTGCTTTTCGAGTGAATCCTGTGCTGTGCTGTGTGAGTGTGTGTGTGTGTGTGTGTGTGTGCTCAGTCATGTCCAGCTCTTTGCGACCCCATGGATTGTAGCCCACCAGATTCCTCTGTCATGGAATTCTCCAGGCAAGAATATTGGAGTAAGTTGCCATTTCCTACTTCAGTTTCATTGGCTGAAACCCAGTAAAAGAATAAGCGTCTTTAAAAAATAATTTTGCATTATAACACTTGCTGAACTGCTTAAAGAAATTAAATTCACAAATCAATTTTTGTTTTAGCATGAAGGTAATCTTGTCAATACTCAGATCTTCTAGGTTCTCCCCTTTCTTTCAATAAATTGAAAGGAGAGGCTGAGAGCAGTGAATTCGCCTTGAGCTGGGCTTACCTGCCCCTCTACGAGGCTTCCCCCTGCCCCATGGACCATCAGCCCGGATCTCAGGGCACTCAGCTCAGCACAAATCCTCAGGCTCCCAGCACAGAATCTTCTGCATCCCCGATGGGGCAGTCAGCTTCCTGTCTCTCCCTCTGTGCTTTCCCAGTCTCAGCATCTCCACTTTCTCCATCCATTTTCCCCTCCCCCTGCCTCTCTGCATCTCCTCCCTGTGTACACACATAAACTCACTTTATGCTTTATATCAAAGCCAGTTTCTTTCAAAGTGGGAAGAAAAACTGTCCTGAGAAAACTAGATATATTTTCGCCAATATTGCCAGGTGGTGGTAGCTTCCCCCAAAGCCCTTAATATCCCTGTTCTCCTCTGTGTCTCCAGGGAATCGTCCCTGAAGCTCAAAGGCATCTGTTCACATAGGCACCGAGGCCCCTATTCTTCCTCTGGGGCTTTCCTGATCTGTTCTGCCTGCCCCTGGGGGTCCTGAACCTCCAAGAGACCTTGGGCAGGAGCCCCAAGAGTGCCCAGCAGATGCTTAGCACAGCCCCTCCTGTCCTTCCCTGTGCCTTCCTGCTCAGGCCGAGCTCCCTCAGCCAGAGCTCTGCCTGTTGGTAATACCTCAGCCCAGGACAGCCAGCGGAGGTAGGGAGGCAAGGTGGGCAGGGGGAGGCAAGGTGGGCAGGGGGTGTCCTGCACTGACTGCAGGGCTATCACTGTAAAGATCAGCTGGTTGTGAGGGTCCTCTGTCTATTGCAACAGATGATGCGCACATCAGGCCGACCCTGGGTACACCCCTGGGAATGCCCATCTCAGCACTCAGCAGCCTTCTGAGGATGGAGTGGACTTAACAGACAATACACGACGGGCTCTGAGTGGCAGGCCATCTGTCACACGGTCCCACTGAGGCTCTCTCTGTTTTCCCCTAAACGACAACTTTTCCCGCTCTGATTTCACCTAAGAGCATGCCAGATGCAGACAAGAATAGGAGACCCTTGGGGATGGCAGCCTTCTCTGGCTAATCAGTCCTCTGATGGCTGTCCAGCAGAGCACAGACACGAGTCCCACAATGTCATGGAAAGAGCTTCAAGTGAGACTGAACTTCAATTCCGGCCCCATCACTTCTAGACATGTGACCTTGGGCCAGTTACTTGGTTTCTACATCCTGGCAGGGAACAAGTAGCCACTCAGAATGAGAACTGGTGGTGGAGTTTAGCAGAGAACTATTCAGAAAGGAAGGGCAGGATTTGAGAAAAGCTAAAGGACCAATAACAGGAAGCAACCCTGAGCAGCCCAAAGTCTGATGAGTGGAAGGAAAGAGCCTCTGCATGGACAGGAGTTGCAGCCTTCGGTAGAGGGATGCAGCCTTCAATAGAGGGATGCAGCCTTCAGTAGAGGGATGCAGCCTTAAATAGAGAGATGCAGCCTTCAGTAGAGGGATGCAGTCTTCAGTAGAGGGATGCAGCCTTCAGTAGAGGGATGCAGCCGACTGCAGCAAAAACAATAGAAGCTTCCTCTCTTCCCACCTCCCACTGCCCTGTGCCTCCTCACCAACACACCCAACCAGAAGCCAAAAGGCAAGGGACCCATGGAACCAGTCCAGCCTGTTCAGTCCCAGGAGAAGAGGGAACACACCCAGAACACGTTAAGCCACAGTAACAAAATCTACAAAATGGAAGCAGTAATAACCGTAGGATTATCGAGACAATGCAACAAAATAATAGCCTCTGGAACACAGGAGCTGTTCTACATCTCTTTTCACCACTACCCTGTGCTTGCTTGCTGCTACTGCTACTAAGTCGCTTCAGTCATGTCCGACTCTGTGCGACCCCAGAGATGGCAGCCCACCAGGCTCCTCTGTCCCTGGGATTCTCCAGGCAAGAATACTGAAGTGGGTTGCCATTTCC
>NW_011494608.1:2073017-2086063 GCF_000754665.1 Bison bison bison | reverse complement strand
CTGGGATTCTCCAGGCAAGAATACTGAAGTGGGTTGCCATTTCCTTCTCCAATGCATGAAAGTGAAAAGTGAAAGTGAAGTCGCTCAGTTGTGCCTGACTCTTAGCGACCCCATGGACTGCGTTTGAGTCTCCCCCAAATCAGGACTAGGGAAGGAAATGGCAACCTCTCCAGTGTTCTTGCCTGGAGAATCCCATGGACACAGGAGCCTGACAGGCTACAGTCCATGGGTTGGCAAGGAGTCAGACACGATTGAGCAACTAAACAGCGAATCAGGATACATCCCTTCACCCAGAAGCTCCCCCAGAAACAGTCACCAGCATCACAGGATGTCCTCTATTTAGAAAACAGGGACACCCAAAGTTTAAACATCATTTTACACAGCTCTTAATCTGATTTAATGCTCACAGCAGCCCAGGCAGGTACACGTGTTTGTCCTCACCTTACAGATGAGGAACTGTGACTCAGATTAATCACTTTGCCCGGGTACATGTGCAGAAGCAGAAACAAGAGAGCCATGACTCCAACATTCTTCCCCACCATCTAGGTCTGTGTTTCTTTACATTTATTCAACATTTTGCACCTCACACCTATAAGGCAAGTAAAGCGTGTATCTCCTCAATTTTCTGACCCACCCAGAGGAGACCAGGGTCTCTCTGTGTGGCCCGACTCTGCAGATCTCTTCTGAGTGCACTTTTTGTTTTCAGCTCCAAAACTGAAAGTTTTCACAAGAGAGAAGGAAGCTCTGGAGGCTGAGGGGGTGTACAGAGATGCTTCTCCAAATCTGGAGGAGAGAAATCAGAGAACGCTTTCTGAAAGATATATTATCTGGGTTGAGGCTGAAAGAATCCATGGGCCTTATCCGCAGAGAAGGGAAGAAAAAATATTTTCCAGATCAGTGGTCAGCAAAAGCTGGTCTTATCGCAAGACTGCCAGTCGTCCAGCGTGAGTGGTGCTGAGAACTGGGTGACCTGACCACAGAGGGCACCAGGTGGGGGCCGGTCACCCTCCCCACCCCCTCCTCACATCCATGCTATCTCTTGTCCGGCAGGCAGGCAACATGAAGCTCTGCCGGCAGCAAAAGTCGGCCCTGTGTCCTGTTGCAGACTGACCCAAATGCAAGGACCCCCAGGGCCATCACGTCCCTCCTCCATCAGGCCCTCCAAAGTGACTCCCTGCCCCCGGCACTGACACAGCCTGGTGCCAATTACAGGGTAAAAGTGACTCCTCACCACGGAGCTTTCAGATCGGTGCTATTATCCTTATGTAACATTTATATTTCCTTTTGTCCTCTGCAGCCTCAGGACTTCCGGCTCCTGATTAGTCATGGAATGTGACTTCTGCTGCAAGGAAAAAGGGTCTGGATGGCTTTATTCTGCTCCCTCTCAGGTCCTTTTGTTAAGCTGTCCCCTGTTCCCCACCCCACACCCCCGAGATGGCTGACGCCCCGTGACAAATTGAGAAGAAGAGAGCAGCCAACTATATGTGCTAATGTATAAGCCTGTGCCCATTTATTACAGGGCAAGAGAAAATCAACACAGGCTGTCAGGAAGAAATGGACTTGATGTTTAGAGGAGGGAGGGAAGAGGAAAGGAAAGAAGGAGGGAAGGAAAGGAAGGAGAGGAAGAAGAGAAGGAAGGAAAAACACCAGAGGGGGCAAATATACTCAGAGAAGTCAAGTGCAGTATGAGATGAGGTCAAAGGTAGGATTAGGGGATTGGAGGGAGATTTCCTTGGCAGTCCAGTGGCTAAGACACTTAGCTCCCAATGCATGGGGGCCAGGTTCAATCCCTGGTCAAGGAACTAGATCCCACATACCACAACTAAGTGTCTGAATGCCACAACCAAAGATCCAGCATTCTTCAGCTGCAAAAAAGATCCTGCAAGCTGCAGCTAAGACCTGGTACAGCCAAAAAAATAAATATTAAAAAATAAAATGAACTCCTTTGCCTACAAAAAAAGAAAAAAAAAAACTAGATGGGGCCAGCTCACATAACAACTTGCTAGGCATGGCAAATAGTTTAAATTTAAATGTAAGTGGGAATTTTTGAAGGTCCTTGGGTAGATAAGTGATGAGATCTGATTTACAATTTTCAAAGAACACTCAGTGTTCTATATAAAGACAAAATTCTAAGAAGCAATACAGGTAGCACAGAGAACAGTTAGGAGACTGTTACTAATGCTAAAGGAAGAAATGGTGGAGTTGGGGGCACTCAGAGCAGCAGGGGAGATGGAGAGAGGTGAACAGATCCAGAGTCTCTCTTAAGAAGAGCCCCCACAAGGCTCACTTATGGGCTGAATGTTCGGGTGAAATGCTTAGATGAATTAAAGATGGTTCCCAGGCTTGAGTTTGAACCACTGGGGAAAAAGTGGTGACATTTACCAAGATGGTGAACAGTAAGGGAGGAACAACTTTGGCGGTAAGGTGAGAAAATTAAGCCTTTTTTTTTTTTTCTTTTATGTATTGAGATACCCATTAGTCACCTAAGTGGAAATGTCAAGTTAGCAGGATGTATGAGTCTGCAGCTTTAGGGTGTTAGTGCTGGAGTTGGAATTGGAAAATTGGAAGTCATTATCATGAAGAAGGTATTTAAAGCCACGGAAGTGGCTGAGGTCACCTAAGGAGAGTGTGCAGGTAAAGAAGAAAAGGGGACCCACAGCTGATCCAACATTTGGACCCAGAGCAGCAGAGAAGACTTTGTGAAGACAGGCTGGGAGGCGGGAGTGGGCGCTGGAGAGAGCGGTGGGAGAAAAGCCAAAACCAGCTGGCAAAACTTTGGCTTCAAGAAGCCAAAGGGACCGGCCACGTGACTGGAAAATAGACTTGATGACATGGAAGAGGCCCTGGAACTCACCAGCTTGGAAGTTGATGATGACCTGACAAAGCAGTGGCTGTAGTGGAGTGGCTGGGGGTCATATTCAGCCCAAATGGTAGTAGCAGAAATCAGAGTGGGTGATGATGAGGTCAACGGACATTGAAGACAAGACCCTATGATGAGAGCAGAGGCAAATACCTGAAGCTACTGGGTCCATGGTAAAGGCAGGAGATTTTAGAGCACAAATCATCCCAGTAGAAGATGAACCTGTAATGAAGACCACAAGTGTGAGTTCCCTTTGATGGAAGCAGGAAGCATCGTCCATTGAAATAGGAAATGAAGAAAGTATAGATGCGGACGCAGCAAGGATTCCCAACCTAACTGCTTCTAACTGATGCCATTTGGGTGCTGGGTCACCTCATGGGCATTCTAGAAGGATGGGCAGTGGTGGCCAGACAGCATGATCTTCTTCTTTTTTTCTTTTGGTGTTCCGGCATTGATCTTTATTAGCAGCATAGCTTAGGTTCTCCATCTTTAAGATAAGGCTTAGATAGGATCCATCTAGTTCTAATACGCTGACTCTGAAAAACTTCACAAAATACACATTTATCAAGTAAAAGGTGTCTTGAGTATTCTTTGGCGAGAGATGTACTTGCTTATACAAAAACTGTTTTCCACATCTGGGTAACTATGAATATAATGTATCTTTTTTTATATATAATATACCGCATCTTTGCATTATCATCCTAGCAATGTCCATGTCTTGAATGCATTTATGGCACTGTAGACTTCTGTGTGGACCTACATACAAAGGAATGAAAAGGAGAGGGTGGGATGAATTAAGAGAATAGCACTGACATACATACATTACCATGTGTAAAACAGAGAGCTGGTGGGAAGCTGTCGTAACACAGGGAGCTCAGCTCGGTGCTCTGTGATGACCTAGAGGGGTGGGATGGGGCGAGGAAAGTCCAAGAGGCAGGAGAATGTATATATGCATACTACTGATTCACTTCTTTGTACAGCAGAAACTAACACAATTTTGTAAAGCAATCATGCTCCAATAATAAAATAAATCCATGAATAAGAGTAAGTCTGTGAAGTTCCCAACCAGTGCCAGCATGTGTGACCTTCCCTGCCCTCTGGATGCTCGATCCCCCTACTCTTTCTCTCTTACAGCCTCCAAGGTAGACACTCAGGGCGGGTTCTTGCACATTCATTAATGTATAAAACAGATGGAGGTGGAAAGTAGAGAATTAAAAACAAATAAAAACCCAGAAATGCTGTCTTTGCAATCAGGAGACCTGGGCTCGTGTCCCAGGTCTGAACCTGACTTTCTCTTTGACCTGTAGCACACTCCTCGCCTGGCCTCCAGACTGTGTCAGTTCACCTGTTAAAGCTAATAGTTGGACTAGATCTGTGGTTTTCAAATCTTTCTTTTCAAATTAGTAGGACTTCTTTGACAAAATCTGATTTGAGGTATAAAAGAGATAAAGGGGGGCTGGTCTGATTAAAATGTTGAAGGCATCCTGCACCACATAGCTCCGTCACCCCCAGGTCCCCAAGGTAGGTGGCTTGGTAGTCCCAGGGCCAATGACTCCAAGGTACACAGCCTGAGAGGCTGGTCCGGACTCCGACTGCGTGTGCCTCCTTGGCGCCTCCTGATGGAGATGCCCAGCAGGTGCAGCCCCATATGGGCCCCTGGCTTCCTGGTCCTGGAGCTCACCTGGGCCCCAAGGCCTCTCTGGCTGGAATGCTGCTCTGTTGGTGATCTTGATGGATGATGACAGCAATTAGCAGAGAGAGAGATTTCCCTGTAGAAAGATGGGAACATTCATTAAGCACTTCATGCCAGGAGGCAGAACACAGCCCCAAATTCATTACTATTTAGGGCCAGCAAGCCATCCCAATCTCACTGAAAGGTGAAAGGGAAACCCAAACTTCATAAATAAGGGGCTACGAGGACCATCTAAATCTTGGCTTGCAGTGAAGTGGAGTTTCCATCTCTCTAATTTGCCGTCTTATTCCCTGGGCATGTCAGGGCTGATAGGAGGCTGGGCCGGGGTGGAGGTGGGGGGGTGGTTATTAAATCAAGCACCTGTCAGGTGGAAGCTGGTTTCACAGTCACTGATGTGGCCAAACCAGCCATGGGCGAATATCCAACAGGAACCCCAGCTGTGAGGCTTCCAAATAGGCTGCCCCCTCTGGTACCCTAAAAGTTTGGGGTCGTTTAACAAAGCACATTAGGGCTCTTAGCATACCAAAATGCTGCCACTTTGCTTTTGTCTTTCATCTCTCATTCCCGCTTACATGGGTGGTTTTGAGTTCATCCATGGATACACGCTGAGCACTCTCTATGCAGGAGTCTGTGCATCAGACGCTCGGGACCTAGAGCTAACTATTCCTGTCTAAATGGTCCCTGCTTGCAATCCCCTCAGTCTACCGGGGGGCCTCCTGTTAACTGTCCCCACGCACCCACCCCATGTTCCCTTCATCTCTCTACCTAAGGATGTGCTCTGGCCAAGAGGAAGTCTAGACGTGCCAGGGACTCAGTGTCCAGGAGTTATCAAGGACCAACCAGGGAGGGAGACAGCAGATGAAGACCCCAGTCTCCTTGATCTGCAGAGGGACGGTTCTGAGGTGTGTCTGAAACCATCTCTCAGAGGTCCCCAGTGAAAACACTTTTTGTGACTTTCCTTCCTCCCCAGGGCCCTTCCCACTCTCATGCCAGTGCTTCCTGGGACCACGGACCACATCCCTAATAAATTAACTGCACCTAAAGTCTTATCTTTGAGAGGCGCTTACCATGTAGTAAGAGGATACATGTGATAAAAACAAGCTCCTCACTTCACACTGGAAGAGAAAGAGTAAGATGTTTTGAGATGTTCACTTCATCTCCGTGTCTGTAGAAGAAGCTTCCCAAAGGCTGAGATGATGCCTGTCTTCTATTCCTTTAGTGTTATTGGGACACCAGATACAATGCTGGGTACACAATCAGAGCCAAAGAGATGCACACTGAGTTGAATTGAATAGTAAATGCTGTGAGCTTCTCCCCCAGCCTTGATGGGTGCAGCAGGGCTGTTTCCCAGCGTGCTGCTCCACCCAGACACGAGAACCTAAATTCCATTCATCCTCCCTTTCCGGAATGCAGGGAAATGAGAACATCCAGCTTCATCTCAGGGCAAAGAGACCTAAGTTTAAATGATGGTGTCTGACACCAGGCCAGTCACTTTCCATGTTAATTCCACAAGGCTTTTCTGAGCACCCGAGAGAAACCAGTGGGGACACAGCCGTGAATAAGATAAATAAGGTCACCACCTGCTTTCAGAGTAGTGTTAAAGGGTCAGGACATAAATCAGCTCTCATTTCTCTGCTTTTAGAGAGTCCAGAGGGGTCAGAGCCAGGGTCAGCTCTCAGCAGGGCTCTCATCACTGCTTCCTCTTTCTAGCAGTTGGTCTCTCTTTCTCAGACAGGTGACCTGAGCCCACTTGGAGCCAAACACTGCAACCCACAGCCTCTCTCTGCCTCTTTCTCTCTCCCGGGTTTCTTTTCCTCCAGGGATGGGAGCTTTCTCTATTTCAAGCTCAGCTTGCTGAGGCAAGAAAGCAAAGAGGTTAAAGAGATAAACTCTGGGGCCAAACTGCTAGGCTCCGCCACGCACCACAGCTGTGTGGCCTCAAGTAAACAAGGGAGGCTCTCACATCCGGATTCTCTCAGCCACCAAATGCGTGCAGCAGGAGTGATTTTCATCTCATAGTCTTGAAGCGGCAGGTCAAGGGCTGCATACTATGTAAAGCACCGGATGACTCCTGGCTATTTCCCCTAGTTCAGGCCAAGGAAGAGCTTTTTTGGTTCTTGAGACCCAAACATCCTTCTTCATTTGCCAGCTTTCTGCACCAGGCCTTATGTCTCAGAGCTCCTTACATATCGCATCAGAAAAACCCAAAAGCACTTTTTGGCCAACCCATTCATGATACTGGGTTGGTCCCTGGTGGCTCAGATGGTAAAAAAAATCCACCTGCAATGCGAGAGACCCAGGGTCGATCCCTGGGTTGGGAAGATCCACTGGAGAAAGGAATAGCAACCCATTCCAGTATTCTTGCCTGGAGAATTCCATGGACAGAGGAGCCTGGTGGGCTACAGTCCATGGAGCTGCAAAGAGTCAGAAAACAACTGAGCAGCTAACATATTCAGCACAATAACAATACTGGGCTACTCCTTTTCCCTTTTCTATGTCGGTGCTCAGCTGTGCTGCTTATTCCTGGATTCCCTGCCATATCATCAAAAATCACCTAGCGTCACCCCACCGTCTCACACAGACCCTTCTCTTTGATTGCACAGGTTTGGCTGCGATTTCTTCTTGTGCTGAGAAGACTCAGAGGAACGCTTTCTCCCACCAGCCTTCACCCTGACATGCAGCAAGACAGAAAAACCGCTGCTTACCCCTTCCAGGCAAGGCCCCCATCGCTGTTAGGAGCTGCCTCCCCTTCACTCCCCTCTCCCTGCGGTTTTCCCCAGGCAGGAAGTAGGTGGTGGGGAGGGGGGAATTTCCGACTCCCGGCCCTCCTTGGAGCGCGGCATCCACCGAATTAATCAGAGAGGCGGGCTATGTCCATCCAACCTGAAGGCCACCTGTGTTCCAAATTTGAGAATCCATTCACTTGGGAGAAGCAGAGAGTCCCAGAGGGAGTCAATGGATTTCACTTCACTGAACATTGCTTTGGGCAAATAAGCAATTTTATTTCCTCTTCCCTACCCCCCTTAAAAACATCAATGAAGTGTTTTGTGGTGTTGCTGACAGCACATGTCACTTCGAAGCTGGAAATAAAATCTTCTTTGAGCTATTTATAACCGATTGGCAAATGGAAGGTAGTGGGAAGGAAAGGGAGACCAAAGCAGGAATGTGGGGGGAGCTGAGTGCCAGCCCCTCCAGCTCCCAGCTGCACGGCTCTGCAGGCATCACTCAGAATCCCTGGACCCCACTCTTCATCTGTAAAGGAGGCTGGGGGACCCCTACACCTGCTACAAGGGGTATAAAGCAAGCGAGTGGAAGCTAGATTGAGGACACTGCACACTCTCCCGGGAAAGGAGGTGTGCTTTGTAAACTGTAAAGTGCTTCTGAGGTTTCAGAGACTGCAGGATCCATTTTTTCAAAGCAGGGTGCTTCAACCTAGGAAGCAGGTTCTCAGCAGCTTTAGGGGTTCTGGAAACCACCTCTAATTTTATGCAAAAGTTTCAAGTGCAAGGTGTGTCTCTCTGGAGAGGTCTTTAACTTACATTAAAATATCAAGAGGATCTCTAACCCAGGAGAGGCTAAACCCAGCATCTCAGGTGCAACATGGGGCTGTAAAACCAAATGACCGAGGATCAGGCAGATGACCTGGAAGAGAAACTGAGTGAGTCTGCAAAACTGACAGACCCATGGGGACTATGGCAAACTGGGGGGGTCCCAGTGAAAAGGAGGGACCCCCACTCAGCTCCAGAAGATGATGGCCAATCAGGAATGGGATCCAGGGAGGCCCCAGTGTTTGCTTTTTAAGAAAATAAATCAAAATCCAGATTTCTACTTATAATCCTGCACTTGTTTCCTTCAGCTAACTCACAGCTTTCAGTTTTACCTGGGTTCAATGAAACACATGGAGAAGCTAGATTCAGCCCGAAGACCTCCATTTTGTAAATTCTGTGCTAGAGTCTTCCTGTGTGTTCACAGCTGCTCGGGAAGAAGCCACGGCTGGGGTCATGACTACTCCAGCTGCACAAATGAGTGACCTTGGCCCCCTCTCGAAGCCACAGATGCTCCAGATGTTCCCCTGAGCCATGGAACCTCCACTCCAGCCTGCCCCCCTCAGGCCCTGGCTGGACCATATCTGAGTTCCTGCTCATCACTGCTCAGAGTCTCCTCGACTCTGGCTGGTCCATGTCCACCCACCGTCTCTCCATCATCACCACAGCCGCCAACTGTCCCCAGCTACCAGCCTCTCCTTCCTTCGCATCCAGACCTCTAGTCTCTGCCACACACAAGGACAGAGGAGGCCGAGTCACTTCCCTTTCTTGAACTTCAGGTCCCAACGGGCTCTAATTCTCCCTGGAGTCCCTACAACTCATCACGAACCCCGCTTCCTACCCAGCTCCTACCTCCAAATTCATTCATTGAGTCAGAATCACCTTTCCTTCTGTGCAGAGAAATTAGCGGGTCACAGGCATAGAGGAAAAAAACATCAGCAGTGCTCCTCCCAAACCTTTCCCTCTTGGAAAGTAGGACTTTCCTTCTCCTTCTGGAAATGCAAGGAGCTGGCACTAAATGTTCCCATACAACACAGCCATTCATTGTTCACAGCAAGATGGGAAAAAAGGACGTGTCCTTTTCAGACAAAGCCCAAAAGCTGTTAAGAATAACCCCAACACTTCTGTCATCGTTTGCAGGGGCTTTGCCAAGCTTGAAGCAGAGAACGTAGCTGTGTATTTAATATCCTCATCTCTCCTGCTGGACTTAAGCCTCACGAGGCCGGCTCTGTATGTGTCTGGGCATGTCTGTAGCTTAGTTCCCAATGTGCATTGTTCTGTGTGTGTGTGTGCAGTCACTCAGTTGTATCCGACTCTTTGCAACCCCACAGACTATAGCCCACCAGCCTCCTCTGTCCATAGAGTCTTTCAGGCAAGAATACAGGAGTGGCTTGCTATTTCCTCCTCCAGAGGATCTTCCCCACCCAGGGATTGAAACTACATCTCATGTGTCTCCTGCATCTCAGGCAGATTCTTTACCATTGAGCCACCAGGGAAGCCCTGGAGCATTGCTAGGGCTCAACAAGTGTTATTGAAATGAACTAAATCCAGTAACAGTGATACTCGAAATGCCACCCCCCACCCACTTACCAAATCTCTTCGCCTTGCCTAACACCATACAGAGTCTTCAGCAACTCTGGACCCCAGACCAGGAGAAAGCCTGCACTTTATAGGGCCACCCCTACCACACAATGCTTCATGCAGGGTCCGAGCAACCCAGGGCCCCCAAAGCTGAACCAATTTCTCTCTGTGGACAGTCCCCTGCTCCGAATGTGCCTGAGACACGGTTTGTGTTTCTGACAGCGCCAAGGGAGCTCTGCACAGAGGAGGGACTGGAGTCGCCTGCGAACTGCTGCCAGAAAGAGTCCGAGTCCACTGCGTTCAGGGAGAACTGGCTCTCTTTACAGATGAGTAGACAAAGATCTGGAGAGAGACGTGTCATCCCAGAAACGGGGGTGGAATTGATCAGAAAGAGAGAGTTCCCCAGAGGGATAAATGGTGAGCTGAGTTGTTGAAACACTGTGGTTTGAAAACAGACGAACCTCCAGAAAAAGAAAGACAAGGTCAGAGCAAAATGAGACATTCGCGCCCAGAAGGCTACCTGCTGGAGCTTTTCATGAGCTCTGCCTCGGTGACAGTGGAGAGTAATGAATGGAGAGGGAGCCTTGACTCAAGACATAAGTCCTATGAAATCCAGGAAAACAACCCTAATTTTCCCAAACCTACGTTTCCTTCTCTGTTGTGACAGATTGAATTAGGTCCAATTCTTCACACCCCAGTAACAGTCTCTGCATCTCTCCCCACTTGCGCACCCTAGCTTTGGCTTAACCACTCACCAGGATAGGAGCAGAGATTTGAAACGCAACTGGGCTTCCAGTGGACTTGCTTCTGTGCTCTGGTGGTCTACTGTGACCTGGGGGAGCTTCTGTTCCTTCAGCCCAGGACCTACGTCTGAGCTCAAGCTGCAGCCAGATCCACAGTAAACGAGTCCCACCAGCTGAGCCAGCCCATGTCGGCCTGGATCCCATAGATACCGTCAGCAGGAAGATCCATGGTGGGGGAGAGGGGAATGCCCACTGCTCTATCCCGCTGGAATTCTGTGCATGTGTGCTACACAGAGGAGACTGCAGTGCCCATCAAACAGGGGCAGCACCAGTTCCGATGACCTCTGCACTGTGCTGTGAATCAGAGGCCAGCATATCAGTGCCAATCTCTCATACGTTACGCTGCTGCTCAGTCGCTCGGTTGTGTTCAACTCTTTGCAACCCTATGGACTGTAACCCGCCAGGTTACTCTGTCTGTGGGAATTCCCAGGCAAGAATACTGGAGTGGGCTGCCTTTTCCTTCTCCAGGAGATCTTTCCAACCCAGGGATCGAACCCGGGTCTCCGGCATTGTAGGCAGACGCTTTTACCATCTGAGCCACAAGGGAAGTAGGTGGTAAAGGTAGGTGGTAGGTAGTGTTAATGGCTGAATAATCAATACAAGTCTTAGGTAAGGTGAACAGAAGAAAATGATTGAATGTGAACATTAAAAACAAAGTGACTATATTATCTCACACCCCAATTCAGCCTTCTTACAGAGACCAACTCACGTCATTACCCTAACCCTAACCCTACAGACCCTCCCCCAGTACAAGCCTCCATCCCCAGCCCTGAGAGCTGCAGGTATTCTTGGACCCAAGGCTGTCTGCATCAGTCACTGCAAGCCTGTGCCCATCCTCATGTCTGCTTCCCTGGCTCTGTTTCTCCCGCCTCCCTCTTTCCCTGTAAGGGTCCTTGTGCTGATGTTGGGCCACCTGGATAATCCTAGGTCACCTCCCCATCTCAAGATCCTTTATGTAGTCATATCTGCAAAATTCTTTCATATATATTCACAGGCCCTGGGTAGGAGGACATGGACCTCTTTGGGTGGCCAGTACTCTGTCCATCACAGTGAATTTCTAACTTCTATCCTGGAAAAGTAGAATTATCTGGTGGTTCAGTGGTAAAGAATCCACCTGACAATGCAGGAGACGTGGGTTCAATTCCTGATCCTGGAAGATCCCAAAGACCCCAGAGCAACTAAGCCTGTGTGCCACAGCCATTGAGCCTGGGAGCCACGCCTCCCGGGGGTAAAAGAAAAGTAGGATTCAGAAACTAGAAAATTCTCTAAAAGCAGGAAAGTATATGATGACGGTCATTGGCACATACATGCTCACATAAATGGTAGTTCTCTCTCCTGGTCACATGGTAATACTTACTTACTTGCCCCCTTGGAAACGGTCATGCCCATGCGACTTGCTCTGGCCACTGGAACAGGAAAAGAGGCCAGAGTGCTTCTGGGTAATGTCTTACTGTGATCTGTGTAAGATGTACCTGTTTTTTCACCGCCCTCCACCAGGGTCGCTGGCAAACGGTGGCTTCTCTATCAGCCCAAGTCCTAGAGTGACTCGGACCCCAGCCCCCCAGATGTCCCCTCATGGACACACAGCACTAATGAGAAATAAATTTTATTATTTTAAAGCCACGAAGATTTGGGAGTCTAAACTAACCCATCCCAAAGGCATTCAAAGGTTCAGGGCAACCAAGGCAGGTCGACTATAATACTACATTGTATGGGTTGGCCAAAACGTTCATTTGGGTTTTTCCATAAGACCTTCTGAATTTTTTTTGCCAATTCAGTAATTGCCTATAACCCCAAGAACTCCCACCCACTGGCCCCAACTGAGCTGTCATGGCCAAGGTGCAGCAACAATGAAAGAATCCGGAGAGCAAGCTAAGACTGTAAATTCAGCTATGCATCCTTCTATTACTTGTTGAGTGCATGCATGCGTACACACATAAAAAGACATACAGAGAGAACCAAGCTGTATATTCTCAGAAAAACTGCCCCTTCCTTGCCTTCTTCTGGGTTCCCAGTTTCTTGCATAACGCCTGGCCGGGAAGAGCCAGTGGCGTGGAGAATGGGGCTGCAGAGGGAAATGGCAGCACTGGGTCTAATGCACTAGGGCTGTCCAAAGTCTAAATGGGGATAAAGAGCCAGGTCGACTGACATGGTCGAGAGATGCCCAGCTGAACAAATAGAGTCGACAAGCTGGTTATGATTGCGTCTGCCCCAAGTCCTCACTCCAGGAAATGCGAGGAGACAGAAATTCAGACAGCATGTGTCCTGGCGAGGCAAGCTAGTGAAGGAAAATCCTCCCCCACATATGTACTCACTAGAAAGGGCTTCACGGGTGATGGCTATTTGCCAGAGAACCAGGCCTGGAAGACAGCTTGAAGGAAAAGGAGAAAACTGTTGTGTGCGGGGGTGTGACTCGGGGGCCTGTGGATGTCAGTGTGGGGGTTGGGATGGGTAGGGAAAACAGAACACTGTTTGTCTTAGAAATAAATCCAGGAACTTTCCTCCCGGGGTGTGTCTGGTACGAAGGTGATTCTCTGACTGTGGAAGAGAGGGGCTCTGGAATT
>NW_011494608.1:2070347-2072917 GCF_000754665.1 Bison bison bison | reverse complement strand
AATTTGGGGGAGATTAAGTGGTGAACACAGTTTTGGAATCAAGCACACCCAGGTTTAGACCCTAACCACTGGGCAGGATGGCGGAGGGGAAGGAGGCTCAAGACGGAGAGGACATGTATGTTATTGTTCTCTAGTTGCTTCGGTTTTGTCCAACTCTTTGTGACCTCATGGACTGTAACCTTTCAGGCTCCTCTGTCCACGGGGTTTTCCAGGCAAGAACACTGGAGTGGGTTGCCATTCCTTTCTCCAGGGGATCTTCCTGACCCAGGGATCGAACCTGCATCTCCTGCACTGGCAGGCAGACTCTTTACTACTCAGCCACCAGGGAAGCCCAGGATATGTGTATATTTATAGCTCATTCACGTGGTTGTGCAGCAGAAACTAACAGAACACTGTGAAGCAATTATCCTCCAATTAAAAACAAATAAACTTAAGATTAAAAAAATATCTTAACCACTGAGTGTATGCTTAAGTCTCATCTACTTAATATACATATCACTTTTAATTAATATTACTTTTTAAATTTTTAAAATTAACATATCAATTTTTGTTTTCTTTGTTTTTAGTATCATACTGAAACATAGATGTCATTTCTCCATCCAATCATGTATTCATGTATTCATTCTTTCATTCATTCTGTTGTAAGAAGCACAAATAGAGCAGTAATCTTATAATCATGGAAGACATAAACAAGGCACAATCTCTGCCCTTAAAAAAATCATGCAGATAATACGAAAATGCAAAAAGCTAACCATATCGGAGACCAGTAGTCTCCAAAGTGGGAGAAGGGACACACTTACCAGCAGTGACCAAGACAACCACTAGGAAAGAAAAATAAAATATTAGAACTCCTATTTCTGTTTGTTTTTATCTCGTATTTTCTAAATGTATATTTTGTACACTTTATAACATATGATAAAACAATACAATGGCACTTGTAACTAATAAATAAATGAAGGAACAAGGAAGAAATATTTTGGAGTATTGTGCGCTCAGTCGTGTACTACTCTGTGACCCCATGAACAGTAGTCCACCAGGCTTCTCTGTTCTTGGAATTTTCCAGGCAAAAATACTGGAGTAGTTTGCCATTTCCTTCTCCAGGGGATCTTCCTGACCCAGGGATCAAACCCACATCTCCTATATATTACAGAAAGATTCTTTACCACTCCACCCTGTAGGAAACATATGTTGTCAAAAAACGTGTACTGATGAGATGCATAATCGAGAATTTAGGGGCAGCTATAAATTTTCGATTTCCTGGTTAAGAGAACTGCAAAATAACAGCACTTGATTCATCCTTATCCACCTCCCCCATTGAAAGACTTTTGAAAATATACCCTGGAGAACTAAAGGTACAATAATACTGAAAACCAGAAATAATGTTCCATTATCTACTGGAGCCCAAGAGGAATTCTACTAAGTGAAGAATTGAGCGCTGCTATGAAGCAGAACTGCTGCCAAGAAATTAAAAGATGCTTGCTGCTTGGAAGAAAAGCTATGACCAACCTAGACAGCATATTAAAAAGCTGAGACATTACTTTACCAACAAAGGTCCATCTAGTCAAAGCTATGGTTTTCCAGTAGTCATGTATGGATGTGAAAATTGGACTATAAAGAAAGCTGAGCTCCGAATAATTGATGCTTTTGAATTGTGGTGTTGGAGAAGACTCTTGAGAGTCCCTTGGACTGTAAGGAGATCCAACCAGTCCATCCTAAAGGAAATCAATCCTGAATATTCATTGGGAGGACTGATACTGAAGCTGAAACTCCAATACATTGGCCACCTGATGTGAAGAACTGTCTTATTGGAAAAGACCCTGATGCTGGAAAAGATTGAAGGTGGGAGGAGAAGGGGACGACAGAGGATGAGATGGCTGGATGGCATCACAGACTTGATGGACATGAGTTTGAGCAAGTTCCAGGGGTTGGTGATGGACAGGGAAGCTTGGCATGCTGCAATCCATGGGGTTGCAAAGAGTCGGACATGATTGAGCAACTGAACTGAACCAATGAAACAGAATGGGCTTCCCTGGTGGCTCAGTCAGTAAAGAATCTGCCTGCAATGAGGGAGACCTGGGTTTGATCCCTGGGTTGGGAAGATTCCCTGGAGGAGGGCATGGTAACCCACTCCAGTATTGTTGCCTGGAGAATTTCATGGACAGAGGAGCCTGGCAGAATCCAGTCCAGGGGGTCACAAAGAGTCAGTCATGACTGAGCAACTAAGCACAGCACAACACATGAAGCAGAACAATGACAGCAGCCATAAGAAGACACATCTCCAACATCACCACTGTCTGCCCCTGCCTCAGAGACAAGAGCATCTTTCCCAATGGGAAGGACAGCAGGAGAACTGTTTCAAGTGTCTAAAATCTGTATGCAGTTCAGGAAGCAACAGTTGGAACTGGACATGGAACAACAGACTGGTTCCAAATAGGAAAAGGAGTACGCCAAGGATGTATATTGTCACCCTGCTTATTTAACTTATATGCAGAGTACATCATGAGAAACACTGGGCTGGAAGAAGCACAAGCTGGAATCAAGATTGTCGGGAGAAATATCAATAACCTCAG
>NW_011494608.1:2063743-2070247 GCF_000754665.1 Bison bison bison | reverse complement strand
GGTCCCATCACTTCATGGGAAATAGATGGGGAAACAGTGGAAACAGTGTCAGACTTTATTTTTTGTGGCTCCAAAATCACTGCAGATGGTGACTGCAGCCATGAAATTAAAAGACGCTTACTCCTTGGAAGGAAAGTTATGACCAACCTAGATAGCATATTCAAAAGCAGAGACATTACTTTGCCAACAAAGGTCCATCTAGTCAAGGCTATGGTTTTTCCTGTGGTCATGTATGGATGTGAGAGTTGGACTGTGAAGAAGGCTGAGCACCGAAGAATTGATGCTTTTGAACTGTGGTGTTGGAGAAGACTCTTGAGAGTCCCTTGGACTGCAAGGAGATCCAACCAGTCCATTCTAAAGGAGATCAGCCCTGGGATTTTTTGGAAGGACTGATGCTAAAGCTGAAACTCCAGTACTTTGACCACCTCATGCGAAGAGTTGACTCATTGGAAAAGACTCTGATGCTGGGAGGGATTGGGGGCAGGAGGAGAAGGGGACGACAGAGGATGAGATGGCTGGATGGCATCACTGACTCTATGGACGTGAGTCTGAGTGAACTCCGGGAGTTGGTGATGGACAGGGAGGCCTGGTGTGCTGCGATTCATGGGGTCGCAAAGAGTCGGACACCACTGAGCAACTGAACTGAACTGAACTGACTGAACGCTGTATGACAACTGACGTGGCGTTTAGTGGCTTAAAACAACAAGACCCATGCATTACCTCCCCCAGTTCTGTAGACCAAGGATGCAGGAGCAAGTTGGTTGGGCAGTTCTGACTCAAGCTCTCACAGGATGCTCTCTGTTGGGCCTTGACTGGAGTTCCAGTCTTCTAAGTGATGGACCATGGCCAGGAGATCCACTTCCAAGGAGGTTCACTCAAGTAGCCAGCAAGTTGGAACTGCCAAGTTGGTTTCTCTTCATGTGAGGTCTCCACAGAGCTGCTTGAGTGTCCTTCCAATATGGCAGCTGGCTTCTTTCAGAGAAAATGATCCAAAAGGCCAAGACGGAACGTGCAACGCATTTTATTACCCAGGCTTGGGTATCACACACTGTCACCTCCACCATATTTAATGGATCACACCAACCAGCCCTGATTCAACACAGAAAAGGACTACACAGGACATGGGTTCCAGGAGGCTGTAGTAGAGGCTGGCCACCACAGACGCTCACCCACCGGGGATCGTTTCTGAGGTCGCCAGGGCCCTTTTCTGTCTCTTTTTCTCTTTCTCTCTCTTCTTGTCCTTACTCTCTTCTTCTTTATCTCTTCTTCTATCCATCATATCTCCTCTATTCATTTTCATTTGTCTACATATTTTCAAGAACTATAATATCCACTTATGAAAAGACAAAATCTTTATTGATCTCACAACCAGCAGCAATGAAGGACGAATGTAAGCATGAAAGGAACATACACAGCTCAAAGTATCTCTGAGAAGAGCAAAGAATGGACTCTGAATCTATCAAATGCAGACACACTTGTGGGGATTCTCTAACAAAAACATCACAACTTTCACTATGTAGCAAGTGTAATGACCAGGACTAGACGACAGAAATTCTACCAGCCCTGCCCCCAGAGAAGCAGACAACTCCACCGCCTTCTGGACGAGGACCTTCCCCAGGCAGATTGAAGCCTCACATGGTTCACCTCTGATTCCAAGTCTCAAGCAAGTTCATCTAATTATAGGGACCTCGGTCCCCTGCTACTATACTGGCTGAAAACAAGCCTCAGGATGAAAATTTTCTGGATTCTACCTTGAGAAGGCAGGAGTCAAAATGTGAAAAATAATTAGGATATACAGAGGCCATTAAAGAGATATTGGACAGCTGCAAGTGACATGTGTCAACTATGGAGATAAAATTAGCACAAAGAATATGAGCTAATGAGAAGGAGCGGGAAAAGCAAAGGTGCTTCCCACCGTGGCTGCCCACCCATACTCTCCAGGAAAACGCCCAGTGTTGCTGATTGTCACTGGAAGTGCGAGTACCCTGCATGCGTGCTCAGTCACTTCAGTCCTGTCCGACTCTTTTCAACCCTATGGACTGTAGCCCACCAGGCTGCTCTGTCCATGGGGATTCTCCAGGCAAGAAGACTGGAGTGGGTTGCCATGACCTCCTCCAGGGGATCAAACCCGCATCTCTTATGCCTCCTCCATTGGCAGGCTGGTTCTTTACCACTAGCGCCACCTGAGAAGCCCATGAGTACCTTAGGGTTGTAGATATTCGAATCTATTATCTCGCTTAATCTCACAAAACCCCAGTGAAGTTAACCAGCTTGGGGTGATGAGCTCAGAGAGAACAGACAAGACAGTTTGCCGGAGCTTTCACTAAACAACTAGAGACACAGAAACGTGAATCTCCCTTGGCATTTGCATCTGCGTCTCTTCAGAGGGTTCCCCATCACTTGTCTTGGTAGAAAACCTCAGCTTTTGTAGACTAGAGATGGGTCCTCCTTCATCTACAAGAACCCTGTTATAATGTCTTTCACATGGACTCCAGGCACAGAGGTGTTTTTCTCTATCAAAATGCATGTGTAGGTCTGTCTTCTCCTTGCCTTTCACCAAAGCCAGCCAAACTACTGAAAAGAGCTGCCGGTGAGTGCAGCAGGGCAGAGGAACAGGCACAGTAGTCCTTTATTGTTTTAAGTCCAAAGTTTCTTCCTGTTTGGCAGAAATCCCCAAATCGTGCGATAATCTTGGTGATGCACAACATCCATGGAAGCCTAGGGAAGCTAGATAACTCCCCTCCACCACCCAGCAGCTGGGCAGTCACATGACTGCCCAGTAGGACTTCCCATCTTGAACACTCAGTCTCGCCTGGGTTCTCAAACACCTTGCCTCCTATGGTCTCCATCATTTTTTTGAGCTTGGTTTTCACTCTTTTAACTAGCCAGCACCCTTCTCAAAGATTCCTCTCCTGGGACTTCCCTGGCCGTCCAGTGGTTAAGACTCCACACTTCCAGTGCAGGGAAGATAGGTTCAATTCCTGGTCAGCGAACTAAGATCCCACATGCCTCAGGGCACAGCAAAAAGAATAAAAAATCCCTTTCCTGCCTTTTCCTTTTCTATACAGTGTTGGGTATGCAGAGACAATTTTACATCTGTAACGTAATGCTAGCCACTAAAGAAACCAAGGTTTTTTTTAGTCTGCACAGCTTCATCAGGGCCAAAGGACAATTTTTGTCAGGCTTTCTGAAGGGCCTTATTATTTCAACAAACATTCATTGTTTGCATCTTTTGTACCAAATCCTCTTTGATGATGAAGACTCGGGGTTGACTAGGCAACAATCACTTCTAAGAGTTTGCAAATAGAAGGAGTCCAGAGCTGTTTTAATGCTCTCCTCTGCCGGTGAACAATCTGCCTGCAATGCAGGAGACCTGGCTTCGATTCCTGGGTCGGGAAGATCCGCTGAAGGTATAAGCTACCCACTCCAGTATTCTTGGGCTTCCCTGGTGGCTCAGCTGGTAAAGAATCCACCTGCAATGCGGGAGACCTGGATTTGATCTCTGGGTTGGGAAGATCCCCTGGAGAAGGGAATGGCTACCCACTCCAGTATTCTGGCCTCGAGAATTGCACAGACTATCCGTGAGGTCACGAAGAGTTGGACACGACCGAGCGACTTTCACTTTCACTTTGTGGCTCAGCAGTAAAGAATTCACCTCCAATGCAGGAGACTTTCAGGAGACGAAGGTTCAATCCCTGGGTCAGGAAGGTCCTCTGGAGGAGGAAATGGCAACCAACTCCAGTATTTTTGCTTGGAGAATATCATGAATAGAGGAGCCTGGCTGGTTACAATCCATGGGGTTGCAAAGAGTCGGACACAACTGAGTGACTAAAACAACAGCAACAAAATGCCCACCACTATTTTTTCAGACACCTAGAAATCAGGTTAGAAATCACTGATCCAACCAAAACTACTTCTTTCACATTAGGAAAAAAAACCTAAGATCCAGAGAGACAAAGAGATTTCTCCAAAGTCATAACAGCAATTTCCCAGCACAGCTCAGAGCAGAACTCAACTTCCCTGAATCCCAGGCTCGAAGCTCTTTCCACTTCATCACCTCACCTGCAGGAGATTTAAACAGCAGACATCATCGGCCCTTTGGTTGGTTTTTGCCAAATGGTCAACCCCGAGATGCTGGCAGGCAGACGAGTGAATGCCCAGTTAAGCCCAGTTGGGGTCATCTGCAAAACGGAACACTACCTGAGGAGGGAAAGAGTCTCTCGAGGCCCCAGGGAGACACCGTGGAGGACAAGCTTGGAACCCGCAAGCCCGAAAAATGGAAACAGCAGGGAGACATCCAAGCATGCCAGTCTGCCTTTCCAGCACACCAGCCCCGGGAGCATATGGCCCATAACTAACCACCAGGGAGCCAGTTATTGAACCACAAATGGAGAATTATGGCTTCAGGTGAGGATAAACAGCAGGATACCAAGCCCTCAGAAGACCAAGAAAACCACGTTTTCATGCAAAAATCTTCAGCAGTCATAAAAGAAAGGAGACAGACAGGGGCCAAGGGATGATGGCAAAATGCAAGGCTGCTGCTGCGGCTGCATTGGATGCTGAATACATACTTCTGGAAGGTCTTTGAGACCCAGCGGAATCTCCCAGGCATTCCTCATGGGCCCTGGGAACCGCCCCTGCTTTACTGCAGGGCAGCAACCTGAACATCCCCTCAGGGACACAGTTGAGCCTGGGCTTCCAGTGACATGCTTTTTTTGGTTGGGAAGACCCACCTCTTACCTGAGAACTGGTCGAACAGAAAAAGAAAGTGAAGTTGCTCGGTCGTGTCTGACTCTTTGGGACCCCGTGAACTATAGCCTACCAGGCTCCTCAGTCTATGGAATTTTCCAGACAAGAGTACTGGAATGGGTTGCCATTCCTTCTCCAAGGGATCCACTTTCTGACCCAGGCATTGAACCCAGGTCTCCCACATTGCAGGCAGATGCTTTTCAGTCTGAGCCACTAGAGAACTGGTTGAAGTGCCTCTAAACAGGATTCATTTGGACTCTGCTCACCACACGTCATTCCCTTCCAGACCACTGGGAGGCAGTGAAGCAGAGCAATCAGGAACACAGTCTGGTGGTTAAACGCCTGAGGCACCACACCTGGCTGTGTAATCACAGGCTCCTACTGCACTTCCGTGTAAAATGGGGAAAATGTTGCTTGGAAAATATCAGTTACTGCACTGAAAGCTCTTACAAGAGTATTTAGCACATCGTACCCATCAATGGGCTTCCCAGGCGGCACTAGTGGTAAAGAATCTACCTGCCAGTGCAGGAGATGTGAGACTCAGGTTCAGTCCCTGGGTCAGGAAAATCCCCTGGAGGAAGGCATGGCAACCCACTCAGGTATTCTTGCCTGGAGAATCCCAGGGACAGAGGAGCCTGGAGGCCTACAGCCTGTGGGGCCACACGACTGAAGCAACTTAAGCTTGCATGTACTCATTCAGTCAAGATTAGCAGTTCCTATGAATAGTCCTGTGAATAGTCACAGATCAGCGACTTCCCTGGTGGTTCAGTGTTTAAGACTCCGCGCTCCCAAGGCAGGGGGCCTGGGTTCAATTCCTGGTCAGGGAACTAGATCTTATATGCCACAACTAAGAGTTCACATGCTGCAAGTAAAGAGCCCACATGTCAAAACGAAGAACTGGCACGGCCAAATAAAATAAATAAATATTTAAAAAGTAAAAACAACTTAAAAAAAATTTTTTTAACAGAGGAGAAACGAGTGTTCATACCATAAGAGGCAATCCACCAGGTCTGGCCTGGGGGCTGCCGTTTGCCGGACCCCACTGTTGAGGGACAAGCACTGAGCTCGTTATCACACAGCCATATCCCAGTCCTGCTTCCTTACCCGACCTTCCTAACGGTGGCAAGTTACTCACTGTCTATGGGTTTGTTTCCTCCTTGGCGCCAAAAAAAAAAAAAACCTGGAAAAATAACAATGAGCTTCTTATAGGATTGTTGTCAGTCTTCACTGAGATATAGCATAAAATGGCTTTGGACACAATATCCCAAGTAATGAATTCTAAGTTTGCATAGTGGTGACTCTTTCTTCTCATGGAGGAAGAATCTAACAGCTGGAAAGTATGAAATAGTCAGGGGAGAAATCAACTCAGAAAAGTCCTGGGTCCCACTCCTGACTCCATCACTTAGAGCTGTGTGACCTTGATTGCATTCCTCAAGCTCTCTGAGCTTCAGTCTCCTCATCTATAAAACACAGATGATACCCTCAACCTCACACTATATTTCAATGGTATAAAAAGTACTTGACATATAGTAGACCAAAAAAAAAAGCAATTATTTATCCCAATGCCATCTTGATATATTTTTTCTATTTCAAATTTTTTTTTGGAGAAGAAACCAACGTTTTTCATCAAAAGCCTGACTCCTCTCTGCCTCCAAAACATCTCTTTTGATCATTCCCCTGTGCTCCATCAACATAGCCGGCTCCTGCCTCCCGAGGGGAAACCTTGTTGCAAGAAACTGGGGCAGCCCTTTGAAC
>NW_011494608.1:2061070-2063643 GCF_000754665.1 Bison bison bison | reverse complement strand
CCCCATGCTGAGAAACAACATTGCCTGGCGTGCTGGGAGTTGCTTGTTTCCTCCCCTTCGTCCCTGGACTCGCCCTTTCTGGGTCTGAGGCTGACAAGGAACTGGTCCAGGGAGGGGCACTCTCTACCCAGGCCTGGGATTGCAGCTGCAGGGCCCCAGGGCCCTCTGTGCTTTGTGAGCCAGGATGAAGGTCTGTTCCCAGCCCGACATATCTCTGATCTGACATCAGCAGCCCTGACACAGATCAGGCTTCTCGTCTCTCTGAAAAACTTTTAGGGTGAAGGCCTGTTTAGTGCTGGAAGGCTGGCCTGGCTGAAGGAGCCAAGATGGCTGAGGAGAGGGAAGGTGGAAGGCAGCCTCCTTCTGGCTGGCTGGTCCTCCTGCCTCTCGCAGGAGATGGATGGGCTGAGCTTTGCATCCCGGAGGTCAGAGCCAGGAGAGAGGCCAGAAACAGGAGAAGCCAGGGTGAATGCGAGCCCAGAGAAGTGGGGGGGACAGAAGGCTGGGTTTAGTCACTGAGTCTGATGAATGACGGCAGAGCCTGAAGTCAGGACAAAGTCAGAGTCAGATGCCTTAAGTTCTCTTGTGTCGATTCCTTTCCCTGAACCAGACACTGTTATGTGCTACTCTCTGGGGAGACAGCAGAGAATAAGATGAAACTCCTGTTCTCACTGGGTTTATATCTGGTGAAGATTCATAGCACTTGTGTGCCTATAGGGAAATCTGAGCTCAGAGAAGTGACACAACCCATTATAAGCCACACAGTATGCTGTGAGATGCAAGCCCATGCCTGTCCGTCCACCTGGGAGTGTCCAGAAAAAAGGGTGGTTTTCTCCGTCCTCTCTCAGAGCTGTTGACAGAGCTTCTTACTCTTCCTCTTTAACCACTGGTTGTTTAAAAACACTGTTAATAGCAGTTAATCCAATTGCAATGGTAACCACTCATTAGCATCTAAAGAGCAAGTTTTAGGTCATGGTTCTGATTAGATTTTGTGGGTTGCAAGCAACAGAAAGTAGCTCTAGCTAACCTGAGCCAAAAAGAATCTTGTGGAAGGATGTAGGGTAGCTCCAGCAACCAAAGGCAAAGCTGAGCAGCCAGCTTCAAGAAAAGCAGCAGTGAGAGTGACCTTGGGTGCTGGTACCACCATCAGGAGAAGCTGGCCACAGTCACTTGCTGTTCCTCGGTTCCTGTTTCCACTTTGCATTGTGTATATTCTGCTTCCCATCATTTCACTCAGGACTCAAAGTCTTGGGGGAGAAAATGTGACTGGCCAAGTCCCATGCCCATATCTTTGACACTCCCACTGACATTTCACCTCCTGGGGGAGCAACTTCCTCAAATGGGACTCGTGCTGCTGCTGAGAGGGGGAAGTAGAATGGCTGCAGGGCAGGAGCCTACAATCCCTTCTGTGACGGTAATCATTAGAGAAGCTGTGGGGTGGCAAAAAGAACAACGGACAGGAAGATGGACTCTTTGGGTCTGGTCCTGGCTTTGCCTCTGTGGGGCCCCTCTTCCTCTCCTAGGTCCGGCCTGCCATGCGGGAGGTCTTTGCCTCTGTGGGGTCCCTCTTCCTCTCCTAGGTCTGGCCTGCCATGTGGGAGGTCTACTCTAGCTCTGATAGTTCATGATTCTTAAGACTTTGACTCCAGTTTTTCACTTGATTTCAGATCATTCATGTAACAGTTCCATTCATGTGCTTGGAAACTTGCTGTACAGTGGACACCACAATCAATATTTTCATGTATGTGTTTTAATGCTCTTAATAACAACAGGTGAGCTAGGTACATTATTCCCATTTTGCTGAAGAGTATTTGAGACAGAGAGGATAAGAGAGCTTCCAGGATTCACAGCCAGGTCCTCCTGACTCCAAAGCTCCTAAATCTTGTCATCGGCAGCTCTGATTCTCTGATGGTCCTTTTTGTTTTCTGAAAATGCCCCACCAGTGGAGGTCTGGGTTGGCAGTGGCCTGCTGCAGGGTCGGGGCACTGAGTGAAGCAGGGTATGCATGGGACCTTTTGAAGGAGGTCGCCATTATCTTCATTACCTCCCCTGTAGTTTAGCCTCAGGTCAAACAACAGGGAGGGAACATAGCCCCGCCCATCAACAGAAAATTGAATTAAAGATTTACTGAGTGTGGCCCCGCCCATCAGAACAAGATCCCGTCTCCCCTCAGTCAGTTCAGTTCAGTTCAGTCACTCAGTCGTGTCCGACTCTTTGCGACCCCATGAGTCACAGCACGCCAGGCCTCCCTGTCCATCACCAACTCCCGGAGTTCACCCAGACTCACGTCCATCGAGTCAGTGATGCCATCCACCCATCTCATCCTCTGTTGTCCCCTTCTCCTCCTGCCCTCAATCCCTCCCAGCATCAGAATCTTTTCCAATGAGTCAACTCTTCGCATGAGCTGGCCAAAGTACTAGAGTTTCAGCTTTAGCATCATTCCTGGGAAATCCCAGGGCTGATCTCCTTCAGAATGGACTGGTTGGATCTCCTTGCAGTCCAAGGGACTCTCAAGAGTCTTCTCCAACACCACAGTTCAAAAGCATCAATTCTTCAGTGCCCAGCTTTCTTTT
>NW_011494608.1:2060376-2060970 GCF_000754665.1 Bison bison bison | reverse complement strand
CCCAAATGCAGTACTTGGATGCAATCTCAAAAAACACAGAATGATCTCTGTTCATTTCCAAGGCAAACCATTCAATACCACAGTAATCCAAATCTATGCCCCGACCAGTAATGCTGAAGAAGCTGAAGTTGAACAGTTCTATGAAGACCTACAAGACCTTCTAGAGCTAACACCCCAAAAAGATGTCCTTTTCATTATAGGGGACTGGAATGCAAAAGTAGGAAGTCAAGAAACACCTGGAGTAACAGGAAAATTTAGCCTTGGCATACAAAATAAAGCAGGTCAAAGGCTAACAGTTTTGCCAAGAGAACGCACTGGTCATAGCAACCACTCACTTCCAACAGCCACAAGAGAAGACTCTATACATGGACATCACCAGATGGGCAATAACGAAGTCAGATTGATTATATTCTTTGCAGCCAAAGATGGAGAAGCTCTATACAGTCAGCAAAAACAAGACCAGGAGCTGACTGTGGCTCAGATCATGAACTCCTTATTGCCAAATTCAGACTTAGAGTGAAGAAAGTAGGGAAAACCACTCAACCATTCAGGTATGACCTAAATCAAATCCCTTAGGATTATACAGTGGAAGTG
>NW_011494608.1:2059696-2060276 GCF_000754665.1 Bison bison bison | reverse complement strand
ATCCCAGGGCTGATCTCCTTCAGAATGGACTGGTTGGATCTCCTTGCAGTCCAAGGGACTCTCAAGAGTCTTCTCCAACACCACAGTTCAAAAGCATCAATTCTTCAGTGCCCAGCTTTCTTTTTCCCCTCAGTCAGTCTCTCCCACCAGGAAGCTTCCATAAGCCTCTTATCCTTCTCCATCAGAGGACAGACAGAATGAAAACCACAATCACAGAAAACTAACCAAACTGATCACATGGACCACAGCCTTGTCTAACTCCATGAAACTATGAGCCAGGCCATGTAGGGCCACCCAAGAAGGACGGGTCATGGTGGAGAGGTCTGACAGAATGTGGTCCACTGGAGAAGGGAATGGCAAACCACTTCACTATTCTTGCCTTGAGAGCCCCATGAACAGCATGAAAAGGCAAAAAGATAGGACACTGAAAGATGAACTCTCCAGGCTGGTAGGTACCCAATATGCTACTTGAGAACAGTGGAGAAATAACTCCAGAAAGAATGAAGGGATGGAGCCAAAGCAAAAACAATACCCAGCTGTGGATGTGACTGGTGATGGAAGTAAAGTCCAATGCTGTAAA
>NW_011494608.1:2045647-2059548 GCF_000754665.1 Bison bison bison | reverse complement strand
AAGACCAGGAGCTGACTGTGGCTCAGATCATGAACTCCTTATTGCCAAATTCAGACTTAAAGTGAAGAAAGTAGGGAAAACCACTCAACCATTCAGGTATGACCTAAATCAAATCCCTTAGGATTATACAGTGGAAGTGAGAAATAGATTTAAGGGCCTAGATCTGATAGATAAGAGTGCCTGATGAACTATGGATGGAGGTTTGTGACACTGTACAGGAGACAGGGATCAAGACCATCCCCAAGAAAAAGAAATGCCAAAAAGCAAAATGGCTATCTGGGGAAGCCTTACAAATAGCTGTGAAAAGAAGAGAAGCAAAAAGCAAAGGAGAAAAGGAAAGATATACCTATTTTAATGCAGAGTTCCAAAGAATAGCAAGGAGAGATAATAAAGCCTTCCTCAGTGATCAAAACAAAGAAATAGAGGAAAACCATAGAATGGGAAAGACTAGAGATCTCTTCAAGAAAATTAAAGATACCAAGGGAACATTTCATGCAAAGATGGGCACACATAAAGGACAGAAACTGTATGGACCAAACAGAAGCAGAAGAGATTAAGAAGAGGTGGCAAGAATACACAGAACTGTACAAAAAAGATCTTCATGACCCAGATAACCATGATGGTGTGATCACTCAACTACAGCCAGATATCCTGGAATGCAAAGTCAAGTGGGCCTTAGGAAGCATCACTACGAACAAAGCTAGTGGAAGTGATGGAATTCCAGTTGAGCTATTTCAAATCCTAAAAGATGATATTGTGAAAGTGCTCAATATGCCAGCAAATTTGGAAAATTCAGCAGTGGCCACAGAACCAGAAAAGGCCAGTTTTCATTCCAATCCCAAAGAAAGGCAATGTCAAAGAATGTTCAAACTACCACACAATTGTACACATCTCACACGCTAGCAAAGTAATGTTCAAAATTCTCCAAGCCAGGCTTCAACAGTACATGAACCGTGAACTTCTAGATGTTCAAGCTGGATTTAGAAAAAGCAGAGGAACCAGAGATCAAATTGCCAACATCCGTTGGATCATTGAAAAAGAAGAGAGTTCCAGAAACTTCTACTTCTGCTTTGTTGACTATGCCAAAGCCTTTGATTGTGTGGATCACAGCAAACTGTGAAACATTCTTCAAGAGATGGGAATACCAGACCACCTGACCTGCCTCCTGAGAAATCTGTATGCAGGTCAGGAAGCAACAGTTAGAACTGGACGTGGAACAACAAACTGGATCCAAATAGGGAAAGGAGTACATCAAGGCTGTATATTGCCACCCTGCTTATTTAACTTATATACAGAGTACATTATGTGAAATGCTGGATTGGATGAAGCACAAGCTGGAATCAAGACTGAGGGGAGAAATATCAATAACCTCAAATATGCAGATGACACCACCCTTATGGCAGAAAGCAAAGAGGAAATAAGGAGCCTCTTGATGAAAGTGAAAGAGGAGAGTGAAACAGTTGGCTTAAAACTCAACGTTCAAAAAACAAAGATCATGGCATCTGGTCCCATCACTTCATGGCAAATAGATGGTAAATAGTGAGAGACTTTATTTTGGGGGGCTTCAAAATCACGGCAGATGGTGACTGAAGCCATGAAATTAAAAGACGCTTGCTCCTTGGAAGGAAAATTATGACCAACCTAGACAGCATATTAAAAGGCAGAGACATTACTTTACCAACAAAGGTCCATCTAGTCAAAGCTATGGTTTTTCCAGTAGTCATGTATGGATGTGAGAGTTGGACCATATAGAAAGCTGAGTGCCAAAGAATTGATGCTTTTGAACTGTGGTGTTGGAGAAGACTCTTGAGAGTCCCTTGGACAGCAAGCAGATTCAACCAGTCCATCCTAAAGGATATCAGTCCTGAATATTCATTGGAAGGATTGTTGCTGAAGCTGAAACTCAAATCCTCTGGCTACCTAATGCAAAGACCTGACTCACTGGAAAAGGCTCTGATGCTGGGAAAGATTGAGGGCAGGAGGAGAAGGGGACGACAGAGGATGAGATGGTTGGATGGCATCACCAATTCAATGAACATGAGTTTGAGCAAGTTCCGGGGGTTGGTGATGGACAGGGAAGCCTGGTATGCTGCTATCCATGGGTTCGTAAAGAGTCAGACAAGACTGAGTGACTGAACTGATGTTGCCTAGTGGAATCAGCTCTAAGTTGTCTTGGAAAACCAGGGTTAAGACCCAGCTCTGCCCTGAAGTCACCATGTGAGCATGACCCTCTGTGGGACCATTTAATCACCAGGAGGAACCACAAGTCTGGCTCTGAAAACTTGCAGCAGGGGTGGGGAGATCAGATGTGCTTCCGGATAGAAAAATGCCTTAGAGAGGGAAACCTTCCAACCAGTATAAGATGGTGCTTATCCTTCATGCATCAGACCTCACTGAGAGCAGAATTCTGAAAGCGTCTGAATTGTCTAAGCATTCAGAACTTGTGAAGAAGAAGAAATAGGTGTATAATTTTTGTGTTATTGGAAGCTCAAAGAGGGACTGGGAAATCGTGACTTCCAAATCTCACAGCTCTGAGTGTCTGTGGACAGCTGGGCCTGGAGATGATGTCATCTGGCATGAGTGAGAAAGCCTCCCTTTAGCAAAAAGTGATTTGCAGGGAAGGAATTTCTGAATGCAGCGTGTGGGCACAGGACAGCCAAATGTTCCCTGGCGTTCACACTTCATCACCAGTAAAAATGGGGTCCCATTCTAACCGTCCACGGGGAAAAAAGAATAGGGAACCACATAAAACTATTTCCACTCTAAGGTAAAACTGAGATCCTCTACATGAACACATTTTGGAAAGCAGAATATAGTAATCTGATGTGTATGCTTGTCACATCACAATTGGCGGTATAAAAGTGGACACAGGGCTAAGTCTCTTCATCCATATCTGACTCTTTGTGACCCCATGGCCAGTTGATCACCAGGCTCCTCTGTCCATGGGATTCTCCAGGCATGAATACTGGAGTGGGTTGCCGTGCCCTCCTCCAGGGGATCTTCCCCACCTACACATCGAACCCGCGTCTTTTATGTCTCCTGCATTGGCAGGGGTTCTTTGCTACCAGAATCATGTGGGAAGCCCAGAATTTCACAAGAGTGAACTGGTTAAATCAATTTTATGGTAGACCCACTTATTAGAATACTGTGATGCTCTTAAAGGGATGTTTTCAAAGACTTGTTAATGGAGTGAGGAGAAGTTAATAGTGTGACTGTCCACATGTCCATGGCTGATCTCCAAAAGATACACAACTAACTGGAAACAGTGCTCTGGGAAAAGAAAGGGTGGCCCAGCAGACAGGGTTAGGAAAGAGACTTTGCATTGTTCACGTTCTCAGAACTTTCGAATCTTCAAATGGAAAAGGGCCATAAATGCTCAGCACAGGAAAGGAAATAGGACCCACACTTAGACACTATTATAAGATCCTAGCAACTTCCAGCAGAAAAAAAAAAGAGGTCCTATACAAGGAAATTGGAATCAGAACACCATCAGGCCATTTCCAACTGAATAAGCTAAATAAAGACGTTTACAGATAGTTGCAGAGTCAAAAATTATCTTCTCCGTATCCCTTCTTGGGAGGTTACTGGAAGTTGTGCTTCAGCGATTCATGAAAGTCAGTCAAGAGGAAGATGGAAATCAAGTAAGTCGAGAGGAAGGTGGGAGATCTGACACAGGCCAAGAAAAGATGTAGAGAGAACAGCATTCTAGCCCAAAGGACCTTCACTCCAGAGCAGAGAGGGGCCAGGGTGCTCCTGGAGGGAGGTGTCCAGGAAAATAAACTGAGGACCTGTGTGATGTTAGGTCCCTTGGAAAAAAGTAAGTCATAGCTCCTTATAAAGGTAAATAAACAAAACACATGGAATGCTTTTTTACTATAGGAAAATACAGTACACCATTTAACTCAGGGGTGGAAATGGTCCACAGAGTCATCACAATGGATGTGCTAGTTTGGGTCCTCTGGGAAGCAAATACTGTAAGACACACACAGTACTTAGTAGAGGAAACACCAGCAAAAGACAAGGGGAGGGAGCCGGCGGCAGAAGGCAGAGCCACCACTTGGGAAGGAGAGAAAGTTAAGAAAAACTTGCCCAGGCTGTATTGTACAGAGTGAAGTAAGTCAGAAGGAGAAAAACAAACATCGTATATTAACGCATATATGTGAAATCTAGAGAGACGGTCCTGATGAACCTATTTGCAGGCAGCAATCATGACGCAGACACAGGGAACAGACTGCGGAACCTGGGGTCGGGTGTTGGGGGGCGGGAAGGAGAGGGTGGGACGAATGCAGAGAGTAGCGTGGAAGCATGCATGTTACCATACATAGAATGGAGAGCCAGTGGCGTTAGCTGTATGACTAGGGAGCTCAAATCCAGTGCTCGGGGACAACCTCGAAGGGGCGGGATGGAGCGGGAGGTGGGAGGTAGGTTCAGGGGTGGGGGGCATACGTGTACCCATGGCAATGTACCAACACAATATTGTGGAATCATTGTCCTCCAATTAAAAAATAATTTTTTTTCAAATTGGCCAGGCTGATGGGGAGCCTTCTAGCCATCATCCCCCACTAAAGGAGTCCTACACCTCGTCCGCCCAGCACCCCAGCTGTTCTCCAGCTCCAGGTCCCGCTGCCTCGGTAACCCACTCACCTTCTTCTCAGTGGCCCAGGAATTTATCTGCTCTTTCACTGGAACTGTTTTCCTGTTTCTTTCCCCTCTGAAGATTCAGCCTCCACCCCCAGCTTCAAGAAAGGACTGAGCCTTCATCCACTGGTCAGTTCCACCCTGGGGCAAGGGACGCCCGTCCCTCTAAGACATGAAGTCTCCCGCTCTCTCTTAGGAAGGGGAGCATACTCTCCTCCCCCGCCCAGAGAGAGCCAGGGCCCCAGGGAACTGGTGGACAAGTGGTCCACGGTACACTGCTCCACTGTGTTGGCCTAGGAGGCGCCATTCATAGCAATAGCCATCCTCGATGGAAATGCTTATTAAAGGCCATTTCTAGAAGATCAAAATAAACTGAGGAAGAGGAGGACTTTCTCTTGGGCTAGAGGTGGGGCTGAGAGGAATCCACCCCAAAGCAAAGGGGGAAAAGACAATACACCCATTAGTCTCTCAATGGCTCATCCTGTGAACATTGAGCACCAACCTATCCAGGTGCACCTCTAAGTACGTTCATTGTGTCACATGATCTCAAAAATGACCCTATGAAGTAGACAACATGTCACCGTTGTGCTCAGTCACTCAGTCGTGTCTGACTCTTTGTGACCCCAAAGACTGTAGCCCGCCTGGCTCCTCTGTCCATGGGATTCTCCAGGCAAGAATACTGGAGTGGGTTGCCATTTCCTCCTCCAGGGAATCTTCCTGACCCAGGGATCTAACTTACATCTCTTGCATCTCCTGCATTGGCAGGTGGATTCCTTACCACTAGTACCACCTGGGAAGCCCAAGACAACAGTAGAATCCTCAGTCTGCAGGAAAGGAAATCAAGAATTGGTTAAGTAATTTGTCCCAAACCATACACCTAGTAAGTAGAAGAGCTGGGTTTTATCTTTTGGCCACAACTTAAGGCATACAGGATCTTAGCTCCCCAAACGGGGAGCGAACCCTTGCCTCCTGCATTGGGAGCATGGAGTCTTAACCACTGGACCGCCAGGGAAGTCCCAAGAGATGAGATTTGAAACTGTGTCTGCTTGACTTCCCAGACCTCACTCTTTTTTTTTTTTTTCCTAATATATATTTTTTATTGAAGTATAGTTTACTTACAACGTTTCAGGTACACAGCAAAGTGACTCAGTTTTACATATAGATGTAGACTATTTTTCAGATTATTTTCCATCATAGGTTATTACAAGATATTGATGATAGTTCCCTGTGCTATACAGTAAAACTTTGTTGCTTGTTATATATATATATTTTTAGAAAATGGAAATCTAGCATTCTATTCATACTAAGTCAAACACGTGGAATCAAAATGTCATAAATGTTTTAGTTAGGCAAAAATTCTTAAGTTTTCTAAAAAATGTATATATTTAAAATATATACTTATATATATAATATAATATATATATGGTGTATATATATATATATACACACACACACACACACAAAAGCTAGGCTTGAGAAAGAACATCAAAAAGAAGAAGAGATGGATAAATCATAAAATATAAACTAAATAAAATGGGAGTACTGAATATGAACTAGGAAAAATGAAACAAACTAGATAAAAGTAGAAGATCCTCATATAGCCCAGGTGTTTTTAAATGCGACTGCTCCTTAGAAACATATCTGGAACTTTGAAGAAAAGAAGCAGTGCCTGCCAGCCCTCATTCTTAACCTCTGTGGGTGATAAAGTTATGCCAAGACTCAGCCTTGGGCAAGAAGGGATCAAAAGAAACCTACAAATGTGAGATGAAATCAATTTTTGCATAAAAATCCTGCCGAGGTCTCTTCCCAGAGTTCCACAATGATGGGATCACACAGAGTGAGGAGGGGTCTGCCTTTCAGAAATCTGATTGGAGTCCAGGAACAGCAGCTGCCTCTCCAGCTTTGGGCACTTTGCTTAAGGTATCAGAGCCTTTTGGTAAATGTCACATTGCTCTTGAAAATATAGGGGTTATTTTCAAAAATCTTTTGATATTGATTTCTAGTATAATTACAGACCCTGTATGATTTTAACATCTTTGTGTTAGTTGCTCAGACATGTCTGACTCTTTGTGACCCCATGGACTGTAGCCCACCAGGATCCTTTGTCCATGGGATTTCCCAGGCAAGAATACTGGAGTGAGTTGCCATTTCCTCCTCCAGGGGATCTTCCCTACCCAGGGATTGAACCCACATCTCCCACATTGCAGACAGATTCAATACCTTTAGACCATGAAATTTTTGCACCTTGTTTCATGTCTCTGGATATGTTCCAGTGTCTTCTAGCTTACAGTCTATGGGAACCTGAATAGAATTTGTAACCTACTGCTGTGTGAAAGGAGAAGGCCATGGCACCCCACTCCAGTACTTTTGTCTGGCAAATCCCATGGACAGAGGAGCCTGGTAGGCTGCAGTCCATGGAGTCGCTAGGAGTCGGACACGACTGAGCGACTTCACTTTCACTTTTCACTTTCATGCATTGGAGAAGGAAATGGCAACCCACTCCAGTGTTCTTGCCTGGAGAATCCCAGGGACGGGGGAGCCTGGTGGGCTGCCATCCGAGGGGTCGCACAGAGTCCGACACGACCGAAGCAACTTAGCAGCAGCAGCTGTGTGAAAATTGTACAAATCTTAATTATGTTGAATTGGTTCATAGTGTTTTTCAGGTCTACTATATCCTTCTACTTGTCTGTTTATTCATTCTATTAACTTTTGAGAGTTTGATATTGAAACTCCAACTATAAAATCTTCATTTATCTACTTTTAACAATAATTGTAATGTATAGTGGAACCATATGTAACCTAAGTCTATATTTTCCAAGTCTCTTCTAAATGTGTTGTCATACTTTCATAATTAAAATTTTTTTTTAATTTTAAAAAGATATCAGAGCCTCAAATTCTCTCCCTGCAAAACTAAGGCTGATGCTAACTGCTTTGCAGGAGGGAGGCTAAATGATATATCCTATATAAAGTACTTAGAATGTCTTCTACGTAAATATGACTTTCTCATCTTCCAGCTACAGATTGGCACTTGCCATCTACTTCTACAAGGATTAAATCATGAACTGCTGGAGCTGCTGACCTTCAACATCCTCTGCAAAGAGTTCAGGGTGGAGATCAGGAATGAGGGAGGCACTCTGTGCTCTGAGAAAAATGGCAGAACAGGTCTGCCTTGACAGTTGGATATTTTCAGGAGAAGATTTTATGAGCCCAATTTTTGCATCTCCTCATATCCAGAAAAAGCACTAAAATCATTAACAGTGACATCTGCTTCTTGCAATGAGCAGTGAGCCTCTGTCAAAATGTGTACTCAGCTGCATGTACCCCCCTCACCAGGATCATAGAATCATATACGACACTGACCTTTCGCCTACCTCTCTGGAGCTCTTTCTCAGGGCTATCTGAGATGCTGTCTCCCAGGCTATAGTCCTCATTTTGCCCCAAATAAAACTTGGCCCACAACTCTCACATTGTGCTTCTTTTTTGCAGCCAACACTCCCCATCACCGATTCTCCGCTTTCCTAAAATCCCCACCCCCGAATTTCCAAGGAACCTGCCTTTTCAGTGGAATTCCTGGAGTGGGCTTTTAGAGAGAGACTTGAGCTAGGTTTTATTATCCGATGCAGATAACTTTTTTGATGTATATCAATCATTTTCATTTGTAAAGTGGATGGATTTTATATATCTAGATCTAGCTGCTGCGAGAAAAATCTTTAAAGCTTCAAGATGGGATTTTAAAACATCTTTATAGATGAAAAAAAGCAAAAGTTTAACCTTCAAGGAAAATAAAAGAGAACATGAACTCTATACTTGAACACACACAATACAAAAAAAAAAAAAGACTGAGCCTGGGATTGCAAATGTATGACCTTGACATCCATTGTTCAGGCAGCAGAAAAAAAGGATTATTTTCACCTGACTTGGTAGACGAGGCAGCCCAATGCATCAGATGATTCCTAAATCCATCCCCATCCACAGCATGGCCAGGGACCCTGAAACCCATTATTAGAAATACCTCATTCATTTATTCATTTGTCAATTCTCTCTCTCATCTACTCTCTCCACTCATTTATTCATCTACAAATCTCTTCTCAAGCAGTTACCCTGTGCCAAACCCTGTGCTATCTGTCGAGAGCTCAGAAATTATTGGCAGCCCTGTTACAGATGTCTGCTTTACAGACAGAGAGACAGACATGCACACATAATCATAAAATCAAATGTTTTATCTAAAATATGCTATGTTGATGCTTTTCAATTGTGACGCTGGAGAAGACTGTTGAGAGTCCCTTGGACAGCAAGGAGATCAAACCAGTCAATCCTAAGGGAAATCAGTCCTGAGTCTTCACTGGAAGGACTGATGCTGAAGCTGAAGCTCCAATACTTTGGCCACCTGATGTAAAGAGCCAACTCATTGGAAAAGACCTTGATGCTGGAAAAGAGTGAAAGCAAAAGGAGAAGGGGGCAGCAGAGGATGAGATGGTTACATAGCATCACCGATTCAATGGACATGAGTTTGAGCAAACCCTGGGAGATAGTGGAGGACAGAGAAGCCTGGCATGCTACAGTCCCTAAGGTTACAAAGAGCCGGACACGACTTAGCAACTGAACGACAGCAACACCGAGCTACAAAAGCAGTAAAAAAGTAAGACTCAATTCAAAGACATACATGTGTCTTGAGGTGCAATGAGCATTCATAGAATCAAAAAGGCTTCACATTGCCTAGGGATATTAGAGAAGGCTTGGGGGCCAGGGGTGGTGGTTTCTGAGCTGTAATGGTAAGACCAGCAGACCAGGAAAAGAAAGGATCATGGATATTTTTGTCTCCCGGTAAAAACCAAATTATATAAGAGGAACAAGCCAGGCATCTTAATTACCCATTCATGTATTTGCTTGCATAATTCTTTAGTTTACCTGGTTGCTTTGCAGGTCAAGGCTGTGAAAGTGTAACACACAAGGCAAGTAGATTTTATAAAAGGTTGGAATGGAAAAGGTTTAAAGCATCACCAGTTCCAAACTTGTCTTTTACAGATCAGCAATTTCAGGTCCAGAGAGATCTGCCCAAGACCACGCAGCAAATTAAGACCTAGAACCTGGGTTTTTCTAATGCTCTGAATGCCTCCCACTACAAAGGCAGATCACAATTATATGCAGAGCCTTCACACACTGGATAAAGCAGGTATTCACCCTCCATTTTGCAGACAAGGAAACAAAGTGTCTAAAGGACAGGAAGCAACTTGCCCCGAATCACACAGCAGAAGTTCTAGGCAAAAGCAGCGCTCGCTAGAACCCCAGTGCCCGGACTCAGGCTCCAGAGTGCTCCTGGTTATGCCATGCTGCCGCCTAGGGGCGAGAGCTCAGAGCAAGGCCCCCAGAGGGAGGCAGGCTGTCTGGGCGAGGGCACAGAGGGGAAGGAAGGATGCTGGAAGCCGACTCAAAGGCTCCTTTCATCCACCGCTCAGTCTCGCTGGGGACCGCCTCCTGCTGCTGCGCGCACACTAAAACTTCCTGCACATCTCTCCAGAGGGGACTGCTAGAAGTTACACAATCTAATGTTGCTAAACTAAAATCCAGACTGGAAATAGGTGCGGCTTGCAGAAGGATCATTTTCCATCCCCCTCATGATGAGCATATGGAGCGAGGAAGGCATATCCCTTTGAAATAGTTTTGGCAGCAACCTGTGGGTTTTCACAAGGAATCTGTGAATCTTTTAAGAGAGTAGACAACGAGATGTCGACCCTGCAGGTACCATTCCTGCCCAAAAATTAAAAAAAAAAAAAAAATCAGGTACAAGGAAGCCGAGGTGCAGCTAATCACCTGCCCCACCCCATTTGTTATTGATCATTTTTATGTGACATTTTACATTGTAAGTCTAACTGTTGGTAGCAATCATCCGTTTGAATGATGCATTGTCACAGAGCAGATGGAGACAATGGAGGAACCCAACCGCGGGCCAATAGCGCCGCCTAGTGGTGAACTAGAAGACGAATCCTTCATCTCCCCATGAGCAGAGACTCAAAAAGCACAAGAGACCGACCTCATTTTAGATGGGAAACCGAATGCTAGAGAAAGGCCTGCTGCTTCCCAGATCTAACAATTTCACTAACATATTCACATTCCTGCTATGTGCCCGACACCAAGCCACGCTTCATAGAATCTATTATGAGTAGAACTCTGCCTCTGTCTCATGGGGAAAGAGCCATATGACACAAAGGATTCAACAGGATCTGATAGCAGCTAGAAAAAGAGAGGGTGCAGAGCCCGGCAGCTTGTAATCAGGTCAATTCATCTTTAGCAATCCTGCCCCCCTTTTGCCACATATTCAAAATTATTTTCTCTCTCTGGCAATTCTGGGGAGTAAATTATATCCATCAGAATAATTCTTGACAGAGCCAGTTTTAATTGTCTGAAGCCGTTGTTCTTAGCTTTCCTAAATCCACATACTTAGAGTCTGGTGAAGTCTGTGCATTGTGCTCCCAGAAAGTGCACCAGTGTTGTAGATAGCAGCATGCTATATGCACGTCAGTCTAGAATTTTTCCTCCAAGAACCCAACTAAGAGTTCCTGATCTCAAGAATCTTCCATCCTGATTACTTGGAAATTTGTGCTTTAGAGCAAAGTGGTAACTCTTTCTACCTTAGGGAACTATGTCATTGACTTAAATGCAAGTCATCAGTGAAAGAAGAGAAATTATGGAGGGCCCAAAACATATGCAAAAAAAACCAAAAACAAACCTCTACAAGTTGACAAAGTGCACAGAAATATAACCTGTAGCCCTTCCCATTGAGAGTTTGGACACCCAGATGTTCAGGGCCCAGGCTTTGGGTTCACATGCTGGCTTCAGCCTCAGGACAATCGCCTGACCTCTCTGAGCCTCAGTTTCCTCATCTGTCCAATGGGAGTAATGACTGTGAGTTCCTTACACAGCACTGGTCGGCAGACAGTAAAGAACCTGCCTGCAATGCAGGAGACTTGGGTTCGGTCCCCTGGGTCAGGAAGATCCTCTGGAGGAGGAAGTAGCAACCCACTCCAGGATTCTTGCCTGGAGAATTCCATGCACAGAGGAGCCTGGCAGGGGTCACAAAGAGTCAGACATGACTGAGGAACATACATACTAGTATGTATGTACACATATGCACACATACAGCACTAGTTAGAATTAATATAAATCAGTGACTGACAGATACCAAGAACACAAACATTGGTTTTTATTATCAACATTATAATTAGGTTGAAATAATTCATTAATCCATCCAGTGAAAATTTAGCTATTACCCACTGTTTAGCCAGGTGACAAGTACTAAGTACTGGGAACAGATTTGGTTAAATGCATGATTATGTAGCCAGTTTCAAAGTTTCATCCAAGGACAGTCACCAAAGGCATCTTCCAGTAGCTTATTGGGTTTCTTCCATGTCTTGGTTATTGCAAATAGTGCTGCAATGAACAGTGGGGTACATGTATCTTTTTGAATTGTGGTTTTCTCAGGATATATGCCCAGCGGTGGGATTATATGGTAGTTTTATTCCTAGTTTTCTAAGGAACCTCCATATTGTTTTCCATGCATGCTAAGTCGCTTCAATCCTGTCCAACTCCTTGTAACCCCAGGAACTGTAGTGCCCCCAAGCCCCTCTGTCCATGGGATTCTCCAAGCAAGAATACTGGAGTGGGTTGTCATGCCTTCCTTCAGAGGATCTTCTCGACCCAGGGATTGAACACACGTCTCTTACTTTTCCCGCTTTGGCAGGCAGGGTCTTTACCACTAGCACCACCCGGGAATCCCTGTTGTTTTCCACAGTGGCTGTATCAATTTACATTCCCACCAACTGTACAGGCGATTTCCTTAACTCCACATCCTCTCCAGCATTTATTATATGTAGACTTTTTAATGATGACCATTTTGGCCAGTGGGGTTGAGGGGCGTGGTACCTCATTGTAGGTTTTTTTTTCCTCGTGGCTTTCAAAAGGTTAGTGTCCTGACCAAGGATGGAACCCGGACCCTCAGCAAGGGAAGCACAGAGTCCTAACCACTGGACCACAGGGAAATTCCCTCAAGGTAGTTCTGATCTGATTTGCATTTCTCTAATTACCAGCAGTGTTGAGCGTCTTTTTTATGTGCCTGTTATTGACCCACTGTTTTTCCAGGCGTTCCCATAGCAAACAGCAGCACACAGGTCCGCCTGGACAGCACCTCACCTTGGCTATACCATGTAACGCTCATTTTCTGTATCAGCATTGCTTTTTCAGCTTCTTGTGGAGCCACATTTGAAGACGAAGTCAGCCATCCTGTGTGTGTACAGGCCTGGAAGATGCACATGGGGTCCCCTGTGTAGACCCTTCGTGTGTGGGAGGTGAGAGCCGATAATGAAGACTCTCATTCTATTCTCTCAGGCGAAAATTCCAGAATGCATTCAATAGAGTTCTCCTGAGGGTCCTCAGCGAAACTGAGCTCCAGGTGTCTACAGCCTCAGCCAGCTCAGTTGCGCACGTGCTTTCTTTCCTCTCCTTCCCTGATTCCCTCTTCTAAATTCCCCCTCTGCTTCCTCAGGGTCACTTTTCTAAAGAAACCACACAAACACATGCTCAGATCAGGTTCTGTGGTGGGAGAAAGTCTAAGGCCAAAGAAAACTTTCAAATGATGATGAACAGGTGCTCCTGAGTCAGTGTATTATTATCTTCCATTGAAAAGATCTTCTGGGGTACTTGTCATCATTCAAAGGCCTGGTTATTGCTGGGGATTTCTGTGCCAGGTTCTAAGCTCCTCTGTTCCCCCAGTACAAGCAGTCTGCAGGAGACCATGAGCAGACATGACGAAGGAGGAGACAGAAAAGGCACATTAATTCTGCTCCCTCTGCCCAGGGCATCTGTAAGCAGTGGCCCTTTCCTACGTCACTAGCCTGGAGTAGCCTCTAGCCCCTGCTCATGCAAAACTCAGCCTCCTAATAACCTCAGCAGCAGCCCCCAACGGGCCTTTCGCCTGCGTTCCCTATCCTGCATAATGCTGTACCCTATGCAAAACCTTGATGGGTCAAAGTGAAAAAAATTGTCAGTTTACCTTACCCTAATGTTGAATGTGAATCTGATCAAACTTCTAGTTCTATTACCAGCTTATAGTAAATATAGAAGACAAAGAAATATGTTATATCCATCAAATCGAGAACATGGAAAAATCTAGAAGATAATTGACCTAGTTTCTTTAATAAGAAGTTGACAAGTAAGAGAGAGCAAAGGAGTGAGAGACTGAGAGAAATTATCTGAGATTAAATAAAGCT
>NW_011494608.1:2043780-2045547 GCF_000754665.1 Bison bison bison | reverse complement strand
TAAAGCTAAGAAACACATCAAATAAATACAATATATGGACATATTCAAACCAAAGCGATTGTGAAGAGTTTTTTGTCAATCAGGGAAATTTGAAACCTGTCTATTTGATGACATTAAGGAGTCATTTTTAAGTTTTAGGAGTAATGATGGTGCCATTATTATATTTTTTTAAAGACTTTGTTATACATACTGAGTCACTTGTAGGTGAACTAATGTGATGTCTGGGATTTACTTTAATATATCCCAGCATGGGGTGAAAAACACAAAGAGGGATGGAGTGAAGATAAATGAGATTGACAAAACCGTGATAATCGGTGCGGTTGATTGATGGATCCATGGGAGTTCATTATACGTCTCTCAGCTGTCACACAGGTTTAGAGATTTTCCATATTTTAAAAAAAGGGGGGAATCATAAGGGGGAGGGAGAAAGGGATAGAGCAATAAAGAGAGACTGAGAAAATTGCCATTTTAAAACTAATAGGAAATTCCCTGACAGTCCAGTGGTTAGGACTCCACACTTTCACTGTACAGGGTGTGGGTTCAAGTCCTAGTCGGGGAACTAAGATCCCACAAGCCCTGTGGCACAGCCTATATATATAAAATTTATACATACACAAAAATTTTATATGTGTGTATATATATATATATGCGTGAAAAGTGAAAGTTGCTCAGTCGTGTCCAACTCTTTGTGACCCCATGGAATACACAGTCCATGGAATTCTCCAGGCCAGAATACTGGAGTGGGTAGCCATTCCCTTCTCCAGGGAACCTTCCCAACCCAGGGATCGAACCCAGGTTTCCCACACTGCAGGCAGATTCTTTACCAGCTGAGCCACCAAGAAGGCCCGAGAATGATGGCTCGTGGGCAGCCTATCCCTTCTCCAGTGGATCTTCCCACCCAGGCCCAGAGCATCACAAAGAGTCGGACAGGACTGAAGCGACTTGGCACACAAGCTCAGAGATCCGTCACAAGGTGGGGACGGTGCAGGTGGGGACCTTCCTGGCTGGTAAATGACAAGGATATGACTGGATATAGCTGGGTTCCTGTCTTTCTTCCTCTCCAGAGTGAACCGCCCCAGGAACACACTCAAGCTTTTGAACCAGATTTTTAATTCGTAGGGGAATCACTGAAGGATTTTAAACCAAGAAAGGAGGGTTGAACATCTCATTCTCTCTTGCCTTCAGTCCTTTGCATCTTCTGCATCTTCCCTTCCCAGGAATTGAACCAGGGTCTCCTGCATTGCAGGAGGATTCTTTACTAACTGAGTTGCCAGGGAAATACTTATATATATGCATGTATATATAAACATATACATATTTTTATATGTGTATATTTTTTTGTCTTTTAGCTTAGAAATAATACAACCTAAGCTCAGTCGTGTCTGACTGGTAGTGACCCCATGGACTGCAGCCTACCAGGCTCCTCCATCCATGGGATTTTCCAGGCAAGAGTACTGGAGTGGGGTGCCATTTCCTTCCCCAGGGGATCTTCCCAACCCAGGGATTGAACCCGGGTCTCCCACATTGTAGACAGATGCTTTACCGTCTGAGCCACCATATACATATGTATGTGTATATACATATATATAATTATTTGGCTTCCCTGGTAGCTCAGATGGTTATGCATCTGTCTGCAATGCATCTTCGATCCCTGGATTGGGAAGATCCCCTGGAGAAGGAAATGGCAGCCCACTCCAGTATTCTGGCCTGGAGAATCCCATGGACAGAGGAGCCTGGTGGGATGCAGTCTATGGGGTCACTACGAGT
>NW_011494608.1:2036626-2043680 GCF_000754665.1 Bison bison bison | reverse complement strand
CCCATGGACTGCAGCCTACCAGGCTCCTCCATCCATGGGATTTTCCAGGCAAGAGTACTGGAGTGGGGTGCCATTCCCTTCTCCAGGGGATCTTCCCAACCCAGGGATTGAACCCAAGCCTCCCAGGTCTCCTGCATTGCAGGGGAATTCTTTACCAGCTGAGCTACCCGGGGAGCCCCCAAAACACATATATATGTATACAGAATACTGGAGTGGGCTGCCATTTCCTTCTCCAGGGGATCTTCCCAATCCAGGGATCGAAGATGCATTGCAGACAGACGCATAACCATCTGAGCTACCAGGGAAGCCAAATAATTATATATATGTATATACACATACATATGTATATGGTGGCTCAGATGGTAAAGCATCTATCTACAATGTGGGAGACCCGGGTTCTGGCCTGGAGAATCCCATGGACAGAGGAGCCTGGTGGGATGCAGTCTATGGGGTCACTACGAGTCAGACGCGACTGAGCAACTTTCACTTTCATACATATATACTATTGTATACATATGTAATTACATGTAATTGTATACACATAATTTATGTGTATATAAAAACATATGTAAACATAAATATATACATAGAAATTATGTTACTATGTTTATAGAATATAAATGCAATTACAATTATGGCATATAATATAATCTCTATGTATATAAAACAAAACAGAAATAGACTCACAGATAGAACAAATTAGGGGTTACTGGTGGGGAGAGGGCTGGAGGAGGGGCAAGATGGGAGGAGGGGATTAAGATGTTCAAACAACTAAATACAAAATTCAAAACCACAATGCACAGCCCAGGGTATACAGCCAGGGTTTCATAGTAACTTTAAACTGATTATAATCTATATCAAATCAAATCACTAAGCTGTACACTTGAAACTAATACTGTAAAAAAAAAAACAAAAAAACTAATACTGTAAATCAGTGATACGTCAATTAAGCAAACATGAATCTTTAAATAAAACTAGAAGAAATTTAGTTGTTGCTTCTCCAAAGATGGCATCTTGATAGTACTGGTAATAGCAAACCGCCACCAAATGATAGCAGCAATAATAATAATAACGATCACGACGGTGGCGCCTGTGCTAAGGTGGGACCAACACCCCGTAGATGCTGAAAGAAACTGGGCGTGAGGAGCCAGGCTGCTCCGGTGGCTGTCCTCATCAGCAAAAGTGTCGCATCTCTTCCGGTCCTGGACCTCACTGTCCTTAAAGGGTTGTTTGGGAGAGGTGTCTGTGTACCCTCTTCACGTCAATCTCTGTAGAAGACGAGGAAATACAGATGACGGCAGGAAGGCAGTGGTTATAGAGGGCTTCTGGAGGACCTCTGAGCTTCCCAGGTGGCATGAGTCGTAAAGAACCCACCTGCCAATGCAGGAGACGTAAGAGACACGGTTCGATCCCTGCATTGGGAGGATCCCCCGGAGGAGGGCATAACAACTCACTCCAGTGTTCTTGCCTAGAGAATCCCACGGACAGAGGAGCCAGAGGGACTACGATCCAGAGTAGGACACGACTGAAGCGACTTGGCACACAAGCTCAGAGATCTGTCACAAGGCGGGGACGGTGGAAGTGGAGACCTTCCCGGCTGGTGAATGACAAGGACATGACTGGATCCTCAGAGTTGGGTTCCTGTCTCATTTCCTCTCTAGACTGAACTGCCCCGAGAAACACGCTTAAGGTTTTGAACCAGATTTTGATGACACAGGGAGTCACTGAAGGATTTTAAGCAAAGAAATAAGAGCTGTGTATCTTTTCTTTCTCTCTTGCCGTCGGCACTTTGCATCTTCTCTTCCTTCTGCCTAGAATGCTCATCCTTGCACTCTCCACCTCTTCTCCCAACTTCCACTCATTCCTTAGGAGCCAGATGAGGTGCCGCTCCCTCCAGGAAGCCTTCTCTGACCATTATCAGCACTTAAAATCTACACTGTGCCCTAAGTCCATGTTCACTAGTCTCCCCACGAGGCTATGAATCCATGAGAACTGGGACCACTTGCCCTGTGAGTCCTTGAAGCCTAAGCCTTAGCTCCATGACACATCACAGTGCTTCATTAATCATCTTAGTATGAATTACTGAGTTGACTCTGTAATATCCCAACAACGTGTACCAGGATGGAGCTGGGTCAAAGGTCCTATACCAAGAAGGGTGGACAGGAGGTGATGAGGGGGGCAAAGCAAGCAGAGCGCCTCCACCAGCAGGCGCTCCATCAACATCCACCGAGTTGGAGTCTGACTTCCCTTCTTTCGGTTTCTGCTCCAAGAATCCACCACAAGCTTCTTCCTCAAAGAAGACGCCCTTGAACTGGCATTCATTTTTGTTGTTGTTTAGTCAGTAAGTTGGGTATGACTCTTTGCAGCCCCATGGGCTGCAGCCTGCTAGGCTTCTTTGCCCATAGGATGACCCAGGCAAGAATACTGCTGTGGGTTGTCATTCCCTTCTCCAGGGGATCTTTCCAAGCCAGGGATTGAACCCAAGTCTCCCAGGTCTCCTGCATTGCAGGGGAATTCTTTACCAGCTGAGCTACCAGGGAAGCCCCAAAACATATATATATGTATACAGAATACTGGAGTGGGTTGCCATTTCCTTCTCCAGGGGATCTTCCAGGACCAGGGATCGAACCCGCGTCTCTTGCTTCGCCTGCACTGCAGGGGGATTCTTTACCACTGTGCCCCCTGGGAAGACCTGGCATCCGTTACACCTATGAGAATCTTCTGGCGTTTGGAAAATAGATGGTGATGGAACATGATTTTGCTGTCAAGGGACAGTCTGGTGGGGACAGGGATACACTGTGGTGGGTGGATAACTTCCCAGTCCACTTTCTCACCCCATTTGTGATCCATTCATTCATCCAAAAAGTATTTACTAAGAGGTACCATGCGTCTGGTTTCCCAAGTGGTGTAGTGGTAAAGAATCTGCCTGTCAATATAGGAGATGCAAGAGATGCAGGTTAAGTCCCTGGATTGAGAAGTTCCCCTGGCATAGGAAATGGCAGCCTTCTCCAGTATTCTAGCCTGGAAAATTCCATGGACAGAGGAGCCTGGCGGGCTACAGTCCATGAGGTTGCAAAGCGTCAGACATGACTAAGTATGCTTGCACCATGCCCCTGGCACGATTCTAAATTCTGGAGATAGATCAGGGAACAAAACAGGCAAAAATCCCCACCCCGTGGACCTAACACCTGGTGGAATAGACATGAAATATGAAGTGTTAGTTGTTCAGTCATGTCCAACCCTCTGCGACCCCATGGGCTGTAAGCTGCCAGGCTCCTCTGTCCATGGGATTCTGCAGGCAAGAATCCTGGAGTGGGTTGCCATTCCCTTCTCCAGGGAATCTTCCTAACCCAGGGATCGAACCCCAACTTCCTGCATTGCAGGCAGATTCTTTCCCAACTGAGCCACCAGGGAAGCCTCTCTCTTTCATAGCACCGGCATCATTTCCCTTAATCATACGTCTTTATATCTCCCCTGAATTCTGAGATACTCAAGAGCAGACTCTGTTTTATCCATCCCTGGATACCCAACCCTGGATGCACTATATGCTCAGTAAATGTTCTTCAGAGACATCTCAGATATCTGCCTTATTCTGAGTTGTTTGAAATGTAAATGAAATTATTTTGAGCCCCACATCGGGACAATCTCCCCCAAGAATTTGAGAGAAGAGACAAGACAGAAAAATGGGAGAAGGGTGGCTTTTATTTTCTTCTTGTCCCTGTGTTAAATCCTCTTGCCCCAGACAGAACCCTGGACCCTTCTTGCCTTGTATTCCACACGAAGAAACCTTCTAGCAGAAGGCCTGGGGGTTTCTTGCAGGACGTTTGAATATGTGAGGAAAGAAGAAAGCGGTGATTGGGCCAGCACAATGCAAATAACTTAGATAAACTGCTCCTGAAATGGCTTGGGAGGATGGTGTCCGCAGAGACGGTGGAGGGGGGAGGGAGCACCTCCAAAAATCCACTCCTCCAGAATCGCAACAATCTGGGGAACATTTGCTTAAGAAAAAAAAAAGGCTTAATCTGGTTCTTTTTTTAAAAAAATAAACCATGTGGCATCTTAACTTGCTTGTTCTCCTCCTTCTTCTCCAGCTCCACAACAGGCTTGACAACCACAACCCTAAGTCACAGTGGAACCCAGCAGCCCATGTGCCACTGGAGTGGGGCAGAGAACTATACATCAATGAAAATTTTAGATTAAACATACGTAAAAAAAAGAAGTGTCTATACCCTTTTGTGTAAATAGCGTCACACACACCCCTCTTGAAGGTACAAGTGGCCACCTTTGCTTTGGTTCTAATTCATGTTCTTCCCCTCTCTCAAACACAGAGAGACTCAATTTGATTCTCCGCCTTCCAGAAGCTTCTGTTGTGGCTGGGAAGACAAAGAAAGGCTCACAGGTACAAATGCAGGGCAAGTTGAAAAGCCCAGTGTATAGTTTCTCAACCGGTAAGTAAAAAAGGCATGGATGAGTAATAAGGACGGGGTAGGCAAAAGCAGAGACATTACTTTGCTGACAAAGGTTCGTCTAGTCAAAGCTATGGTTTTTCCATTAGTCGTGTATGGATGTGAGTTGTACTATAAAGAAAGCTGAGTGCCAAAGAATTGATGCTTTTGAACTGTGGTGTTGGAGAAGACTCTTGAGAGTCCCTGGGACTGCAAGGAGATCCAACCAGTCCATCCTAAAGGAGATCAGTCCTGAATATTCATTGGAAGGACTGATGTTGAAGCTGAAGCTCCAATACTCTGGCCACCTAATGCAAAGAGCTGACTCATTGGAAAAGACCCTGATGCTGGGAAAGATTGAAGGCAAGAGGAGAAGGGGACGACAGAGGATGAGATGGTTGGATGGCATCACTGACTTGATGGACATGAGTTTGAGCAAGCTCTGGGAGTTGGTGAAGGACAGGGAAGCCTGGCGTGCTGCAGTCCATGGGGTCACAGTCTGACATGACTGAGCAACTGAACTGAACTGAACTGAAGTAGAAGTTATTGCCAATGGAAATATAGGAGAATATCATGAAAGAGACGACGCTGGCCAGGTCTGCAAGTGCTGGGTGCATGAGTTTGAAGCACAATAAATACATTTATTACTAAGCAAACAGAGTAGAGAACAATCGGACGTTTTCTTCGGAGACCAGCGGGATTGTCATTTCACTTTACACCACCAGAGGGCACTATAACATGCGTTGGGATTTATGGAAGAAAGTTGGTTTTGGTTTTTCCTTACCAGGTCCAGTTGTCAGCAAGGTCTTTGTAAGTTTATAGCTGCTAGTACTCTTGCCTGGAAAATCCCATGGACAGAGGAGCCTGGTAGGCTGCCGTCTATAGGGTCGCACAGAGTCGGACGTGACTGAAGTGACTTAGCAGCAGCTGCTGGGAAAGACTTGGCTAGTTCTGAGCATTGCTAATGCCCCTCCCCATAAGAAGGTGTTAGCTGAAATGTGAGGCTGTAACATTTGTAAGAAGGGATAACAGGAATTTTTTCCAAATTTGACCTCAACGTGCTCCCTGGTGTGTGCGTGCTCAGTCGGGTCTGACTCTGCGTGACCCCATGGATTGTAGCCCACCAGGCTCCTCTGTCCATGGGATTCTCCAGGCAAGATACTTGAGTGGGTAGCCATTTCTTCCTCAGGGGATCTTCCCACCCAGGGATCAAACCTGCATCTCCTGTGTCTCCTGCATTGCAGGCAGATTCTTTTACCGCTGAGCCACCAGGGAAGCCAAGAGGATCCAGAGCACCTGGGCCAAGCACCTTCTTCTTTCTGCTGAGATCACCCTCCCCCAACCCTTTCTCCTCCTCATCTCCAAGGACCACCTTCTCTCTGAGTCCCCAACATCGGACAAACATCGTGGTTCTGTTAGTATTGATTCCATTGGATTCTAAGGATTCATGTTATTTTAATTAAGGTTTCTTAACAGTCAGAGAGATTCAAGGGACTAGATCTGATAGACAGAGTGCCTGAAGAGCTATGGACGGAGGTTTGTGACATTGTACAAGAGGCAGTGATCAAGACCATCCCCAAGAAAAAGAAATGCAAAAAGGCAAAATGGTTGTCTGAGGAGGCCTTACAAATAGCTGAGAAAAGAAGAGAAGTGAAAGGCAAAGGAAAAAAGGAAAGATACACCCATTTGAATGCAGAGTTCCAAAGAATAGCAAGGAGAGATAAGAAAGCCTTCCTCAGAGATCAATGCAAAGAAATAGAGGAAAACAACAGAATGGGAAAGACTAGAGATCTCTTCAAGAAAATTAGAGATACCAAGGGAACATTTCATGCAAAGATGGGCTCAATAAAGGACAGAAATGGTATGGACCTAACAGAAGCAGAAGATATTAAGAAGAGGTGGCAAGACTACACAGAAAAACTATACAAAAAAAGATTTTCATGACCCAGATAACCACAATGACGTAATCACTCACCTAGAGCCAGACATCCTGGAATGCGAAGTCAAGTGGGCTTTAGGAAGCATCACTACGAACAAAGCTAGTGGAGGTGATGAAATTCCAATTGAGCTATTTCAAATCCTCAAAGATGACACTGTGAAAGTGCTGCACTCAATAGCCAGCAAATTTGGAAAACTCAGCAGGGGCCACAGGAACAGAAAAGGTCAGTTTTCATTCCAATCCCAAAGAAAGGCAATGCCAAAGAATGTTCAAACTACCACACAGTTGCACTCATCTCACACGCTAGCAAAGTAATATTCAAAATTCTCAAGCCAGGCTTCAACAGTACATGAACCGTGAACTTCCAGATGTTCAAGCTGGATTTAGAAAAGACAGAGGAACCAGAGATCAAATTGCCAACATCTGTTGGATCATCGAAAAAGCAAGAGCATTCCAGAAAAACATGCACTTCTGCTTTACCAACTATGCCAAAGCCTTTGACTGTGTGGATCACAACGAACTGTGGAAAAATCTTAAACAGATGGGAATACCAGACCACCTTACCTGCCTCCTGAGAAATCTGTTTGCAGGTCAAGAAGCAACAGTTAGAACTGGACATGTAACAACAGACTGGTTCCAAATTGGGAAAGGAGTATGTCAAAGCTGTATA